>NC_069786.1:136812587-137115087 GCF_027406575.1 Nycticebus coucang
GACCAACTGACCACAGCCAGCCATTCTGCTGCCAGAATGCTGCAATTGTGGAGCCTGAGGCAAGATGTGAAACTGACAGAGCAGAAAGAGTGAGGTCAGGGGAGGCAGCTGGCTCCACCAGCCAAATCTTAGACATGGTTCAAGCAGGGCCCAGGGCCAGCGGCCTCCCAGCCATCTCCCTATGTCACATGGCCAGGACATTACTGCAGGACCAACACAATGCTCGGCCGTAGGAAGGACCAGTGCCTCACCATTCCCAGAGGCTCGCCTGGGACCCTCACCTCATCTGGGGAGAGGCTGGTTGGGATGATGTTCCCAAAGTGGCATGGGATTTGCAGAGAAGGGCCAGGTCTGGGAGCAAGAACCCTGTCCCCACCCCGCAGGACCATGGCCAACTCCTTCACCTGGGAGGGAATCACTAGCAGGATTCTGCCTGATTGAGATCACATAAGAGACCATCTACCCCACACACCACATTCCTCTCTCGGGAACCCACCTCCTCTTCCTGCCCCTGCAATTCACAGCATGTCACCCAAGTCACACACCATCCATGTTGCTGGACACCACACCGTCCCACGGCCTGTGGCACCCAGGATGCTTGAGCCAGAACCCTTAGGGTGCAAAGCTCCTGACTTCAGTTGTTTCTGACAGCATTTCCCACTGGGTTGTAGGACATGTGTGTTTTGCAGGGGACAGGAGTTAAGTCCCTGCCCATCAGCCTGTGGCCCAGGGCTGTCCTTTCCATCCCTCCCCAAAGAGGGACACTGCAGACCCCACCACCACCACCTGCTTCTCAGCAAGGGGCCTCTGCAAGCAGAGCTGTTCTCTCTCCTCTGTGTCCCAAGCCTGCTAAGGGGAGTGACATCCCACAAAGACAGTGAGGACTGCCAGGGAAGAAAGGAGCTGGTTAACACAAGACTTTTTCTGGGGCCAGGCACAGTGGTTCACGCCTGTAATCCCAGCCCTCTGGGAGGCCAAGGCAGGTGGATTGCCTGAGCTCACGAGTTTGAGACCAGCCTGAACTGGAGTGAGACCTCATCTCTAAAAATAGCCGGGTGGGGCGGCGCCTGTGGCTCAAGGAGTAGGGTGCTGGTCCCATATGCCGGAGGTGGTGGGTTCAAACCCAGCCCCGGACAAAAATAAAAAAAACACACACAAAAAAAATAAATAAATAAAAATAAAAATAGCTGGGTGTTGTGGCGGGCGCCTGTAGTCCCAGCTACTTTGGAGGCTGAGGCAAGAGAATCGCTTAAGCCCAAGAGTTTGAGGTAGCTGTGAGCTGTGATGCCATAGCACTCTATCAAGGGCGACAAAGTGAGACTCTGTCTAAAAAAAAAAAAAAAAAAAGGCTTTTTCTTCCTCTTGTCCAGGAATGGGAAAGTTGCCTCAGATCCATCTCCACGGCTAAGGGGGATCAGGGCTTTTTTTTTTTGAATCTCACTCCACTGCTCTTGGAGTCACAGCTCACAGCAAGCTCAAACTCTTGGGCTCAAGTGATCCTCCTGCCTCAGCCACCCGAGTAGCCGGATTACAGGTGCCGACTAATTTTTCTGTCTTTAGTAGAGACAGCGTCTTGCTCTTGCTCAGTCTGGTCTCAAACTTATGAGCTCAAGCAATCCACCCACTTCCGCCTCCCAGAGAGCTAGGATTACAAGTGTGAGCCACTGTGCAGGACAGACCTAGGGCTTTTAAAGAGGGCCACATGCCTCGGGGCAGCTTGTGGGGGCTGTGGTCTGGGCCTTAAGGGAGTCTGCCCAGGGGCCTTCAGAATCTCAGCCCTTTGCCTGGCAGAATATCCACTATTTCTGAAAACAGCTCAAAGGTCAAGCAGTTAAGGGAGGATTATAGAAGCATGTAGGGGTTATCGACATTTGTTTGTAGAGGGGAGGCAGGGCGTCAGGGAGGCGCTAGAGCCCCCACCCCTGGCTCTAGGGCCCCAGGGCACCTGCTCTGGCCAAACACCCTGCTGCATGCTGGTGCCTCCCCACCCACTCTGTGCTTCTTTGGGCAGGAACTGCACTGGACTGTGTGAGGGAGCAGGTGGGGAGGAGGGTCAAGCCCAAAGTCAATAGAGCCGCCTGGGATGTGCTCAGACAGGGAGCAGACTGACCCTTCCTGAGCATAAATACTCATGTGGAGGGGGTCCTGATGCTCAATCTGTCTGATGGGGGCCTTGTGGCCCCCAGAGGTGGTGAGGATCCCTCCCATGCTGGGTAGAAGCAAATGTCAGGCAGATGTGGAAACAGACCCATGGAGGTCCCTCAAGGAGGGAAGGAGGTAGGGGGCTGGTGATTAGAGACTGAAGGAGGTTGAAGGGGCTACAGGGAGGTGAGAGAGAGTTGGGAGCTCTGGACAAGCAAGTTGGGAAGGGCCCAGAAGTGAAACAAGGACTTTTGGGTGGATGTGACCTAGTTAACCAAGTATGTGCTGTTCCTGCAAAATGTAACTTCTAGCCTGTGACCCATATCCTCTAGCCCATGAATGATCTCCCATAAAACAGAGATAAGGGCTCAGCACAGAACAGTGCGCACCATGGTGCCACAAACCTCACGCGATTGACACCCCATACTGACACAGAGTGAAGGGAATTGGTTCTCTTTGACAACTGGGGTAACACACAGCCAGTGACACCAGGATACATGTCACCAGGGATGCAGAATCTACTGCCAGATTGGCAGGAGGGTCGACTACATCTCCCTTGAGCGTTGCTCCAAATGAGTGTTTTCTGTTTGTCTTTTAGAGTTCAGTTTTTTTGTTGTGGTAAGTAAACACAACATGAAGGACTGCCTCAAATGTGCAGCAACAGGGACGGTCAGGCTGTTGTGCAGCCATCACCACCGTCCCCTTCAGATTCTTTCATCTTCCCAAACGGAGACTCTGTCCACACTAAATGCTGTCCCCACCCCTGCCCAGGCCCCGGCGCTCTCCTTCCTGCCTGTCTTGGCAAGTCTGACTCCTCTGGGGCCTCACACAAGTGGGATCACACAGGCTCTGTCCTTCTGGGTCTGGTTTATTCCACCCAGCAAGACGTCCTCCAGGTTCCCCCAGGCTGTGGCAGGTGACATCCATTGTGTAGAGCAGTAGCTGTACCATTTTACCTTCCCACCAGCCGATCAGGAGGGTTTATTTCTCCACATCCTCACTAGCGCTTATTTTCTGTTTTTAGAAAGTAATCATCCTAGGTGGCACCTGTGGCTCAGTCGGTAAGGCGCCGGCCCCATATACCAAGGGTGGCGGGTTCAAACCCGGCCCTGGCCGAACTGCAACAAAAAAATAGCCAGGCGTTGTGGCGGGCACCTGTAGTCCCAGCTACTTGGGAGGCTGAGGCAAGAGAATGGCTTAAGCCCAGGAGTTGGAGGTTGCTGTGAGCTGTGTGATGCCACGGCACTCTACTGAGGGCCATAAAGTGAAACTCTGTCTCTACAAAAAAAAAAAAGAAAGAAAGAAAGTAATCATCCTAATGGGTGTGAAATGCTGTGTCATTACAGTTTTTTGAATTGGATTTCCCTACTAATTAGATATGTTGAGCATCTTTTCATGTACATATTTGCCATTTGTATCTCTTCTTTGGAGAAATGTCTACTCAAGCACTTTGCTCATTTTCAACTGGATTTTTTTCTTACTAAATTGCAGGAATTTTGTATATGTTCTGGATATTAATCCTCTATCAGAGATGTGATTTGTAAATACCCTCCGTTGTCTTTTCACTTTCTTGATAATGTCTTTTGATACACAAGTTTTTAATTTTGATGAAGCTCAATTTATTGTTTTTTCTTCTGTTGTCTATGTTTTGATGTCATAGTAAGAAGTCACTGCCAGGTCCAATGTCACAAAGCTTTTCTTGCATATTTCCTTCTCAGAGCTTTACCGTTCTTGCTCTCAGGTTCAGGCCCTGGGCAGGTTTAATGCCCAGCAGCCCCAAGCCTCCTCCTGTCCAGCAGATAGCAGCCGGCTCCCCAGCCCCCTCTTCCTCTTGTTTGTGCGCTTAGGCTTGGTCACTCCTCAAGGACAGGTGACCAAGGGCAGTGTTCCTCAGCCACCCTGCCCTCCCCCCAGGACTGTGCTATGGCAGCATTATCCCAAAACCCCTCAAACAGATAAATGTGTGGGCGTGAAGGGCAAAGTCCCCTCTCCCACCCAGGGAACCTCTGGAGACTTCCCTCTTCACCCACCCCCTGAAAACCCAGCACATGTGCCCAGCTGGCCTCTCCTCTTTACATCCTTTGCTAAACCCATGGGCACCCTTGTTCCACACCCCTAACCCAGACTCTCCAGACTCGGGAGTCCAGAGAGTGGACAGGACCTTGAAAGTCACGTGAAATGCATGTTCTCCTGTGTCAGGCCACCTGCCTCATTGGACAGCACCCTGCCCTCGGCCAGCCTCTTGACCTCCCAGACATACAAGAATGCTGACAAGCCTTACTGCCGCGTGCAAGACAGGTGATGCTGACATGTCCTCGGAAGATGGCTGGTGTGCGGGGCAATCCCCAGAGGAGGATGGGGCCAGGAGGGAACCCAGCACCACCACCTCCACCCAAAGGGGAGCCGGCCCCTCCTGATGCAGTCACACTGGGCTCTGACCTGCCTTCTGTCACTGTCTCAGCTCATTCGGCAACTCCCTGCCCCCAGGGACCAGGCTTCCACCTCAGAGCTGGCTACTCCTGGCACAGCAGATGGTCTGAAGCGGTGACCACTCATAGAGGTGTGGCTCTCGCACGTGGCGGAGGCGCGGTTGACCCAGGTCACAACCCCTTCGGGTGCTGATCCAGCCGTGTCCCCTGAGGATGCCGGACAAGAAGTGGACCGTGTACTCTGTGATTGTACCAAATTCCAGCCCCGTTCTGTGGACTGGCTTGAGCACCGCCCAGAAGTGTGGGCGGGTGCCAGTCCAGCTGCCCTGTGGCCTGCTGGGTGGCCACCCCAGGCAGTCAGTCTGCCCCATCATCTCTCCACACCTGAGGCCAGTGACCACGTCCCTGTGTCCTACATGGGACCAAGACTGCCAGGACTGTGAACTGTCCCATAGGAGCAGGAGTCCCAGGCTTTAGGTGACATGTCCTGAGGCTGTAAACCCGGGGCGGGGGAGGGGACACCTGCTTCAAGTGGAGAATCATGACGGCACCTGTCACAGTGTGGCTGTCAAGTCATTGTCTTCTGAGCACAGAAGCATCAACTTCACACACCTGCTGGGCAGATGAGGGGGGTGGCCCTGAACTGGGGGGGGGGGTGCAGGGCAAACCAGAGTGTGAGGATGAATGTGGACAAGCAGTGGACTTTCCCCAAGCCCTAGGAGGGGCCGCAGGGCCAGGGCTCGAGCATTCAGCCCTGTTAGGATGAGGGCAGTACTGGCCCAGACCCCCACCAGCCCTACCATCCCCAATGTCCTGTCCCACAGAGGCATCACACCTGGTAAAGACCTTGGTCACATCCTCCTCTCATTCTAGAACATTCCAGGGAGGCAGTGCCAGGCCCAGAGCTGAAGGTGCTCCTTCTAGCCTGTCTATGGCCCTGTGCACAGATGCTGGATGGCGAGACCAGGGAGGACGTTCTGGAGGAGGGTCTGGGGGACAGGCCAGAGCACACGGGCTTCTCCGCGCAGCCAGCAGCCACTGAGGAGTGAGTGGAGCAGGCAGCTTGTCGGGGGGCTTCCAGACAGACCGGTGGGGGCCAACAGGCTAAGTGTGTGTGGGGAAGCAGAGAGCACCAGGGATCTCGAGGCTGGAGTTGGGGGAGGAAGGAGGGCTGGCCTCAGGTGGAGGCAGGATGACCCCACCACTGAGGACCAAACTTCCTGGTTCTCAGGAAATCCCTCTTCCCCAGGCAAAGTCCCTCCCGCCTGAGAAAGAAGTAACCAAGGTCACAAGGAGAGGAAGGGAGCTGCCACACCCATCCCACGCCCAGCCAGATGGGGCTGATCCCACTGCCACGCCACCCTTGCCTTTGCTCCTGTCCCAGCGCAACTCTTTCTGAAGCTCAGATCGGAGTTCACGCCCCTTCCTGCTGGCCCTTCAGAGGGCCCACTGGCTGTAGTGGTCTGTATGGGGATCTCCACCTGGCTGAGGCCCTGTGAACGTCGCCTTTAGCCTGCACATGACTCCAGCCCTATGTACCTGTCCCCTTGCCACCCCATACTCAGACCACCAGGTCACCCCAAACATTGGCTTCTGCATCAGAAGCTTATTCTGGTGGGTGAGGCCCTCAGGATGGGTGCACCAGCCCCTATATCCTGCTCACCCTCCCCCCACTACCCTAGGGGTCCATTCCTACTCAACCTGACCCTCAGCCCTGGCAGGAAGTCTGCTGTAGGGCAGAGCCCACACTCTAAGCCTCTGAGCCTCCCACTGGAGTTAGAGATGGCCTAGCAGATAACACTGACCTGCCCACCACCCCCTAGCTCCTGGGCTCAGTCTCTTAGGCCAAGACCTCCACAAGAAGGACCTTCCAAGTCCACAGGGGCTCCCAGGACTCTGGGGGTGCTATAGGCCACCTTGGGTGACAGGGAGGACCTGGAGGCTGAGTAGGGAGGTTCCTAGGCCATGCATGGATACCCCAGGGTCTAGACCTGGAGCCACAGGTCGTTGCTGGCCTAGAGGCCCCAGTGTAAAAGGGAACAACCAGGTTCCTGTCCCTGCAGGGACTCTCCAGTGAACCCCAGCCCTGGGTGCCTAGTGGAGCTGTGTTTGGCCAAAGAGCCTGGCCTGTCCCTGCATGGGACACTTGTCTTCTCAGGAGTGGGGGTGAGAACAGAGCTCAGGAGTTCCCCTGGGACAGTTGCCAGTGAGCACAGACACCTCCCTCTCTGAAGGTCAGGTCCTCCCTTCACAGTACCAGGGCCACGAGCTGACCACTGAGTGTTCACCTTCACTGCCTAGTCCCTCCCACCTTTGCTCAGCAGGCCACTTCCCAGTCTCTGGGACTACTAGAGCCCAGGTCTCTGAGAGCCTTGGGAATATGCTTCTGGCTGCAGGGCCCACCTCTAACAGCTGTCCTGAGTGGGGCAGAGTTGAGGGGAGGCTGGTGTGACTGCATGTTGGGTGCCTGACTCCGTGCTGAGGCCCCAGGAGGCCCAGGCTAAGAGCAAGAGACTGAGTCTGCAGGCACAACCAGCCTAAGTGGCAGGAGTGGCCTCCACTTCTCTCCTGTCACCTCCCCTAGCGGGCCGTCTTCCCCTGGCATCCAGACAGAACCTGGCAGATAAGCTGTGTATGAGCTCTGCAGACCCCCCACTACCCCCTGAGTGAGACAGCTGATGGTTCTTCATGGTTCAAGGAGGGGAAGGAATGCAACTTCACACAGCAAGAAGGACTCATGGGCAGGAGACCCTGTAGTGCCCTGGGGCGACGTCAGATTCCAGAAGGGCTCACCCAGGTGCAAGCTGAGAATGATGGGGCCTCCTGTGCTCCCCAGGCAAGTGCTCCCTCTCCAGGCCTCGGTTCACTATCAGCAACAGGCCCTCCCACTACTGGACCTCTAAGTTCTTTGATAAATACTTTAGAAAGTCATAGTTTATGATTCCAGACAAGGGACCCACACTATCTTCCCACTGCCTCTGCTGGTGACCAGCAAGCCCATGATGTCTCCTAGAGCAGGTGGGGAGGGGGCATGAGGAGAGGCCAGAGCGTCCCCAGGTGTCATGGCTCAGGTGCTCAGCTTCACCCAGGGCGTCTCTAGGTTGCAGGGGGGAGGGGAAATTGCTTCCAGCCAACAGTACTCCTTAGTGCCCATAGCAACAGGGTCCTGCACTCCTGTTTCCAGGGAAACCCAGCCCTCAGCGTCTAGGTTGCCAGAGCAACACCCATGGGCTGGGTTGACCACGCGGTCACCAACTGAACAGGCCGGCTGCGCGTCCTAGCTTGGGAGGACTCAAGGTTGCAGAGCCAGGTGCCACGCAGGTGCGGGGCCACACATTGAGGAAGGTCCTGGCAGGGACAGGATTGGAGTAGGAGATTCACCTGGGAGCCAAGCCCGGGCTTTCTCTGACCCACGATGAGCTCTGCCTCCAGCGAGCCTGGGGAAGAGGTCACCCCCCAGAAGTCCCAGCTGGGGCTGGACGCCGTGATCCAGGTCAGTGGGGTGGCCACTCTCCCTGAGCCTCCACGAACAGGTCCCAAGGGCACTTCAGGAGGGACACTGCACAGAGAAGGTGCAGGCTACACCTTGCCAACTCCCAGGGGCACTTTCCACCTGCTTATGTATTCAGCAAGAATGTGCATGCACACACACAGCACATGTTCACACACACAGGTACACATGGGCATGTGCACACACATGGCACTCACACAGCTACACACACACTGGCACGTGCACCCACACAGCACTCATGCACACACAGGTATGCACACACCAGCACGTGCACACACACAGCACTCATGCACGCACACACACACACACACACACACACACACACGGCACTCATGCACACACACACACAGCACTCATGCACACACAGGTATGCACACACCAACAGGTACACACGCATTGGCACGTGCGCAGACATGTACACTCCTCTCTACTTGGGAAAGGAGTGTAAGCAGAGACAGAGCTGGGGACACAGCCTTCCCCTCAACCCCACTCCCATCTCACTGCAGGGGCTCAAGTGTTCAGCCCCCCTCTCACAGCCCCAGGTTTGCAGCCCAAACCCTAGGGGTGGGGAGGGACAGACCACCCTCCAGCACTGATGTTCAGTCAGCTCTCTCAGCTCTAGAGGCAGGGTGTGGGGTGACAGGGCTCCCAAGGGGAGGTGGCAGGTATTGCTTATCCCCAACATCTGTCCATGTGCTCTAGCTCTGTCTTCACACACACACCTGCTGACAGCAGCAACAGTAAAGCCGGGAACCCTCCTGATGCCCTCCCTGTTGTGCCCCACCTGGCAGGGCCAGCCCACTGCCCAGTCCTGCCAGGCAGTGCTGCCTCAGGGATGCCAGTGAACCCCAGGTAGACTGGCTAGCTCAGAGCTGTTTATGAGTCCAGCTAAGCTGTGCCAGGGGGGAGTGATACAGCCCTGTCTAAACAGTAAAGGTCACCATAAAGAGCTGGCCACAGCTGGTGCCAGGTGACATGACACTGTAGAGCCATTGCACACACACACAAGGACAAGTCATGACAAAGGCTAGATATTTGGATCAGGGATGCAACAAGATGAAAGAGATGGCCAGGGGCGCCCACAGCTCAGTGGTTAGGGTACCGGCCACATGCTCCGGGGCTGGTGGGTTCAAACCCAGCCTGGGCCTGCTAAACAAACAAAAAAAAAACAATAGCTGGGCATTGTGGCAGGCACCTGCAGTCCCAGCTGCTAGAGAGGCTGAGGCAAGAGAATCACTTGAGCCCAGGAGTTTGAGGTTACTGTGAGCTATGACTCCATGGCACTCTACCGAGGGTGTCAAAGTGAGATGAGAGAGAGAGAGAGAGAGAGAGAGAGAGAGAGAGAGAGAGAGAGAGAAAGGAGGGAGGGAGGGAGAGAGGGAAGGAAGGAAGGGAGGGAGGGAGGGAAGAGATGGCTAGTGGGGCAACCAGAGTGACTATCCCCTGGAGCTCAGCCAGTTCTTGGGCTCCAACTGGGTGAACCAGGCAGGGGGAGGTGACCACACTGCAGTGTCAGGTGCTTTTGGCTGAACAGGCTGCTGGTGGCTACAGCTGCTTTGAGGGAGGAACCCAGGGTGGGCCAACATCTGGCGGGGAGATGGGTGCTCGGTATACATAGCTCAGGGATGCGTCTTCCCCACTGTCCCTGGGAAACTAGCCCGAAAGGCACACAGAGCCCTGGTGAGGCCAGCTGTGCCTGCCTGCCCCTGCCAACACTCTGATTTGCACCGCAGTGATTGAGATCTTGGTGCAATTACCCAGGGTGAGCAGGCAGCAGGCGCCACAAGATGCCCAGATAGGCCTGGCCAGACTGGGCGCCAGAACCAGAGGGACCCTCCAGCCCCCGCAGCCACAGACTGGGCCTGGGAGGGGTGTGGCTTGAGGATGGGGAGCCTCCACATGATGGGTAGTGCCAGCCCAGCCTAGGGAAGCCCTCCTGACACCCCACCTTCTCTGGCCACTCCCTCTCTACACCCTCGGCAACCTCTGGGAAATGTCCCAGAACAGCCGGCTCGGCCTCCTGGGCTGGAACTGGACTTGGGAGGCAGGTTTGGAAACAGCTCTTTAACTCAGGCCCCTGGGGTGAGCAAGGTGGGCTTGAGGAGTGCAAAGACCCCTGAAGTGACATGAGTTGCGGATTATGTATGTGAGGGGATGATGTGCTGAGGCCTGGACCAGGGGTGCTGACTGGGAGGATCTCTGCAGTGACTGTAACACCAGGGGACTTTTTGGACTCTACTCATTTAGGTTAACTTTTGATTAACAGTATATTTTCCTAGGAATTTGTCCACTATATCTCAGTTTTCTAATGTTTTGGCAGAAGTTGTGTGTAATATCTTCCTATAGTCTTTTGAATGCCTGCAGAATCCGATGAGGGCAACTGGCTGTCCCAGTTTGCTGGGGGATTTGAGACAGGGGTTCTTAGGACTCAGGATTTTTGCTGCTAAGCCTGAGAGCATCCTGGGCAAACAGGATGAACTGGTTACCTGGAAGTGACACCCTCTCTTTATCTATGATATGAGTCATTTATTGATCCTTTTCATATTATTTTTTATTTCTATTTCATTAATTTATGTATTTATTATCTCCTCTATTTTAATTTCTTTGGGTTTGTTGTTCACCTAATGTTTTGGGTGATATGTTTAGCTCATTGATTTTTCAACCTTTTTTTATATTTATGTTTTCCTTTAAATTGTAGAAAATTATATATAACATAAAATTTACCATTTCAATGATTTTTAAGTACGTTCAGTAGCATCAAGTACATTCACATCATTGTACAACCATCACCACCATTTGTCTCCAGAATTTACATCTTCCAAAACTGAGATTCTGTTCCCACTAAACACTGACCCTGTGCCACCCCAGCTCCTGGCACCCGCCATTCTTCTTTCTGTCTCTGGGATGAGTCTCTTCTGGGGACCTCACGTAAGAGAGATCGGATGGTATATGTCCTTTCATGCCTGGCTTATTTCACTGAGTTTAGCGTCCTCAAGTTTCGGTAGCTGTGTCAGGACTGCCTTACTTTCTAAGGCTATGGAACATCCCACATTTGGGTAAACCGCATTCTGTCCATATGTTCCTCTGTCTTGGATATCAGGGTCACTCTCACTGCTAGCTGTCGCTGTGAGTGTGAGTGTACAAACATCTCCATGAGGCTCAGCTTCAGCTCCTTTGGGGACATGCCCAGAGTGGGACTGCTTCATGTTTAATTTTTGTGCTGTTTTCCACAGTGGCTGCCCCATTTTACACCCCCTCTTTCTTCTTGTTGATGTATGCATTCCCCTTTAAGCAAGACTTAATCAGCTCACCCTGTTCTTACCTGCATCACCTCTGACCCTGGTATGGGATCTTCTTGACACCCACTACTTCTCCAGCTCTCTGAAACTGACGAGATGTCCTACCGTTCAGCTCATTTCTGACCCTCACTGCCCAGAGCCAGTGCAGACCCCATAGGTCAAGGGCTAGTGCCACAGCACTGCCCCACTTCAGACGCCAAACACGAGTTCTAAAACCCACACCTCTGACCAGCTGCACACTGGAGAGTCTCACAACCCTTTCCCCAAGTTCAGTAATTTGCAAGAATAGCTCACAGAACCCAAGCGGTTGCGTGATGGACTTAGTGGCTGGGTTATTATAAAGGACAAGACCCAGCGCAGCAGATGAAGAGGTGCACGGGGGCACAGCAGCAGGACGGGACGGAGTTTCCGTGCCCCTCTGGTATCACCCCGAACAGCCCCAAAACTCTCCCACCTTGGCAGTTAGGAGTTTTATGGAGGCTTTGTTAAGGAGACAGAATAAATTAGTCACTGTTCATTGGTGACTGGCTGGGCCCCAGAGCTCCTCTCCCGGCCCTGAGGTCCAAGGGTTGGGCTCTAATCATGCAGTGGTCTTTCAGGTGACACCCCACACACACATACTATGAAGCTGGCTAGGGGCTCCAGCCATCAGCCATCTCATCAGCATACAAATAGCATGACATTCATCACTCCAGAGATTCTGAGGGGCGTGCGTGCATGGCGCCAGTACTGGACGGGAGCAGTGGACACTTGGAGAGTAGCCGGGCCATGGAGCCAGTCACTGCTCACCTTCGAGTCTCTTAGGTCACTTGTCCTGAATCAGACAGGGTTACTGTGCTGACCAAATGGGCCACACCCTCCCGGCAGCCCTGGGTCCAAGGATAGGGCCCCACATTCCTCAATAGCACATTCAAGGCCTCCTAAATCCACTCCACTCCTCCCTGCCTGGTCCACCCCACAGCCGCGCTCTCATCCCCCAGGTCCCCACTGAGCTTTCTCTGCCTCTGCCATGGGGATTGCTGTGCTGTGTTCTCCAGCTGGTGGGCTCTTGCTTATCCTGAACGCCACCTCCCCCGGGACACCTGTGTGGGCACCAGGGACACAGAGACAAACCAGATGGACAGGGCCCTAGCCCTCCGGAGCATTCTCTGTGTGAGTCATTTTGTAGGCAGTGACTCATACCTGAGGCGTTCCCAGCCGCAAGTTCAGTCATCTGCATAGTGAGCTGTGTCTGAGCCTGTTTGTGGCCCAAGAGTCACGCTGGGGGCACAGAGTGAATGAGAGGTTGTGTCCCTTATCCACAGTCTCTGCCTCGATGCCTAGCCCACGTCTTGCCTTTAGGATCACCCTATATTTATTATTAGTTGAGGAATAAACCACCACCCACAGGAAGCATGTCCTGCTCCTGGGTGATGCCCAGAACCACAGAGTGCACTCAGCGAACACACAGAGGTTTAAACTGAGCAGTGACAGAAATGCAGCATTTTGGAGGCCAGGTGTTACCCCACCACAGAGAAGCTCTTTTTCCCAAGGAAATGGAGCCTGGCAGGAGCCCTCCCACACACCCCCCGACCCCCCGCCCCAGCACAGGGCCCTCCCTACAGCAGGCCAAGCCATGAGGGACAGCAGGCAGACATCTGGTGGCTAGGCTTGGTTGGAGGCCCTGTCTCAAGATGGGTCCTGGAACCACAGGGAAGGCTCACAGCAGTGCCTGGGACAGAAATGGCAGCAGTCACAGCAAGGCTGAGCTAGGAGACAGGGAGAAAAGAGAGTGCAGCGTGGATGCCCACCCAGACATGCCCTGCTCTTTGCCATCTCCTTAGCCTGGGGGTGGGCCAGGGTTGCTCCCAAGCTAAACCCAGGCCCTGGCACTGGGTGGGTTTGTCAGGAGCCACCATGGTGGGTGAGCAGGCCCAAGAAAAGGGCCCAGTCCTAACACTGCCTCTTGGGAGTGGGCAACCCTGAGCAAGACCCAAGTATGCCAAACCTTACCTTCCTCCCATGAGGTAGAGGCCAGAAGCCTCTGATCCAGGTCGTGATAATGGATTGGAAATTTTTGCTAACGGAGAGTACCAAGGAACCTCCAGTAGCAAACTGTGGGTAGGACCCACCTGCCCTGCCCCCTCCCCAGGGGGCCTCTGTGCCCTAGGCCTTCCTCCTCACCAGCCTCAACTCTCCAGGAACGAGACAGGGCCACCCTCCGGCAGTGCCCCTCACAGACACACGGTGGCACTGTCGGAGCTCGGCTGCCTCAGACCCCTCAGCTGGCCAATTCCCGCTCCAGCCAGCAAGGGCCCAGGACAGCCCTGCTCCTGCCACCAGAGGTTGAGGCCTGAGGTTGTGTCCGGTTAGCCTGGTATTGCCCACTATGCCCCGTCCCTGTGGTGATTTAAATGGAGGCTTTGGTGCTCTTCCCTGCTGGTCACTGGGCTTGGCTAGACTCACCTGGACTCACTTGGAATCAGGTGTAGGAGAGCGTCTCCTTCCATGCCAGAAGTTGCTAGGTTCCTTTTGCAAACCCATCCTCCTTTCCCCTGGGGACCAGGGCATGGGCTGTCGGTCTCCCCTGCCCTGAGCAGCCGCCCAGAGATTGGGAGGAGCCACTTTGGTTTCTGACCTGAGGAAAGGGGAAATAGTGAAACTGCCCTTACTGTGTGATTTTCACGCTCTGACTCACCAGGGGCCCTTTCTGTCTCTGTGTCCATCCAATCCCTGCCACACAAAGACCCCCGTGGGTCTTCAAAAAACCAGACCACTGCTGGGGCTTTGAGAGGGTCCCAGGGGATTCCTGCCCCCCAGGAATCTAGACTTTGCACTCTAGGCCTTTGCAGTCCCTAGTCTGGGTTTTCTGAAACGCGGATGGCGGCCTGGGCCCATTTTGTTTTGGCTGTGCCTTTATTCTGCACAGTGCCCACAGGGAAGACCAGCCCACTCTTCCCTATTACGTGAGCATCCTGGGGACAACTCTTGTGTTTCACCGGCCAGACAGCCTTTCTCACCTCCACACCTGTCGGGTCCTGCTTCTCTTCCTCCAGTCCCCAGGTGAAACCCTACTCCTGGATAAGAGCACCCTGTACTCCTTCACACCTCAGACACTGGCTGAGCCCAGCTCCCAGGCACTGGGTATCAGGGTGACAAGACTATCCAGGCTCTGCCCGAAGTGCCAGCCCTGATGTGGGTGGGTAGGGCCACACTGGACACGCTCCCCCCACCAACCCCATTCCCAGTTCAGGCAGCTGCCCCAGCAGAGGTGTTGGTGGAGCTGAGGACTATGAGGGGCTGGTGCCTCTTGGGATCTGGGCTCCAGTGGGCCCCTAACATTCTCCAACTTAGGTGGCTTTGCCAGGTTGGGGGGCTGCCTCTCCACAGCTGACTCTGCTTTGTCTGATAGAGGGACCCAGAAGGGTCACACCCCAGGAACAGAAATTGGGGTTCTAGGGTGTGGCCTATAAATAGGCAGGTCTGTGCAAGCCTGAGGCTCCCCTCCCAACCCCTGTACCTTCCTTGAAGGTGGAATCTTTCCACATGGCTGGTCCTTTTGTGTGGACTATAGACCAGTAGGTTGGGCGCTGTCTCTATCCCCCTACCCCTCCAGAACTGGTTTGTCTCCCTGGCCTCAGTTTCCTATGCACAGGTTGGAGTTGGATAAAGTGGCCTCAGAGGATCTGTGGGCCAAGATTGGGGCAGCAAGAGGAGAGGGCTCCACTCAGCCCAAGCTCCCAAGCAAGTCCAAAAGTGCAGGCCCTGACTGGGGCCCACCAGAAGACCCTGATTCCAGCGGTGGGGGAGGGGTTTGCCTCCCCGTGAGATTCAAGCAGCTTCCTCTCCCTCTGTGGGTGGGGTCTTCTGTACCAGAGCTGCCCAGACCCCTTTCAACCTCAGCTGCAGTAGCCACACCCCACCCCTCACACTGTGTGCTCCATCCTCTGCAGAGCTGGAGCTCACCCCCAGGACGCTCTGGGATCCAGGAGGGCTTGGATTGCCAACCCACCCCCACTTCCATAGAAGGGGACAGGAGGTGGGGAGGATGCCACACCTGGGGTCACAGCTGAGCGGGGGCCCCAGCCCTGTTCTCTTAGAAGGTTCAGGTAGCCCATCTTCTTTCTCCAAGGTGGGGGCTGTCCTCACACAACCACATGGGGTAAGCACAGCAGTGATGATGGGTTGGCTGTCTCTACGGGGTCTCACACACGGGTCCCCTGCAGGGCCAGCAGTGGCCCCACGACGGACTGTGACCTCCCGTGGGGGTTCACAGCCGAGCTCAGAAGGGTGTTGGGACAGAAAGCAGGGACAAGGCCGCGCTCAACTGTGAGTTTGGGGCTTTGGGGGAAAGTGACCTCTAGCCCTGGTGTACCTTGGACCCGCGGGGGCTCCCCAGGAGGCCTTCTAGAAGTCTACTCAAGAATTGCCCAGCCACAGCCGGCGCCGCCCCCAGAGGAAGCGCCCCTGACCCCCCCACCCACCCCCTGGGCCGCAGGTGGCTGTGCAGAGCCCTGGACCGGCAGGGGTGCGGGACGGAGAGGTGGTCAGCGTCTCCGGACTGCAGCCCGGCCGGAAGGGGCGGTGTCCGTCGGGCCCGGAGCCCCGCCTCGGTGGAGACCCGCCCCGCCCCGCCCCGCCGCAGCGCTCCACCTCCTCCCTCGGGTTGGTTTCGTGGGGCGGGGCTGCCCTCACCCCTCAACTTCCAGTCTCCGGGGGTGTGTGGGGCTGGTGGGGGGCAGAAGAGAGAGGTGTGCGGGAAGGCGGGGCGGGGGCGGGGCCTGAGGGGCGGGGCGGGGCGGAGCCCGCCCAGGACGCGCCCCCCGCCGCCCCCTCCACGCCCCTGTGGCTCCGGCGAGGCCGCGGCCTTCGCAGGCGCTCGGCCACAGCTGGAACCCATTACGCCCCAGCGCCTCTCGGGACGTCTCGGCTAATAAGTGACCCTCTGTAAATGTTAGGAATGAGTCAAGTTTACGCCGCGCCGCTGCCTTCCCGTTAGAGGGTGGCGCCGCGGATGCCCGAGGGAGCGAGGAGGGGCGGGAGCTGCCGAGCAGCGGCGGGCAGAGGCCTTCCCGGCCTGGGAGGGGCCGCCGGCAGAGCCCGGCCTGCCTGGGGGGCTTCCTGTCCCCCTGCAGGGCCTCAGTTTCCCCTGTACAAAAAAGGAATTCAGGGCACAATGGACGGCTGAGCCCCTTGTAGCCGTCTTTCCTCCGTGAAGGTGGGGTTCTGGCAGCTGGGTCCTTGCTTGGCCCCAACGGGGTCGCAGACGCACCTTCCCCTTCTCCCTCTGGACTTCTACTCCCAGGAGACCAGTCACTACTGCCCAGACCAAGGGGTCATCTGGAGAAGTGGTGAGAGAGAGTGCGGCCCACCTCCTCCCAGGGATGACACTCAGAGCCCTGGAGGAAGGGCCCTCCCCTCCCCCCCAGAGGACCTGGGAGTGATTGCCACTGCTTCCAGAGTCAAGGGGCTTCTCCAGGTGCCACTCGGAGTCTGGGTCTTGCCTTGACTCTCAGCTGTCTGTTGCCAACCAGGAGGGGATTCTCTGTGTTTGGGAAGGTCTCGATGGAGGAGACACTTGTCTGGGGGACACTTGGACAGGGAGCAGGACATGAAGGATCTGGGGGTGCTGGCTGGGTTCAGGAGGACCAGGTGAGAGTGGGGGGGGAGTGGGGGGGCAGGACATGCCCAGGAAGCCAGCCACTCACCAGGCTGGGCCGAGAACCAGAGCCAGGGGATCATAGAAGGAATCTCAGGGAGGGCTGGGAGAAGGTGAGCAGTAGGAGGCCACAACATGGTCACCCACTAGGACCCTGGGTCAGAGGGAGATCTGGGGAGGCCAGGGCAGGGAAGTAGCTGTATCTCTGGGGGTCCTCACAGAAGAGGAGTCTGTTTTGCTGCCTTCAAGAGCCTTTGGGAGTGGGCATCCTCTCCCAGGGTCCCCTTCAGGCATTGGTCACACTTGCTATTTAATTCACTGCCCTAAATTCACATGCCCTTCAGGTGGCTATGACGAGCTTATTCCTGCAGGGTCTTGTCTGGGTTCCGACTGGTCTGGGATGGGCCAGCCTCTGAGAGCCAGCAGGGCCCTGAGTGTCCTCCCACAGTCGGCAAGAGGGACCTACCACGGGGTCATTCTCTAGAGGGCCCACCGGGTCCTCCTGGGCAAAACGCCACTTGGAGCCCAAGACCCCCAAGGCCAATCTCAGGAATGTAGGGCCCTAGAATTTCTTGCCCACTTCCCAGCCTATTCAAGTCTTATCTTTGGCAGCTCAGCTGCTCAGGACCCGCCTGGGAAGGAAGGCTGCCCCTTACTGTCCCTGCCATGCCACTGCCCTCGCTGTCCTTCCCTCAGCAGCCCTCCAAGGGAAGCCTAAGGGAGAAGTGCCCCAGAGGCTCCTTCTGTCAGAGCCTGGCAGGGGTGGAAGGAGAGGGCTCTGCTGCGCCCTGTGTGTGCAGTCCTGGGCCTTCCCTGCCCTCCTGCAGGGCCCATACATGCCCCCTGGTGGGAGAGGCCTTCTAGAGTGAGGTTGGCAGCTGCAACCTTCTGCCCTCCACCCCCTCCACCCCCAGGCTCTGTGACTGCTAGATGAGCTTCAGGCCCCTCCCTGACCCCACTGTACAGAGAGGCCATGAGACCACCTGTGTCAGCGGGCAGGAGGTTGGATCTCTTCCCTGTGGACCCGAGGCAGAGGCCTCTACCCCCACACCCTGAGAGGTCCCTGTTGTCCACTCAGCCCAGTGCTTGGCATCTGCACAGAGAAGGGGCCAAGCGCAAGGTGGAGTGCAGCGCTGGCCTCTCTCAGAGCCAGGGGGTTAGTGAAATCCCACTTTACAGGTGGGAAAACTAAGGCACCATCTTCTTCAGTGGCAGCCCCCACTAACTCCAGTGGGCTCATGTAGGGGTCCCTGGCAGCTGTCTTGGGGGCTGCCAGCCCAGGTGTTTCTGCGGTGTTTTGCAGAGGCTGGAGAATACCATTTTGAGCCCCATGGCAAGCAGAGAAGACCGAGCACTGACCATGCGTGGGGAAGGCCAGCAGGCCTCACCATCCCCCCTGCCTGCCCGCATCCGTGAGATCGTAGCCAGCAGCCTGGGCAAGGAGCCACCTCAAGGTGAAGGAGTAGGGACAACTGCTGGACTGTTCTGTGGCCAGGCTGGGCCCTCCTGGCCTGTAGGCTCTCAGTGCAGAAGGAACAGATCCACGCCCTCCCATGGTCATCCTCTGGGGTACTGCCTGGACACCCTGGGGCATGAATTGAGCCAGGGCTGCCTTTGTGTTTGTGACACATTTGTGACACCTGAGTCTCAATTTCATCGGATTCAATTTTTCACAAGAGTGAAAATCCTAAAGGTGGTCACCCAGGGAACACAGCCACAACCCCCCTACCCTGAGCCAAGCTTTGTCACTTCCTGGGCCCCACAGGCCCCCAAGAGCTGCCTCTAATTGTCACATTTTCCAGCTGAGGAATGGCTCCAGGTACTCAGACCCTGCCCTGAGGTCAGGCTATCTAGCCCCAGCGTGTGCTCGGGACTCCCTGTGCCTGGGCCTGGAGCCCTTTTCCACCCTGAAGGTCTGTCCAGCTTTCTTCTATGCCCAGCTAACCTACTGTGTGGTGAGGAAGGACAAACATGCTGTCTTACCTGGGACCTTGTTGCCCTGAAGCCCCAGGTCTCACTGCTTCATAAGAAGGGTGGGTGCGGGCGGTGCCTGTGGCTCAAGGAGTAGGGCGCCGGTCCCATATGCCGGAGGTGGTGGGTTCAAACCCAGCCCCGGCCAAAAACCACAAAAAAAAAAAAAAAAAAGAAGGGTGGGTGCCTAGAGTCCAGGCCACCCCCACATGCTCAGCTGTGATTGCCCTGGGACTCAGCATGGGCACATATTTGGGTTAAAGATGTTGACAAAGGCAGGGAAGTGGTAGGTTGTCCATTAACATGAGAGGCAGGGGGCCCAGAGGGTGAACTCTGCTGCCCCACCTAGGGTCCTTGGGTCAGAGCTAGGGCCCTCCCAACAGAGGATGGCAGGCCCGCATTGGCCTCCCATGCAGACAATATGTAGCCCCTCCACCACCCCCACCCCCGCTGACGTGGAATGCTGTGCCCTAGGGGTGCGGGAGCTGCCAGCCTCTCAGGCCCAGATGCAGGAAGAACATGGGCTTCTACAGCAGGAGCTGACCCGACTGGAGGACCTACTGGCCCAGACCGGTGCTGAGCGGGATGAGCTGGCCAGCAAGTACCATGTGATCAGTGAACGAGTGAGTGTGTGCCGCTGGTATGTGGTAGACAGCAGGGCCCCTCACCACCTATGGCAAGGCCTAAGACCAGGAAGGACTGTGTCAATCCCTCACTTCCAAACTGTGGGCAAAAGACGGGGACGTGAGGGGTGGGGGGCAGTCAGAGCAGGACAGGTCAGGCCTTTCCCTGCTCTTCGCATGTCCCCTGGGTCTCTGTCCCCCAGCTGCTGACCCACAGGTTTCTGGTGCCTAGCTCAATATCAGCACAGAGCCGGCATCTGCCAGGGGGAGGAGGAGAGCAAGCCAGAGGGGCCAACCCCCACCCCACCAGACAGAGCTGGAGAGAAGCCACCATCCCCAGGCCCTCCCTGACAACCAAGGCTCAGAATTCAGACCTCGGGGACAGGCCCGGCAGTGGTGGGGCTGCAAGCCTCTGCCCCCAGTGACCACAGGACCTTCCAGGGTGACCTGTAAGCGGCAGTGACAGGCATACTCAGCATATAGTGTGAAGCCAGGGAGGGCCTCCTGTTGTGTAGGTGGGGAAACCAAGGCAGAAAGGGCAAGAAACTTGCTAGGCCAGAGCCTGTCTCCTATGACAGCTTCTGAGGCAGGACTGGGCGAGGAGCAACTGCAGGGTGAGGGGTGCCAGCCCCATGTGGGGGGCCCAGGGTGTCTGCCTGCCCTGGTGCAGTCCCCATCCCTGCCGTCTTCACAGTGTTCCCCACCATGCTCTGTGGCAGGACAGATGAGGAAACAGAGGAACAGGGTAGGCCATTCCTGTCCGGTGCTATCTTGACCATGTGACCAGTGCTAAGAGCCTAAGGGGTCCCTGGTAGCTTGCCTCTGACAGGGGTCATGGGAGACTTCCGGGGCCGGAGGGGCTCTCACCCTCTGTGGGCCCTGCCCTCTGCTGCCCCACCCCATTCTGCCATATCCTGAGCCCCACACAGGAAACACCTGTTTTCATGGTCACCCTCACTCCCCAGGAACCCCTCAGGGCAGGACTGTGAGGGTCTACCCCATCCTGATGCCGTGGCACCCAGTGGGCTGCTCCTCCTGGGAGCCTTCTACAGCTGGGGCCAGGTCTGGGCGGGAAATCTTCCTAGCACGGGCTGGAGATGTTGGGAACAGACTGGTGGGAACAGAAGCCACAGAAACCCTCCCAACACATTAGTAAGCCCATGAGTCAGACCTGGACTAGAAGACGCCAGCAGCTTGGGCCAGCCTGCTCCTGGCATCATCAGCCCTCACTAGGTATGGAGTGCCAGGAGAGACAGGACCTCGTCCCAAGACAGGCAGGGAGGGGTCTTGGATGCCAGTGTGCCTGACCTTGGGCACCTCCATCCTGCAGCAGCACTACCAGCACCTAGCCCACCCAGCTTCATTGGGGCCGTCTGGCCCCTTCCTTCTCTTCCCTCTGGTGGCTCCCACATGACCAGCTGGGCACAGCCACAGCTGAGCCCCACACGCTGCCCTGGGTTTCAGCCCCAGGGATGGTGGCATGGCCTAGGGCAGTGGGCCCTGGGCATAACTTCCTGGGCTAGGGCTGTGAGCTGCTGGGCCTGGATCCCCCTGGCCGGACACCCCAGGGCACTGCCTGGGGTCATTGACCTTGGGGCTATTGGGTGCATGTGGCAGTAGATATGGTCCCCTGCTGGAAGGTGTTGGGAACAGACGTGTGAGCACAGGACTGGGAGAGCACAGTGCTCCCCTGTCCTACAGCTGGGCCACCAGTAGTTGGCCCTGGGGCCTCAGTTTACCTGTCTGTGAACAAAGCATGGGTGTGCTCCAGCAACCCCAAAGCCTGCCTCCCACTGGGTCAGCCACACTCACACTGTGTCCAGGGCATTGGGCCCATCATTTGGAGGGGCCTGAGCCCCACTGGACCCCACCCTGCCTCTGCTGCGGGGCCCCCAGGGAAGCCCTCTCTTCCACCCTGGGACAGGCCTTGCACCTGGCAGGTTTGGGAGTGGCCAGGCCAGGTGGGCTGAAGCTCCTCTCCAGCTGCAGGCCCGGCTGAAGACCACCGAGGCTCAGCTGCGAAGGTCGGAGCTAGAGCACAGCGTGGACTTGGAGGAGGCCCTTGGCCGTCTGGAGGCTGCCGAGGAGAGGTGAGGCCAAGTGGGGGGCAATCGGGGCTGCAGGAAACACAGCCATCACCCCAAGATGCTGTGGGGCTATTGGCCAACTCTTCCCAACATGGCTCCAGGTCAACTTGCCTGTGGGAGTTTCAGGTCTCCCCAGGTGGGGAGAAGGGGTGGGGAAGGGGTCTAGGGAGGGAGGGGCTGAGAGTTAGGACCACCGGTGGTGGCCTCAGGCAGAGATGAGTCCCCCGCTCCTCTCCCACTTACCATGAGGGGACACAGTTTCCCCATCTCTCAGAGCCAGGGCACAGACAAGGAAATGGTCAGCCTGGCCTGGCACTGATATTGCACTACCTCCCTCTCCCAGAGCAAGACAGCTCTGACCACAGATAAGGGACTCTGCCCGCTTGTCCAGGGCGGCATCTCACACTGCATCATGAATGCAGGAGGGAGAGACCCCACTCTCCATGCATGTGCACTGACATTAGGACCCTCATTCAGTGTCTAGGTCACTCCCACCCTCTCTCCCAGGATGTTCTCACACCCTAGAAATGGAAACAACTATGTCCTGCTTGTGCCTGCTGAGGGGAGGGGAGGTTTGCAGGCAGGTGAGTGGCCTCACCAGTGCTGGTGTTGCCCTCGGGGCTCCCTGGCCCTGATCTCCTGAGATGCCACCAACAAGACCCTGAAATAGGCTGCAGCAGGTGCTCAGGCCATTACTGGGGTCAGCCCAACCTGACTGTGGCCCCCACTTGGCCCTGCCAGCCCCAGGCTGCCCTCACCTCACACCGACCCCCCCCCTCCCCCGCCCTCCATCATACCAGGTCTAATACCCAGGTCCTTCTGGCTTCAAGTCTCTCTGACATCAGTTTGGGACACCTTTGTTCACTGTTGGCAAGCATGTCATACAACCATCTCCCAGCATCAACCCAGCTCCTCTCACCAACTCAGCCCCCAACACTAACCCTGCACCCCAGTAATAGTCCTGTCACCCAACACCCCAACATTGACTCAGCCCTGAACACAAACCCTGCATCCCAACACCAACCAAACCCCCAACACTAATCTTGTTCCCCTGGCACCAACTTAGTTCCTCAACACTAATCCTGTACCCCAACACCAACTCAGCCCCCCAACTGTACTCGTGCCCTCTCAGAAGTATCCCCAGCACTCCCAGCAGTGGCTCCACATGAAGGAAGGATCCATGCAGGGCAGCTCAGGCTGCCGGGCAGGGTTAGCAGCTGGGGTCATAGCTCTTCATCCTTCGGTGCCCAGGAAAAGTAATAAAGTGCTGAGAAACATTTTGGAAACTTGTTTTGATGGGAGAAGAGCAACCCAAGTGGAGGCCTTGCAAGAATGAAAGAGTAGCCAAAAGTGACCTGCTGTGGCCTGTGAGGAGCTGGGCTCACAGAGGGTCCCTGCCTGTAGCATGTGCAGGCCTATTGTTAGTGGAGAAGGGTCCTGAGCAAGGGTCAGGAGAGGCTGTCCCCTCCCAAGGACATGCCCCACTCCCCTTCCACCCCTCACCCCCCAGACCTCTGTACCTTGTCTGGGCATTGAGGACCAGCCAGGGCTGTTGGGGCAGAGCCAGGAGAAACAGGGGTAGGGTGCGGGGATGGAGGGCACTGGGCTGGCACCTGGGAGAGCCACTCTGATATTAGCCCTCAGTCTGAGGGACTACTGTGGGGCCCACTGCAGGGGGTCAATGCTGCCTAGGAGCAAAGCAGGAATGTTCACCTGAGCTGGGGTCAGCTGGCCCAGGGGCTCGGGGCTCCATTTGAGCCTCCCAGTTTGGAGACTGGAACTCCAAGCACCTAAGGAGAGGCCACCCACCCCCCGTCACACAGCTATGGGTTCTGTCTGTCCAGGAGCACTGGCCTCTCCCAGGTGAATGCCCTCCTGCGGGAACAGCTGGAGCACATGAAGAAGGCCAACGACACACTGACCCGAGAGCTGGCCCGGACCACAGGCAGTGTGCTCCACCTGCGCCGCCAGCTGGACCTGAGACCCTGGGCCCAGAGAGAGGTGCACCCCCGTCTCACCCACTGGGCAGCCAACTGCTCAGGACCTGTGGCTGGGTAGCAGGGACCAGGAAAGGATGTGCTGGCTTCAGGGCAATCCCATTTTCTCTCTGTGCCTTAAAGATGCCCTCTCTCTGTCTTCTGGCTTTGCTGTTGCTGCTGAGAAGTCAGCTTCCTGCTCCTCTGACTCTGACTCCTGATGAGGAGATTTGTCTTCTCACTCTGGCTGCTGTTAGGGTCTCTGCTTCAACTCTGGTGTCCTGCAGCTTTACTAAGATGAGTCTGTGTGTGAGTTTTTTGTTTGTTTATCCTGTTTAGGGTCATAAAGCCTCTGTGTCTTCATTATCTTTGGAGAGCAGCCGTTATTTCTCCAAATATCCCTCCTCTGAGCTCCAGCATCCTTATCTTATCTCCCAGGCTCATGAATGTTCATAGTTTGTTCTTTCTGTTATCCTGGACTACATTCTATATATTTATTTAAATCTGCTTTCCATTTATTATATTCTCTTATGTCTAATCTCTGTTAAAACTGCCTACTGGGTTAAAATTCCAAGTATTGTATTTTCCATCTTTAAGAGTTCAGTTTGATTTTTTCCCAGATGTCTTCCTCTTAACTCATATGTTCAAGCCTCTTGTCTATTTTCGTGCATCTTAAAAACTGTGATTTTGTAATCTGTGTCAGATGTTCAAATATCTGACATTTTTCAAGGCCTAATTCTGTTTCTGCTGGCTCCGGATCATGGTACTTTGCTTCGTTCTGTCTGTGGTGATTTGTTTTTTTTATTTTTTGCCTGAAACTACCTGAATCCAAGAGGATTCACCACTTTGAGTGGCCCCAAACTCAGCTGTCTGTCCTGAGCCCCTTTGGTCAAGGAAAATGACCTTCAGGTTACTCAGTTTGGTGAGAAATTGCCTCCCTTCATCTCTGTCCTCTGACTTCACCAGCTCCTGCCCTGGGTATTTTTCACTGCTCTGACCAGTCCAACCTTGCATTCCACAAGTTGTTAAGTCAGAAATCTAATGTATTATGCAGAAGATTGGTTCAGGCGTCCTCTCCTCTGTGTCTCATCCTGCTCTTCCGATGCTCATGACCAGACAGTGGGAAGCAGCATGGCTAAAGCCAGCACGCACCTCTGTACTCCAGGCACCAAGTAGCGCGCCCTGAAGAAGGGGTACAGCAAAGTGTCACTGGGCTCAGTGGGGTGACCTCAGAGGTGGGGTCAGGTGCAGGGGTCAGTGAAGGCTTCATGAAGGAGAGGTGGCTGTGGGGGTCGTGCCCGGGTGGAAGGTGAGTGCACGCCCTCTGAAGGTAGTGTGGGAGCTGTGGGTGGGGCTGGGATAGGCAGGGAGAGGTGGGGGACACTGGAAAGCTTCTGAGCTCCCAGAGGTCAGCATGCAGGAGACTGCAGTGTGGGGACCGGGAAGGTGGTGTGGGGCTCTGAGTACCATGGATCTCACCTAGTTTCCTGCAAGGCTGGAACCACTGAGCACCCACAAACCCCCCATTCCTGCCCCCACCCCCGCTTCTTCCACACAGGGTCCCCACTCCATTAGGCAGCCTAATTCATCCTGCCTTTAATCAGCAGGTAGCTTCCCCATCTGCCCTCCTTGCTAAACTGCAGGATAACCCATTGGCAGAGCCTTCCTGCTGGCTTCTGTCCCCACAGCACCTTGAAGGTGCCAGGCCTCCACCTGGACATCACAGCCCTCTGAGTAAGAATGGCTCTGTGTTCTGGAGAAAGACAGAAAGAACTGTCCTCCTCCCTTCGAGTGCCCCAGCAGGGACCAGGTCCTGCTTCAGGGGAGTTCTGTCCCTGGGTAGGTCCTAGACCCTAGAGCTACTGCCCCCGCCCCCACCAGCATTAGGCAAATGCTGTGGGGCATCCACCACTATTCTCATGGGCAGCCCTGGTAGGAAACAGGTATGGGACTCTCCTAGGGAGGGACACAACAGTGTCCTCCTACGGGGAGTTGGGGGAGGTGGGCTCACTTGTCTCTAGGGCATGGGGCTTTAAGACCCGACAGGTGATACCCAGTCCACTTCCCCTCTCCATGGAGCCAACCCAGCATGGTATCTGGAAAAGATAGGGTTTGGGGGAGGCTGAATGGGCCCCAGCTTCAGGTAGACATGGGCCTCTTCCTTTCAGACCTGGGCAAGGGCCCCAAGGAGGCCCCAGGACTTCCTCCTCCTATGGAAACAGGCCATGGCACTCCGGACGCACCTGGCTGAGCTGCGCACAGCCACTGAGAGGTGAGTGCCAGCCACCCCACCTGGCGGTCATTGCTCCGTGTGTGGAGAGAAGAAGCTTTGCACTCTCAGTGAGGGACCTCTACAGTGCAGCAGGGCTGGCTCTGGGCCCCTTCCCAGGCTCTGTCATGGCCTCCAGATGGCAGGAAGGCATGGTGATGGGGCAGCGGAGGGAGAAGCAGCAGTTGCAAACATCATGGGATGCCAGGGGCGGGAAGTGGACCTCAGAGCAGTGATGGGGCACCACAGGGGCACTTGCCTGGATGGTGGTCCTGGAGTCAGTCCAGCTCCATGAGTGCCTCACATGGGCCTGTCCCGGGGTTGCCTCGATAGCTGTCGAGGCACATAGCACCCCATGTGCACACGAGGAGACTGAGACTCCTGCCTGGGCTGGCCACATCCCTGCCCACCCCTTCCCCGCTGTCCCCTGGCGTTCAACAGCCAGTCAATGCCTCAAGGGTAGGGGCTCCCTGTCAGGAAGGGGGGCCATGGGCCAGCCTCTCCCAGGCGGAGCCCAAAAATGGGTCCTGAGTCTCAGCAGTGGGTGCTGCCCTTGTCTCCCAGGGGTCTCACCGACATGCAGGCAGATGTGGCCAGGACAGCACAGTGTCTGCACATGGCCTGCCTGAACCTTGACTCCAACCTGCAGCTGTCAGCCAGCAGCACCACCAGCATCCTGGGGCAGCAGCTGCGGGACAAGGTTGGGGAGATGCTGCAGTTGCAGAGCTGCTGGGATGCAGAGAAGGTGGCACTCCAGGCCAGGTGCGTGCCCAGCAGCGGCTCACACAGGGAAGGCCAGAGGGGCAGGGGCACCCCAGCACCGCATGCAGTTGGGTCCCTGATGTCCACCTGACGTTCTGACACTGGAGACTTTCACTTGTGGGCAAGGGGCATCTCCTGAACCAATCCCCCTGGAGGGAGAAGTTAGCATCTCCCTAACTTCCAGGTTTTCAAGGATTTTCTTGGAGTTGGTTTCCAGGAGTGGAATTTTCAGGTCCACAAGCAGAAACATTCTTCCAGGGGTGGGGACTTGTCTTAGGTAAAGCATTTAAGAATCTAAGGCAGGCAGAGGGGCCAAGCACCCTCCTACCTCAAATCTGTGAGCCTCTCAGCACAGAAGGTTCTGGACAAGCAACCTATACCTGTCTCTTGAGGGCAGCTTAAGCAGAAAGCAGGGAGGCAGTCCCCCGTGAGGGCCCAAACTGCTGGCCATGGGCTGCATGGGGTCTGGGGCTGGTTTGGCCACAAACACCCTGCTGGCTGACAGGCACAACACCCTGCTCTACTCTTGGGGACCAACTGAGTCAAACGTTACCCATCCCAGCCACAGAGGAGCCCAGAGAGTGCCAGCCAGCCTTCTGCAGCCTGCAGGGCAGCGCCGCAGGGCCTGGGCCAAGTGATCTGGAGCCACAGGAAGGAAGGGAGACCAGGTGCTATGGGAGAGCCATTCATTCATTGTTAGACTGATGGTGATAGAAATATAGGCAGAGGGCAAAGGCCTGGCCCAGAGGTGAGCACACCATCTGCTGTGCTGCAAGGCAGGGCACAGAGAGCCTAGGTAGCTACTGGATGTGAGGCTGGAGAGTTGGGTCAGGATGTGGGCCTTGAATGCTGAACTCGGGGGCTGCACTCTACTCCTGAGACAGTGGGAGCCATTGAAGGTTCTATAGCAGGACAGGCATGTGATCCAACCTGGCACCAAGGCTCACACAGAGGGTAGCCCCAGCACCAGCAAAGAAGTCGATGCCAGCAGAAATCTGGACGATGCCAGGGTGCCTTCAGGGCCTGTGCCCGAAGTTCTGGACTTTGCTCTCTGCCCTACCCCACATGCCCCACCAACCTCTCCCCAGACTCTCAGAGCAAACACTGCTGGTGGAGAAGCTTATGGAGCAGAGCAGGCAGAAGGAGAGGACCATCGCTTCCCTCAATACAGATGTTCAGAGGCTGGTTCGTGGGGCTGGGAAACAGGGTGGCTGAGCTGAGGGTATCTGTCTACCTTGCTGAGGAGTCCCCACCCCACTGGCCACAGGAATCCCAGCGCACTGGAGGCCAGGCAGCAGAGGACAGCTTGAGGGATGAAGTCCAGTCTCTGCGATGCATTTTGGCGAGCATCATCAAGGTGCAGCCTGTCTGCCGTCCTTCCCAAGAGAAAGTCAGAGCTGACTCGCAGGGACCCTGGGACGGTGGAGATTGTGGGGCACCCCCCTGAGTCAAGGCTTTATGCTCTCCCCCTGCCCAACCTTCCTCTCTGCCTGGAAGGAGGCCCAGGCAGACCTGGAGCTGGCCTGGAGCAGCAGCACTGAAGGGGAGGAGCCACAGAGCCCATGGAGGAGCCCCCCACGCACCACGTCTTCCCCCAAGGAGGTGTCCCCATCATGGGCCCACCCCTCAGCTACCCTGGACCCCACAATGCAGTCTGTGCGGGCAGCCATCAAGAGGCGGCAGCAGCGGGAGCAGGTGGGCAGCTGCAGCCCAGGGGCCACCAGAGGCAGGACCATGACACTCTCCCAGCTAGGCACCCTTACAAAGCTTGCCCCTGCGGGCGGCGCCTGTGGCTCAAGGAGTAGGGCGCCGGTCCCATATGCCGGAGGTGGTGGGTTCAAACCCAGCCCCGGCCAAAAATCACAAAAAAAAAAAAAAGGCTTGCCCACAGCCTGGGGAGGTAGGAGCCTTGGCTGGGCTCTGTGGGCACAGGGTGCCCAGGCCAGAGGGGCTCACACCGTGGCACCACTGGGCAGGAGCTGCAGCTAAAGCTGGAGTCATCCCGGGCCGTGGTGGCCAGGCTCCGCAAGCAGCTGTCAGAGAGCCAGTGGAGGCTGCAGGCCTCACAGCGGCTCCTGCAGGAGTGGGCCGGGGATCGAGAGGCCCACGGGCTCGAGGTGCAGCACTGCCAGGCGTCCCCCATGCTACCAGGAAGGTGAGAGGTCTGGGAAGGGGTGGGGGTGATAGGGCCAGAACAGCCTAGCCCAGGTGCCCTCCCATGATGAGGCCTTCTGCCAGAAGAGAGAAAGGGCCATCCACCAATGAAACCTGCCCCGTCCAGACCTCCTTCACTCCTAGATGCACTGGGGGCACCCCACTCCCTCATCTGGGTCCCCCTGGGCTGCACCAGTCCTGGACTCCCCTTCCCATGGCTCAGACTGAGGACACCCACTGCCCTCTGTCTCCATTCAGGGCCCCACGGCCCCTGCAGCCCCCACACATCCCTCAGGCCATGCTCTGCCTCCCACCTCCTGCCTGGCTTCCAGATCCCTTTGTTAATCCTTCCACCTATCCCTCTGGGGGATTCATCCCTCCTCCTCCCTGGGTCTCATCCATCCTTCAACAATGAAAACCCCAACTCCCCTCCCCCATCTGTTGGGTGGCGCCTGTGCCCTCCCTGTCCAGTAGATCTAATGGCTCCAGGTGCATTCAGCCGAGAGGCTCTCTGGATGCCTCTGTGCAGGTCTCATTGCCCTGGGGTTGTTGGGATGAGGGGCCTGAGTTCAGAGTAAGAGGCTCTGCAAGGCTTCCCGGATCTTCACGGGATGAGAGGACAGGCTGAGCATGAGGTAGGGTGAGCCAGTGGGTCAGGAGGGCTTCCTGCAGGACACCCAGAGAGGGACAGGGGTGCCCCACCCCATGGGCCGACCAGAGCCGAGCAGAGCTGGCCCCCACCTCTGAGCACTCACTCCTCCCTGTGGCAGAAAACAGACTGTGACATCCTTTGAAGCCACACCTCTGAACCACACAGGGGTGCTGGGTGCTGACCCCTAGTCCCCTCCTAAGAGGCACAGGTGGGCACAGAGATGTGGGTGGATGGACCAGCCTTGCACAGGGGTGTGGGGATCCAAGCCAAGTGCAGGGATCCTGGGAGGCCAGAAGCCTAGAGGGTCGGGAAGGGCCTTCCCAGAATGGACCAGGCAGTGTACAGGGTGAGCTGGGGTCCCAGGGCCCCAGGGTGAGCGGCAGAGCCCATAACACAGAGGGGGCTGCCCTCTGGGGAGCAGGAAGTGGCAGGGCCACAGGAGCTGCCATGGGTGAGAGAGCACAGTGGGAATGGCATCAGGAGGCTGCTGGGGAGAGGCAGGTAGGTGGTGTCTGAAGGGGCAGGGGCCATCCTCAGGAGCCTTGGACATGGGGGCCAGGGTGGGAGGGGAGCCCTCCTATTCAGACGCTGCCATGGGTAGCTAGTGAGGAGGCCCCAGGAGTAGGCCAGACACTGAGCACAACTTGGCATGGGGTGTGTGGCGCCCTGAGGGTTGGGGCTGGAGCTCGGGAGGGCTACAGTCAGGGCCTGTCCCCTCCTCCCAGCAGAGCTCTGCAGAGATTGCTTGAGGGGGACCCTGTGTGCCTCTGGGCTCCCTCTGCACCCTGAATGTGTGTGGCCACCCTGCGCTCCTTCCAAACTCTCTTCCCTGGCTCCCAGGGATAGGGCACCTCTGGAGACAGCAATAGAGAGGCTGGGGGTGCAGAGAAGCCGAGCTGCAGACCAGCCTCCTGCTGCCAAGCAGATCGGCTGACAGTGCAGCTCTGCTACCAGTGGGCTGCCTGCTCATGGGCCGTCACCACCTGCCAGGCCTCAGTGTCCACCCATGGAATAGGGTTTCCCCACCAGCTTCATCTCAGAGAGTCAGGCTGTCACTTATGAGGCAGGGGGCCAAGGGCTCTCCAGGCCCTTCCCAGGCTGTACTGACACCCAGACGCAGATTCCCGCTCCTGCTTGGTGCCCTGCCCTGATACCAGTTGGCCACCTTGTGAGCCCTGCAAGGGTGAGCACCCCAGCACATGTGGCCTGAGGACATCACCCAGGCCCTCACAACTGCCCAGCCCTGCAGAGGACTCCACATTTCTTCTGGCCACCCTGCCCTGCTCGTGGGGCAGCCGCAGCTCATGCTGAGGCAACCTCATGCCCTCTGCCTTCTGGTCTTGGGCCTCAGTCAGGAGCGTCTGCAGCAACTGGAGGAGAAGGTCTCAGCACTCAGGAGGAAGCTGGCATGGGCCCGGGAGGCGCTGAGCACAGCCCAGATGCAGAGGGATGTCGTGGAGAGCGAGAGGGAGGGCCTGCGTGGGGCCTTAGCCAGGGTACGCCCTGTGCCCCTTTCCCTGACCACCCCAGCCTGCCCTGGATGCACTGACCTTCCACTTCCCTCTCTCATGTATGCCTGGGCCCTCCACTGTCACCAGAGCTCCCAAAGTCACCAACAGTCTCCTGTCCTCAGCCAGTGGGCTCCAGCCTCACCCCTGACCACTTGTTGCTCTTAAACCTATGGCCATGCCTGCTTCTCGGGGTCTCTGCCTGGGCCGCCCACCCCCTCTCCTGGCTGGAGCCCCAATACTCAGAGGCCACCTCATTGTCCCAGCCCTGGCCTCCACAACATGGCTCACTCCTTCCCTGGCACCAGCAGCTCTGCCAGGGGCCTGAAGGTCCTTCCCTGGTGTCCACCACCCCAGGCCGAGTCCAGCAACACTGACCTAGAACTGCTTGTGAGGCGGCTGAAGTCAGAGGGTGTGGAGCAGAGGGACTCCCTGGCCCAGATGGCCACCCTGATGGAAGGGTTCGCTCAAGACAAAGCTACCTTGAACCAGCTGGTCCTCCAGGTGAGATGATGGCCAGGTGGGCAGCTCTGCCCTGGGCCCAGTTTCTCCCACAGGAAAGTGCTGGTTCTCCTGGCCCAGACTTTCCCATTCCTGGACTGAGGCTACTCCCTAGGAGCAGATTTTGGAGGGGGGGTGAGGGGGCCTGAAGGAGGGTAGGTCTGGGCAGGGCTGCCCAGCCCATGGAGCTAAGGGTTCTCCCCCCCACCCCCCGGCAGGTGGAGCAGCAGCGGGACCAGCTGCAGGAACAGCAGACGGTGCTAGAGCAGGAGGGGGCCAGTGCCCAGGAGCAGCTAGCGCAGGCCGAGCAGCAGCTGGCACAGGAGCGGGCTGAGCTCAGGGGCCTGCAGCAGGCCCACAGGCACCTGGAGCAGCGGCTGGAGCAACTAGAGGGGCGGGTGGCCCTGCTTAGCCGTGAGAAGGCCCAGCTCCAGGAGCGAGTGGACCAGGTGAGAGCATCTTCCACACAGCAGGGCTATAGCCAAGCAAGGCAGTGGCTGTCCCGGGTCCTGCCACTGCTCAGAGTCCTGTGGGCTGCAATGCCATCTCTCCCACTTTCTGACTGCCCTGCTGACTGGTCTGTCCTGAGTGGGGCAGGGGAGAGGTAGGAAGAGAAAAGATTTACATCAGTCCTGTCCTCCCCACTTAAGGCCAGGGTCTGCCCTTTCCTTCTTGTCTCTCCTTGTCCCACATCCACAAAGCTGAGCTCTCCAACCATGCATTCACCCCTCTTTTTTTTTCTTGAGACAGGGTCTTGCTGTGTTGCCCCAGGCTAGAGTGCCCTGGCATCATAGCTCAAGCAGTCCTTCTGTCTCAGCCTCCCAAGTAGCTGGGACTACAAGGCATCTAACATTACACCTGGCTAGCTTTTCTATTTTTAGTAGAGATGGGGGTCTCGCTCTTGCTCAGGCTGGTCTTGGACTCCTGAGCTCAGGGATCTTCCAGCCTCAGCCTCCCAGAGGTGAGGCCTCACCTCCCAACAAGGTGCTGGGATTGCACCTTGTTGCCCAGCCACATTCCTGTGTTCACACATTCCCAATCCAGCTACCTATTGTTGAGGTTTGTCTCAGTGGAGAATTAAACTGAAGTCGTTTGGGTCTTTTCCAGTCTGGCCTTATCTGTGTATGTGAGGCCTGCTGAGTCACAAGCCCCCAGTGCCATTCAGATTCATGCCCATGTCACACCTGGGACAGCACAGCCTCTTCCATTTTGAGACTCTTTTTATTGCACTGTAATCTACTTTCAGCCACACCAAGATCAAGACATGGAACGCATCCTTCAGCCCAGAAGGTCCCCTTGTGCCCGTCCAGGCACCCCCTGAACTCCCTGCCCCCAGCCCAAGCAGCCTCTGCCTCAGTGTGTAGCACTAGGGACTGTTTACACCTGTTTAGAAGTTTCTTGTAAATGGAGTCATGCTGTACGGACTCTTTTGCATCCAACTCTCTCTCGACTGTCTGTGAGATTCAGCCATTCTGTGAAACATACCAGTAGTCATATTCCATGTGAATAAAGCACATTTGCTTACTCATTCACTTGTTGTTGGACATCTGGCTGTTTGGGGTTTAGGACTGTGATGGACAAGCCTGGTATGATCCTTTCTGTACAAGTTATTATATTCATATGCACTCACTCTTCTTGAGTAAATACATTAGAGCAAAATTGTGGACTCAGGCCTGCTGCAGGCCCCTCACCTAACATGTGGAGCAAAATAGTGTAGGTAAGTGTATGTTGATCTTTATAAAAAACTGCATGGCAGTTTCCAGAGTGGTTGAATCATTTTTTTCTTGCTGCCGACAGTGTAGGAGAGTTCTAGTTGCTCCTTGGCCTTCTGAACAGTTGGTATTATCTGTTTTTATTTTTTGCCTTTTCTGTATGTGTTAAGCTGTATGTTACTGAGATTTTATTTGCATTTCTAGATTTCCTTCCTCAATGTGGTAAGCACACATTTTTATGTGTCATTGGATATATGTGTGCCTTATGTCAAGTATCTGTTCAAGTCTTTTGCCAACTTTTTTTTTTTTGAGACAGTCACACTTTGTCACCCTCAGTACAGTGCTGTGGCGTCACAGCTCACAGCATCTTCAAACTCTTGGGCTTAAGTGATTCTCTTGCCTTAGCTTCCCAAGTAGGTGGGACTACAGGAACCCGCCAAAACGCCCAGCTATTTTTTTGTTATAGTTGTCATTGTTATTTAGCAGGCCCCCAGGCCAGGTTCAAACCCACCAGCGCCCCCGCATATGTGGCAGGTGCCCTAACCACTGAACTATGGGTGCCGAGCCTTAGCTGCCAATTTTTGTTCATATTCTTAATCCCTCAACCGGATACTGCTCATGAATTGCAAATATGTATGTAAAAAAGCAATACCATTAAAAAAAACAAGATAGGATAGAATCTCAGGCTTACCTCTGGGTGTTTCCTCCCCTCTCATAGCTTAGCATCTCAGGCCCCTGAACTCCAAGTTGGGTCTCCTCAGTCCTATATTCCCGCCAAGACCTTAGACCAGGTTCCCAGCCTTTTAGCAAAAGTGTCATCCTGGCTCCTGGAACCCAGGCCCTGTGCCATCCGTCCCAAATTCCTGCTGAGACCTTAGACCAGGTTCCCAGCCTTTCAGCAAAAGCGTCATCCTGGCTCCTAGAACCCAGGCCCTGTGCCACTTAGGATTTGGCACATACTTTTGGGGGGGAAATCTGCGGTAGGATTTCAGGCTCACTGTGATACATTCCTCTCAATAATCCAGACCCCGAACCCACTGCCTTGACATCGTCCTGATGCTGTGAAGCAGATTATGGGGCAGCTTGTGGTGTGGCTTCCTAGTTGCTCTGAGTAGGAGGGTTGGTCTTCAACTGTCACCTGTGCTGTTATGCAAAGCAGAAAGTCCCAGTATTCACTTTTGAAGAATATTTTCACGGGGTACAGAAAACTAGGATGGTCATTATTTTCTTTCAAGAATTCAACAAAGTCAGTCCATTACCTTCTGGCTTCTAGTGCTGCTGTTCAGAAATCAAATGTCCGTGTTATTGTTACTCATTTCAAGGTTATGATTTTCCCCCTGATCTTTAGAAATATTTTTCTTTAGCTTTGGTGTCCAGAGACTTTACTAAGATGTATGTAAATGACATTTTCTTTTTTAATTATACCCTGGGATAATTAAAATCTATAACTTTAGGTATTTCATTAGATTTGGTAGATTCTTGGCAAGTGCCTGCTCCCTCCTTCTGAGACTCAACTTACATACGTGATGCACCTTTTTACCTTGTCCTGTGTGTCTATAAAGTTCTTTCCTGCGCTTTCCTGACTTTTTCCTTTATAATTCAGTATGAATATCCTTCTGTGAGCCTTCCAGATCAGCAGTCCTCTCTTTTATCCTGTCTGCCCTGCTACTGAGCCCATCTATTAATTTATTAATTTTGGTTGTTGTATTATTTACATTCAGTATCCACTTCTGTTGTTAAATTCCACTTCTTGCCATCCATCTTCTTGAACGTACCAATCAGCTATTTTAAAGTCTGTGTCTGATAACTCCAATATCTGGATAGCTGACAGTGGGAAATCTATGTCTTTTTTTTTTCTATGTCATTTTCTATGCTTGTATGTGATTTTCTGGTCAGGTGGGTTCGTCCCTTGATAGCCCCAGTCATGCTGTATAAATGCTGAGTGTCACATATGAAACGTTGTAGAAATAATTTGAGAGTCATCCTGATGCCATTCTTCTTCTAGACAGGATTTACTTTTGACTCTGGGAGGCAATGAAGGTAGGAATGATCCCTATAATCCAGTGATTGGGGTGATTTGTACTGAAGCTTAGATTTTTATGAGAGGTTATCTATTTCTGACTCATCCCTACTACTGGAGCCAAGCCTTTCTCTGAATAAAACTCAAAACTTGGGATGTTTATCAGAGCTCTCTGCTTTGGTGGCTCTGAACTCCCATTTTTATACTCCTAAAGGCCACAGCACTTGAGAAGCTCTCCTTAGCATCTCAGCTTCTCCTCCAAACTCTTAAATCAGCAGAGCATGGAGGAGAAAAGAGACCCCAGCCGCTGGGCTCCCTCCTCCTGGTCCCCCTCTCTCCAAGACCTTGGCTCCTTCAGTCACAGTTCCCTGTGCAGCTCTCTGAGGCTTCCTACATATTCCAGTGACATTTTTGTGATTTTTTTAATGGAAGAGTCACCTTCATTGTCATTTCTGTGCAATGTTTCCTGTCCCCTGGACACTTGAGGTCCAGCAGATGATACCATTTAGATTGGCAGTTGGCTCCTACCTGGCAATGCCCAGTGCAGCAACATCTCCATCATGGGTACAGGAGTGGACGTCCTCTCTTTTGTAAAAACACACATACACTTCTGATGTCTGATGTGCCTTGTGTCCACCCAATGCCGTTCTGCATGAAATCACTTCTTCTGAAGCCCTTCTTGTCCCTCAGCTGGCCCCTCCATGCCCTCCTGCTCAGTTTCTCTTCGCTGGACCTCCCCTCCTACTTCCCTCAGGTCACACGTGGGAAGCAGGCCCTGGAGGAACAGCTGGCGCAGAGCCTGCAGGACCAGGATGCCCAGGTGGACACTCTACAGCAAGTGCTGCGGGAAAAGGATGCTCTGTCTGAGGAGCGGGCCCAGCTGCTGGCCACACAGGAGGCCCTGGAGCGGCAGCGCCAGATCGTGGCTGAGGAAGCAGCTAATCTGAGGTACCCCCAAGGCCTGCTGACTCGGGTGTATCCATGTGGCCTCGCCCTTGGAGAGCCCACAGTGTGGTGAGGGTGACACTCGTACAGCGATGTGGGACTGGGCATCATGTTAGCACATGTGACAAGGGTGGGGCAGAGCATCTAGAAGAGGCTAATCCAGGGGGAGCCCTGGGTTGACCTCTCGGAGGTTGGAGGCTAGTTGCAGCCAGTGGGAGGCAGATGTCGAAGGTCTTTCTCAGAGATCTGAGGCCCTCAAGGTGAGCCAGCTTCGGGTATGCTGGATCCAGGTACGCCCACGGTGCCCTCAAGACCCTGCCTCCCCTTCCTCACTGCTGCCTGACCCTGAGGGGATTTCGTTCCCAGGCAGGCTTGCCAAGAGAGGTGGCTAGATGACAGTGGCCACTTGGCTGCCTCTGCCAACAGGCACCGTGCATCGTTTTCCCCACAAGGCCCCAGAGGTGCTGCCATCGTCCACCTTGAGCTGCTTGACATCCCTGAGCAGGTTCTGGGAGCCAGAAGCTGCAGAGCTCTGGGTTGCTTGCCCATCCCTGAAGCCAGGGCAAGGTCAGCCCCAGGGAACCATGAGGCCACGAGTGGGAGCAGAGTGAGCCCAGGACCATAAGGGGCAACTTCTGAGGGTTGAATGTGGTGCTCACAGGCCAGGAGGACAATAGGTGCCTGTGGGCTGTTGCCTGGTGAACTGAACTGGTGCTGTGGCGTCTGTGGAAATCCCAACGCTAGAGGTTTTCTGCGCCTCAGTGGCCCTACTCAGGAACATCTAAGTATTTTTGTAGAAAAGATTTCCTTCGGGAATTACAGAATCCAGGGGTGTGAGAAATCTGAGTCCCAGATTGCTTGAACTTCTTTGCGGGCCAAACCTCTCTTCCAAATACAAGATCTAAAGCCGGCTTCTCTGGGTTGGACCCCTGGGTTGAACCCTGCCCATGCTCTCTCCCGAGTCCCAGGTACTCAGAGGGCCATGGTTTGGCAGCCCCTTTCCTCTTGCAGCATCTGCTGCCCAGAACACTGGCCTGGCCAGAGCCCTCAGCAGCCTAGACCTGTCCCTGCAGCTCCCTGGGCTCAGCCCTGACCATGGACCCAGGGCCCTACACACAGAAGCCCTGCAGCCCCCAGAGTCACAGCTGGCTGACCAAGATAGCCAGCCAGGCTTCTGGGTGACAAGGCTGCTGGGAAACATGTCCCGGAGCCACATCTGCCTGGCACACATTCTAGGTGTCTGTCTGCCCGGCTGCATGGGGCGGAGGGTATAAACACTGCAGTGTAAAGAGCTTTTGGGTGTGTGTGAGGCCCCACTGGCTCCACATCTCCTGAGGCTCCCACACCTCCGCTTACAAAGGGGACACAGCTCTCCAGGTCCTCGAGCCCCCACTCCCGGGCCCTAGCAAGGCAGCAGCACATGAGCCCTTCTCTTGGGGTAGAGTGTGGCCCACCCATCAGGCAGCCAGGCAGTGGGGGTTCCTGCCAGCCCCCACCTCATGCAGCCTCACCTCTGGCTGGAGCACCCTATGGGCTGCCAGGCCTCTGTTCAAATGTATTCAGATCTGTTGATCTCTTTATTTTTGTCTTTAGGCTTTTGTGTCTGGTTTACAAATTTTAAAATATTCTTTTATATTTTTTCTACCATCTTTATAGTTCTGCATTGTTTTGTTATGTGCCTTTTTTTTTTTTTTTTTTAGAGACAGACTCTCACTTTATGTCCCTCTTGGTAGAGTGCCGTGGCGTCACACAGCTCACACCAACTCCAACTCCTGGGCTTAAGCAAGTCTCTTGCTTCAGCCTCCTGAGTAGCTGGGACTACAGACGCCCACCAAAACGCCCAGCTATTTTTGTTGTTGTTGTTGTTGTGCAGTTCAGTCCAGGCCGGGTTTGAACCTGCCACCCTCAGTATATGGGGCCGGCGCCTTACCAACTGATCCACAGGCACCACACTGTTACTTGCTTTTTTAATTCACCTTTTTATTCCATCTGAAATGCATTTTTATATGGAATTTAATTCATTCTTAGAGATTCAGCTGAATGAGATGCCCTCCTGACATGCTGTTCACTAGCCTGGCCGGGGCTCTATGCTGTTCCTCGCCACAGGGCCAACAACTCACCTATTGTTGGGTGCTCTCTGCAGGGCCGAGAGGGACTCCCTGGAGACCAGCCTCTTTGAGGCCCAACAGAAGGCAATGCAACTGCAGGCTCGGCAGGAACAGCTGGTGGGAGAAGCCCAGAGAGCTCAGCTCGCTCAGCAGGCCTTGCAAGGTGCTCCCCCAGGCGGGTTCCTCTGCTTCACAACCCTACAGTCAGCTACGCAGGGGGCCTAGAGCTTGCATGACTGAACGAGTTGGCCACCCCAGGCTATGAGGAGTAAGCAGGTGCCCTAACCAGGCTGCTTCTGGCATTGGCCCGAGGCTCTGCCCCATTCCCTGTGCCCCACCCCTGCTCAGCTCACCAGTCCCTGAGCCTGGCCTCTGTCACTGCATGGGGTGCTACAAAGGACATAGGGGTCTGTGTGCACAAGCTAGGCCCCAATACACATTTCACCCCACAGAGGAAATGGAGCAGCTGAGAAGCGACCGGGAGGTCCAGGAGGAGCAGCTGCAGCAAGATGTGGTTCGGCTTCTACGGCAGGTGGCACAGCAGAAGCAGGATGCACAGATGGCCCTGGAGAGCCAGGCACTGGCCCACCACAAGGACATGGCACAGCTCCAGAGGGAGAAGGTCTGCTCCCCAGAAGCCCGTGCTGCTTGCTGGGAGTCTACCAGGTCCCAAAGAATGGCAGAGCTTTGGCAGGAGGGGCTCTAGGAGACAATGCTCAGAGGTGGAGGAGCCTGTACCAGGGGAGACTGGGCAAGGATGTGCTCACCCTTCACAGTTCAAGGGGGCCTTGAAAGGACCAGACGGTGTTGGTTGACCTGGCTACAGTCTGAGGCTAGGGCTGGAAGGGGCCTTGAACCCTCTGGAGCCCTCCCATGGGTCCCTGCACATCAGTAGCACTGTAGAGACAGGAACAGCTCACAGACAGATACACATGGGATGGTGGCTGCTGAGGCCCAGAGAGACTCTCCTTGCTCCCACGTCTCTGTGGGGAAGACAAGGAGGTGAAGTGGACCAGACAGCCCCAGAATGCCTGGGCCAGGTATCCCTCAGGGCTGCAGGTGCCAGTGGTCGCACGTTCCTTGACCTCAAGCCCGCCCCTTTCCCTTTGTCCAGGAAACCCTGAGTCTAACCCTGGCAGAGGAGAAGGAGGTGGCCGCATGCCGGCTGGAGCAGGAGAAGGAGCTGGTGGAAAGAAGTACATCTGAGAGGGAGGCTCTGAAAGGGGAAATTCAGAAAATGAGGCAGAAGCAGGACAGGAGCCTCCAACGGGAGCATGAGATGCAACAGGTGCCGGGGGCGCTGGGAGGCAGGTTGCTCACACCCACCACACCTGTGCTGTCTGGACCAGCCCAGGGCAGCATGGGACCACAGCCCAGGCAGGCACAGCCTTCCTCCATCAGTGCTATGCAGCTTTGGTCTTCCATAGCAACCCTCATGGAAAGACACCCACCTACCTACCCAGCTACCCAACTACCCATCCATCCATCCACCCACATAACTACCTACCCCTTTCATCCATCCATTTATCCACCCACACATCTGTCTATCCATCCATCCATACACCCCCTATCCATCCATCCATTCATCTACCCACCTGCTCATTTGTCCATCCATTTATCCATCAATTCATCCATCCACTCACCCACTCAACTATCCATCCACTCACCTACCAATCTACCCATGCATCCATTCATCCACCTACCTACCTATCCATGCAGCAACTCAACTATCCATCCATCATCTACCCACCTACCCACGCATCCATCCATCCACCCACCCATATATCTATCCTTCTATCCATCTACCTACTCATCCATCCACCAATTTATCCATCAATCCATCTATCCATTCACCCACCCACACATCCATCTGTCCATTTATCTACCCATCCATCCATCCATCCCCCCACCTACCTACCTATCTCATCCACCCACCTACCCATGCATCTATTCATCTGTCCATCTGTCCATTCACCTACCCATCCATCCATCCATCCATTTATCCATATATCCATCCATTCACCCACCTACCTACCTATCCATTAATCTACCTACCCATTCATCTATCCATTTATCCACCTACCCATCCATCCATCCCTCCACCTACCTGCTTATCCAACCATACACCCACCCATCTATCTGCCCATCCACACATCCACTCATTCATTCATCCATCCATCCACTATCCATCCACCCACCTCTCCATCCATCCATCCATCCACCCACACATCCATCTATCCATATACCCACACATCCATCTATCCATCCATCTGTCCATCCACCCATATCTCCATCCATCCAGCCATCTGTGCATTTCCCTGTCCTTCCATTCACTTGTCTATTATCCATCACTTGCTGGAGTAGCCATTCTGCTTTCCACACATCCAGCTATCCACCCACATATATGGCCATACACACACACACACACACACACACACAATTCTCCATGCACACAGCTAACCATCAGTCTTTTCATCCATCAGTTCACTTGAACATCCATCCAACTATTCATGCATCCAACCATCCATCCACATGACTACTCCTCACTCATCTGACCATTCATCCATCTATTCACCCTTCCATTTGTCCACACACTCAGCTGTCATTCACCCATGTATCTGACAATACATCCCTCCACTGGATCAGCCAGCCAGTAGTCCAGTCATCCACACATCCAATGTGTCCAACTCACCTGACACCAGTTCAAGCATACAACTATCAATCACCCTAATCATCCTTGTATCCAACCAGCTGTTGAGACTCAGACACTGGTCCTATAAAAGCTACCCTCAGTGTCCAGGCTTTTCCAGTGTGCCTCAAATGCCAAGTTCAGGTGATAGGGAGCCACAGGACGTTCTTGAGCAGGGGTGATCTAACTGGGATTGGACATAAGAGGCTGGGGCCAGGGAGGATGAGGAGAGGCTGAGGTTGAGCAGACCCAGGCAGAGGAGGTGATGGGTGGGTCAAAGACTCTTGGGATGTAAAGTCATTATTCTCACTGGATAGATGAGAAAATGGACTTGGGGGAAGCAACACACCTGGGGACATGGCATGGTCATTCACAGACCCATGCAGACCCTCATTTCCCTCCAAGTCCAACTACTTGGCTAAATTGCCTGTTCTATGTGACTACAATTGCAACTTCCCAATGTCACACACAGCAGAGAGAGGGGAGCTCAGTCAAAAAGGAGATCAGGCTAGGAAGATGAATATACGCCACACACTAGCATGACCATGGTAAGTCATCCCCTGGGTCATGACACAGAAGGCCAGGTCGGTGGGCAGTTGTTGCCAGGGCAGCTAGTGGGGCTTTCCTGGGATCTCTTCCCAGCTGACTTTCCTTCATTTCACAGGGCCTGTGCAGAGAATAGGCAGAGCAGAGAAGTAGAGCCAGGGATCCGATGGCCCGCTAGGTAAATTCCATATGCCTTCTGAGGAAACTGTGATGTCTTCAGTCACAGACCAGTCCTCAGAAGATCTTATTTCCATAGCAAAGAAGAGAATTCTATGTGAAGCAAGACTCAAAGAAATAGAATAGCCAGCCCAGGGGTACCATTTTTACTTTGATTCTCCATTTATTACCTACTAAGTATGAGTTTGACTTGCTTGGTTCTATTTGCAAAGTGAAGCCTTCACCCCCAGAGATTGCCAAACTTCCATATTTGATGAAGTTTTCTCTAAAATTTTAACAAAGACTTTCTTGCTATATCTAGGAGTGAGAGCCACATGGGGAAGAGGCAAGGCCAGTGAGGGGCAGGTTCACAAAGTGCTAGAGGTGCCTCAGGCAGAACAAACAAGCTCAGGCTTGAGGGAGGGAGGGGACAAGGGGGAGCATTGCTTTTAAATATTGTTTAAAACAGAATACCAGCCAAGCTCTGTGGCTTAGGCCTGTAATTGCAGCATTCTGGGAGGCTGAGGCAGGTGGATCGCCTGAGCTCAGGAGTTTGAGACCAGCCTGAACAAAAATAAGATCTCATCTCTACTAAAAACAGAAAAATTAGCCAGACATTGTGGTCAGCACCTATAGTCCCAGCTAGTTGGGAGGCTGAGGCAGGAGGATAACTTGAGCCCAGGAGTTTGAGGCTGCAGTGAGCTGTTATCATGATCATGCACTCCAGCCTGGGTGACTGAGATCCTGTCTCTAATAAATAAAAAAATAGTGCCTCTTAACCTGCACTGGGAGGAGCAGGGTTTTGGACGGGGGCAGGAAGCAGAAGTACACTGTGAGGGGCTGCCCAAGCACAGACATGGAGGCAGGACACTCTTTGACAGAGTGGGCCCAGGACTCAGGGCCCCACCTCTGCTCCCCAGAGGTAGGGATGTGGAAACGAGCTGCTGTGTTGGGGCAGGGGCTTTAGCAGTCCACATTCTGCTGTGGCCTCCTCCCCTGAGCCTCCCCGACTCTCTCACATCCAGGCTCTGTCTCTGAAAGAAGCTGAGCTCAGCCTGCTGAGCAAGGAGCTCTCCAGGACCTCCCAGGAGCTGAAGCAGGTGCGGGAGGAGGCCCAGAGCCGGCAGCAGCTAGCTGAGGTGAGCCCCCACACCACTAGCTGCAGGCACAGCCCTGTAGGTGCTGGCAGACCCCACAGGCACAACCCTGCTGCCAGTCCTAGTAGCATGTCTCCCTCCATCCCCACCAGCTGGAACCTCAATTTCCCCTGGTCTCTCCAGGTCTCCTGCTGAGGGGCACACTGTTTCAATGGACAGGAAAGCCTAGAGTGAACCAGAGCTCTGTCCTGGTTCCTGCCCACAGCCCTGAGCACCAGGACTCCACCTGGCCCATTTGTCCCTCAGACTCAGGGTTGGTCAGAAACCAAAGAGGGGATGGCTTGACTCGGCCTGGGGCTGCACACAGTGTAGTGGCAGCGAGTGGGGTAGGGGTAGAACCCAGGCCTGTGACCCCTGACCATACCAGCCCAGCCCTACCTGTCTGTGCTCTCAGCTGCTCACAGAAGAACTCAGCGGGGAATGGTGAGCACAGCCTCTTCAGCCTCTTCAGCCCGACTCCCTCCCCCCAGGGAGGTCCTTTCCAAAAGAGAACTGAAGTGGAGAGGACTAGCTGCACCCAGAATAACCCTCAGCTGGAAAGGACAGCCACAGAGTCCTGAGCAGGGCCAGGAAACCCCCTAGCAAGTAGCCACCCCCAGCCAGTGAATGGAGGTCCTCACATTCACAGGGCTGCTGCGGGTGGTCAGCTAGGGTCACCAGGGTCCCCTGATTCCTCATCCAGAGCCCATGTTTGGGAGGGCTCTATAGAGGGGACGCTGGGACCTGTGACACCACGGGCAAGGCCAGGCACCCACTGCTGTTGCCGGCAGGGTAGCTTCTGACCTCCAGAGCACAAAGGCTTCAGTCCACATGTGAAGTGGTGCCAAGCCCCAGGTGGGTGATGAAGAGACAAGGGCTCATCATAGGGAGGAGGTGGCCCGAGAGCTCAGGAGGGGCCACCATGGGCTTAGGGAGTCTGAGGAGGGCTGTTTGCAGCTGGAATCAGGACTGCTGTCCTCCGTGGCTGGTGGTGGACTGGGCCTGAAAGGACACAGGTGGGGATGGGCACTGGGCATGGAGGGACACCCTTGAGGCACAGGGGACACAGCCCTTCCTGGGGAGCAGGTGGGCCCAGGGGTGAGGCTGGACCCAGGCCCTCTCTGACCACACACAGCTTGCTTGCTGGACCCACACCTGTCGTCCTTCCTGGCCATGACAACTGCAGGGAGGTGCTCCCCACTGTGGTACTTGTTTGCTCATTTTTAGCCCAAGAGACCCCTTTCCGCCCTGGTCTCTAGGGTGTTCCCAGCCCTAGGGACACAAGGTCAGATGTTCCAGTAGTGTGGAATGAGTGACTCAGTTTGTCAGCACCAGAATGCCGGCTCACTGCAGGCCTGGGCTGCAGAAGTTTTGTTTGTTGCTGACTGCTGGGGAGGTGTGAGCAGGCCGCCTGGCTGGGGCCTTGTGAAACTGCTCAGTTGCTCTGATGGCCAGGACTGGGGTTTGTGGGGAATACCCAGGGTCTCATGCAGCCAGAAGGGTCTTGCAATGAGAAGTTGGCTACCAGGGTGTGTCTTCAGCCACTCCTACCTGACACCACAAATCAATTCTTGGTCACCTGAGCAGGGAGCCCAAAGGAACTCCTGATGCCCTAGGAAAGTCTTGCCAAAAACTTCCTGCTCACTCCTGGGAGCCCCCACCCTTGCTCTCTCTCTTCCTGCCCAAGGCCTGGATGGCCTGCCCTGGGCACAGGCCAGGAGGGGTCTGAGGGGCCCCAGGGACAGAACTTGGCATCAGAATGGATACTGCACCCCTCCTGCCTCCCAACCCCTGTCCAGCTGTTCCCTCAGCCCCACCCTGTAGGCAGGGAACCAGGAAAGCCCACAGAGACTTGGCAGCTGAGCCTGCAGCTTGCAGAGGGATCTCCTCGGAGCCAGCACTGGCTTCTGGAGCCTTCTTTTGTGCTGGCCCTGAGTCTGCCCCTGGACTCAGGACCAGATCCACCAGCCAGCTGGGCTCTATGGGGAGCTCATCAGGGTTCTTTTGCCACCTCAGCTCAGAAAATGGAAATTAAAACCGATGAGAGGGTGGTGCCTGTAGCTCAAGCGGCTAACGCACCAGCCACATACTCCAGAGCTGGCGGGTTCAAATCCGGCCCAGGCCTGCCAAACAACAATGATGGCTGCAACCAAAAAGTAGCCGGGCACTGTGGCGGGCGCCTGTAGTCCCAGCTACTTGGGAGGCTGAGGCCAGAGGATTGCTTAAGCCCAAGAGTTTGAGGTTGCTGTGAGCTGTCATACCACAGCACTCTACCCAGGGCTATAGCTTGAGGCTCTGTCTCTAAATAAATAAAAATAAATTAAAAAAATAAAACCGATGAGAGGAGCAGGAGAGAAATGCCACCCAAAGAACACCAGTCGGGAGATGATGTGAAAAAGAGCCACCCCGCCGGATGGGCAGAGGGTCCTCCCAGCAGAGTTGCTACTGCCACCAGGACTCCCAGCTGGTGCCTTGTCCCCGAGGCCCACATAGGGTGTCCTACAGCCCAGCCTTGCTGAGCACCCACCATGGGCAGTTCTGGGCCATGCTGAGACCCCAGAGCCACAACCCAAGATGACACTGGCCTGTCCAGAGAGACAGCAGGACAGTTTCAGAAGGGGTGCAATGATGGCTCCTCTGCCAGGAGGAGGCAGAGCCCAGCAGGACCTCCACCTTAGCAGAGCCTCCAGCGCAGGTAGCCACAGAGTATATCTGGGGACTCCCAAAGATCAGGACAAGGGTAGTCATGTGGGCACCTGTCCCCACTGGAGCACAAAGCCAGGTCCAGAGGGCCCAGCCCCCGCAGCTGCCCACCTGCACTACCCAGCAGCTTGGTACATCACCCGAGCCCACCCGCCTGGTGCCCTAAGAGGGAGAGTTCCAAACCTTTCCTACTGTGGACACTGAGGTCTGGGGAGCCGAGACCATCCTGGGTCCAGACAGCCCTGCTGCCCCAGGCCAGGGGCAGAGGGAGCTGGGAAGGGTCCTTGCAAGGAGGCTGGTTTGGGCCTCCACAGGGCCTCAGCCCAGGGTAAGCAGGGTGGCATCTTCTAGCAGAAAAGGAGACACTCAGAGCACTGCCAGGGGCCAAGCCTGGCCAGTCGGTGAGCAGACCCTGCAGGGGGCCTGCGGACAGCAGTCTTCCAGAGAAGAGCATCTTAGATGGTGTGGCCAACAGGGGAGCAGATCTGGGTTGAGCTGAGTCCTAAATGGATATCAGAGCTGCCCGACCCAGGAGGCAGCGTCCCTCTCTGTGTGCGGGCTGAGGGAGTGGCTGCCTCCCAGGCATGTCTGTGACCATGCACAGGTTTAAAGCTGGGGGGACAGTAGTGGACATCCCCCAATACCCCTGCCTGTTTGGCAGTTTGGGAAATCGAAAGCCAATTGACAGACAGGGCCCAGCTCCCTCCACCCTGGCCATGCCCTGCCTCTTGCTCTCAAGCCCTGGCCTCCTGGCCTTGCAGGGGTTGGGCTTAGGCCACAGGGCTGGGGGCAGGCCTCCTTGCCGACTGCAGTGGGTGCCCCAGGCCACAGGACTTAGGGTGCTCCTCTCATGCCAGCAAGGTTTGTATGGCCAGTGAGCCTGCAGAGGGCAGAGCCCCACTCTCCAGTCAAGGTAGTCCCAAGTGCTAGCCTCATTCAAGGACAGTGACACCTGCCCTTTTCCCTTGGTTGGTTTGCTGAAAGATCAACTCATAATTACAGTAGATTAGTAAGATAAAGGTTTATTTCCAAATACCATGCTCATGGGGGTAACCACGAGAATGATCACCCAAAGTCTCAGTGATGGTCCTAGACCTTTATAGATGCCTTTTGGAAGTGGGAAGGGGAGAAAATGGAGTATAGTGCAGCAGACAGTTGCTAGGGAGGGAAGTATAGATGGGGAGAAACAAATTGACTTGTAAGTTACTCTGAGGGAAAGGTATTGTGTTTTAAATGATTTGGGGCCAGGTCTCTTAGCGTGTAAAAGAGGAAGTCAGTAGCCTCTTTTGATCCCCAGTCAGGTTACTCAGGTTTTAGGGGAAAGGCCTCTTCCAATGCTTTCTGAATATGAATGGCCTTTAATTCAAAATATTCTTTATCCAGTGGTTCTCAACCTTCCTAGCTTCCTAATGCCGCGACCCTTTAATACAGTTACTCATGTTGTGGTGACCCCCCAACCATAAAATTATTTTCGTTGCTACTTCATAACTGTAATTTTGCTACTGTTATGAATCATAATGTAAATATCTGATATGCAGGATGTATTTTCATTATTACAAAGGGTTTGCCACCCACAGGTTGAGAACTGCTGCTTTATACCAAGGAATCATATTTTGGGGTGAAATGTCCTTAGTTCCTTCAGAGCCTACTATTTATTGTTTGCCAGGTGACTGTTCCTATTCCCTCATTGCCCATCAGAAAGGGATCAGTGCCTGAGTCCCCAGCCCTTGCTGCCCACTGCCCAGGCCTGGCAGCTTGGGGACCCCAGAGGAAAGGCACTAGGGGGTGGACAAGGGCCCTCACAGGAGTGCACCTCAGGCCTCTGCTCCACCAAGTCCCAGGTACAAGCCCCCAACTCCAGCCCCGCTACAGCAGACTGTGCTTCAGGCCAGCCTCCTCGTTACCACTGTGGGCTCTCTGCTCCCCCCAGGCCACCATCAGCAGCACCACGGAGGAGCTAAAGGCCCTGCAGGCTGAGTTCGAGGCCGCCATCTGCACCCATCAGAGGGAGGCCACGGCTCTAACCCAGAGTCTCCAAGACATGGCGGCTGAGAGAAGCCACGTGGGGAGAGAGGTGAGGGGGACAAGGCTCCGGGCAGGAGAGGTTGGGAGTACCCAGGCCCACTAGGCCAGTGCGGGCACCTGGAAGGGAGAAAAGTGTGGGGTGCCCAAAGGAGGGAGAGGCCCCTGCAGGAGAGGGGGTGCCTGGGCTGGGGAGAGGCAAACCGTAATAGAGGCCTGGGGCACCTGACACACTAGCCACAGACCTGGGAGATGGGGCCAGCTCCTGCCGCCAGCTGCTGGCACTTCCTTTTAGTGAAAAGAAAGATCTTGTCTAACCTTCTAAAGTGTTGAATTTGGCTTTGAGGAGAAAGTGGGCTGGACCTGATTCAGAGTCCTGGTTTAGTGGGTTGAGAGGGAAGGGACCTGCCAAGTGGGCTATGGGGCTCTGGTGGGGTAGGGGCAGGTCCGGGACATGGTTCCTGCTGGCCTGCTGTGTCCTGGAAGAGTGTGCAGCACACGTGGCCTTCTCCCTGCACTGTGGGACGCAGCACCTCTGAGAAAGCCAGACCCACTCAGCCAGTTCAGCCCTCTAGATCCACACATAGCTGAGAAAATGGACTCAGGGAGGCACCTGTGCCCCCCAGCAAGGCAGTGGCCCTTGTATGGCTCCCACCCAAGGCCTTCCTGAGAGACAGGTGTGACCTGGGGCAGGGTGCCCTACCCTCAGCCCAAAGACCCTCCGTCCAGCAAGTGCCTGGACAAGGCAGAGCTGTGCCAGGCTCCCACACACAGCACGATCAGGTACCCCACTGGGTCTGGGCACCAGGTGGGTGGGGCTGGATTTGGGATAAGGTCAGTAGTAGAAGTGGGGATTTTAGTGGGTTTTCAGGGGCGGCCTGAAAGAGGTTGACACAGGCCCATAGGAGTCAGGACAGTGATGTGTGGTGTGGGACAGTTTTGGGTGAGGCTGGATAGGCCAGCTGGGCTCCGCAGGCAGGCAGACTGCAGAGGGGTTCTGAGGAGATTCACAGGACTTGGGGACGCCTGTGAGTGGCGAGAGCTGGAGGCCCATGCAGCTCTGGGCTGGAGGTGGAGAGTCAGCTGGAGCCCCAGTGAGGCCCTCAGGAACAAGGAGGCCTCGCACATTCCCTGGGCTGTACTCCAGAGGAGGCGGGCCAGGCACTGACCTGGCCGGGCCCTGGCACGAGCTGCCAGCACACACCAGACCCCAGAGGCCAGGTCGGCCAGTGGGGGCAGAGTGAGGAGGAGCCTGGGCCCCCTAGCGCCCCCAGGGCAGGAGAGAGAGGAAGAGAGCATGATTTAACTTGACGGGCTGTTTACATTGGCCCCGAAAAGAAAGGTCTCCTTTCAACAGATTTCAAAGTCAGGAACTGTCAGAGACCACACGGGGAAGCAAAATGAGGTTTCAAGACTAGGGGTGGTAAGGGGACGGGGAGGAATGGCAGGGGCGGGGCATGGGGGCGGGGGCGGGGCGGAGAGGGAAGGCAGGGGGAGGGGTGTGGTAGCTGAGGGGCGGGGCTGAGGCGGGGCGGGGAGGCCGGAGGTGGAGCGGGGGCTGTGGGTGGGGGTGGGGGTTCGTTCTCCGGGATGAAGAGAAAGGTACAGCCGTTGTGGAAAGTCTGGGTTCTCGGAGAGAGCCTAGAAAGGGAGGAGGGGTCCCCAGAAGGAATAGGGGAACCTAGAAAGGAACGAGGGACGCCCAGAAGGGAGAGAGGGGAAACTGGAGAGGAAGGGGAGGCAACAGGCGGCTGCAGAGGCTGGAGTGGTGAGGAGTCGCCGTGAGCGTTGGCAGAGGGAAGCAGGCAGAGCCCCCAGGCGCCTAGCTGCCCAGGGGCGTCAGGAACCCCTGCAGTTCAACAGTCTTTAAACGCTTCTGCTTACACGTTCGTGAACCACTTGTGGACACACCATGCACACCTTGAGATCACATACACCTACGTATACCATTACACACAAAGTGATAAGTGCACAATGAGTATGCACACCCCACACACATGTGCACACAGTGCTTAGACATGTAAACACATCTGGGTACCAAGAAGTGCACATGTGTACACACAAGAATGTGCACCACACACATGCATGCACACACATCACTCATGCATGTGAACAGGCATTCACACACATGCATGCCAAGCACACTGGAGTGTGTCTTGCACATGCATACACATACACACACACACACACACACCAGGGGGCCAGTCCTCACTGTAGCCCCCTCTCTGCTTTCTCCTGCCCTCCTCCCTGCAAAGCTCTGGAGCCGCCTTCCTGCAGGAGATTTCAAAAGAGGCTGTTTATACAATTTCTAGTAAAGAAATAATTATTATAATCACATTAAGTGATTTGGCTGTTAAATTCCTGTAAAAGGGATGGTTGTTCTCATGAGGCAGAGAGAGGCGGGTGGGGGGCCCTTGCCCGTTTGTTTTGCTTGTTTTCATCTCCTCTGCCCTGGGAAATGAAAACAGTTTCTTTTATGACTGATCGCCGCCGCTTCGCTGGTCCTTGACCTTCTAGGCGGATTTCTGCTGAGCTCGGCGGAAAAAGCTCAGCACAGTTGTGGCTCCCACATGTGGGGGTTGGGGGGGGGAGGCTCAGGCCCTTCCCAAAAACAGAACAACAATAACAGTGGTCAGACTTAGGAGCCAGGCCGGCCAGGGGCCTGGACAACACCCCGTGAAAGCAGCCAGAGGAGAGGGGTTTGCTTTTGGCAAACGGGCGAATTGGCGCCGCTGAGTTTTGCGGCTTCCCTCTCGCCCATGCCCCCGCTGGCTCCCCACTTCTCCCCAGGGACACACAAGAGCCAGAATGGAGCCTTCTCCAAGATTTCTGGTCAAGGCCAGAGTGCAGGCCTGGGAGGCAGGGACCAGGGCCAGAGCTGTACCTGGCAAGGCCCCCACAGCCTGGGTACTGAGGACTGGATAGCCCCTAGCCCAGGGCTGAGGCTCTGCTCCAGACAACCCCCCGCATGGCTCTCATGGGTGCTTTGAGATGCCTGGTATCCCAGGGCAGGGAACTGACAGGGGGACCCCGACCTGACCCACAGAGTTAGTAGGCCCCCACCTGGGTGATGGGGAGGGCACATGGCAGGGGCTGGGTGGTCACACTCTGGGCCCAGAGAAGCCTGAGGGGATAAGGGTCACAACCTGTGGCCCCTGTCCTCCATGGGTTAGCTCATAGGGGTACAGAGCAGCTTGAGGCCAGCAGTTGGGCTGCAAGTCCAGAGTCTAGGGACATGTGAAGTCTCGCTTCCCTCAGGATTGAGAGGCCCACACTTCTGTGGACTGAGCCTTACAGGACGCTCCTGCGACTGCACCAGCCCCCTGCCCAAGCAGCTAGACAGCCCAGCTTAAGTGGCCCCTAGGCCTGCAGGAAGATTTCAGGAGAGCCCAGAGACTCTCCCTCCCTGCTGCCTCTCATAGCAATGGACAAAGGAAGTCCAAGGTATAGGCTAGCCCATAGCTGTACCGGGGTCAGTGCCAAATCACCTGCTGACATGCTGTCCACACCAGAGCAAACAGTGGCCCTGGGGCCACCCTGTTACCTAAGGAGAGGAGTAGGTACTAGATAGGAATGGCCAAAGGGCAGTGTCAGCTGAATATGAGAGGGGACAGTGCCCACATGTGGGCAGAACCATGTCCCAGGCAGGCCCTTCTGAGCAATGGTCAGCATCCCAGGGTCCAGGGAAGGAGTGCAGGCAGAGTCAAGGCAGGGTCTGCATGGCTCTGGGGCTGACTCTCTGCCACAGCCCTCTCAAGCTACCCTGCAGCCTCTGCACCATTAGGGAGAGGTAGTGTGGGGAGGGGTGGGGCGAGGGGGACAAAGTGCTTGGAGACTGAGGACTTGTTGGGACACTGGTGCCTGCCAGACCAAGGTCAGAGGCCCTGTGTCCCAGTGGTTGTCCCAGGAGCATCAGGCTCTGTGTCCCCTGCCCCCGCCCCCAGACGGCCCCTCCACTTGCCTACACCTTTCCAGGCTGAGAAGCTGCGGGCACAACTGGATGTGGCCCAGGAAGGGGTGGCCGTGCTGCGCCAGGAGCTGCAGGGTGCCCAGAAGAGCCGCGAGGGGCTGCGCAGGGAGGCCGAGGAGGCCCGCCAGGCGCTGGGTGATGAGGCCCGGGAGCAGGATGTGCTGTGGCACTCCAACAGTGAGCTGCGGGCAGCCCTCCGCAGGGTGGAGCAGGAGAAGGCCAGGTATAAGGCAGCCCCAGGGAGCACTGGTGGCCTGCCACTTACTCCACTGGGCCTTGGAGAGGAGGAGCTGAGGAGGGGGGTGAGGGTGTCCTGTGGAGCAGCTGGGCCCGGTGGACAGCAGCAGGGCAGACAAGCCAAGCAGGCCTCCTGCTGCCCAGCCCAGGCAGCACAGTGCTGGTCTGTGCAGGGGGCCAGGTACATAGACAGACCTATCCCTGCTGCAGGGAGTTCCTGTCAACAGGCCAGATGGGCAGGAGGGCTAGGCTGAGAGTAGGGCCTACTCAGTAGAGTAGGGGAGAACAGCCAGGCTGGACTGCAGCCTGCACGGGGCAGCATAGACACCAGGCTGGGCTAGGTGTCAGGTATCTGGAAGTGTGGCTGGCGGGAAGGCGGCAAGAAGATGGACAGTGGAAGGGACCACTTAGGTGCTCAGATTTGGGTGGATGTGTGTCCAAATAGAGCCCTGCAGAGGCTGGGCTTGGGGACACTGTAGGGACTGAAGGTGGGGTAGGGTCTTCCTAAGTGGGCAGAGACCTGCCAGGCAACTGGGACAGCCACCCCAGGAAGGGGCTGGGTCCCTGGCTGTGTCCCTGGCCCCAGCCTGGGAACCTCCTCAGTTTTAAGCGGTCCCTGGAGGAAAAGGAGCAGAGGCTGCTTGTCCTGGAGGAGGCCAGAGTGGCTGCGCAGCGGGAGGCTGGGATGCTGAGGGCCAGCCTGTGGGAGCTGGAGCGGGCGCGGGGGAACACCCACCGGGAGCTCCAGGAGCGCCGCAGACAGGTAGGGTGGTGGGGAGCTTTGACACGCTGCCTGCTGCAGAGACGGGTCCCAGCTCCCCCATACCCACCCAGGGCACCCCCAGAACTGCAACATGAAAGTCCTAGACCTGGCCTCGGCTGCCTTCACAACACTCTGTCCCCAGACTTAGGGCCTCAGGTGGTAAGCCCAAGGAGGGAAAAATGCAAACATTTTCTAGAGGAAGAGGAAAGCAGGCAGGGAGGCCTTGGCCACTACAGCTCCCCAAACTCAATGGCTTACGGGGCTGGGATCCCCTGGAGGTGGCCGTGCTCACTCGCTACTGTGGGTGATGCCCCAGTTCTCCCTGGGAGCCTGATTTCCTGTCAGTGTGACCTAGGGGTACCTGCCCTCCTAACTGAGCCCTCCTCCTTGCCCCATGTCCTCAGTGTCCCACCCCAGTGAGCAGATACCAGGCATGTGGCTGAGGAAGGGTTAGGGGGACAGTTCTGGTTGGGAGCATGTAAAGGTGTCGGGGGCCTCGCCCAGGGGGGAGCTTACACTGGGCCTCCCTGAGTGTGGCAGTGCCACAAGGGAGAACGAGTGAGCAGGGGCAGCAGTGGGTTGGGGGAACTGGCCTGGTCTGGCATAGTGGCCAAGCGACCCCACTAGTGCCATCCACACATTCCCAGGTGAGGACCCTGGAGGCCGAGAACCAGAGGAAGACCCAAGAGCTGAGCCAGCTGCAGGCCCAGTGTGCCCACGAAGTGCAGCGGTGGCAGCAGAGTGCACAGGAGGCCCTGGAGCTGCAGAGATGGGCAACCACCACGGAGGCCGCCTTGGAGGGTGCCCAGAAGGAGGTGGGAGGGCACTACCCACTGGGAATGGCCAGGAAGGACCCTGTGGGAGGCAGACACACTCGGCCTGGGGAGCAGAGGGAGGTCCAGGCCCATTTCCTCAGAGGCACCTGGGGGTCTTCTTGCTTCCTAACGCAGCCATGTGCCACAGGACCAGGGAAAGGACTCTGAGTGAATCAGTCCAGCAAAAGCCATGACCCCAAGCTCTGGGGTTTCTGTGTTTTAGAAAAGGGCAGAGTTCTCAACCTGGGCAGAGGTGGAGTGGCCCCCAACAGCTGGTTCCCAGACAGCCTCAAGATGCAGAGCTCAACTCCACCCACAAGTGCGCACAGCTTGCACTCCTCACGTGTCCCCTACCCTCCACCTGCTCAACACACCCACTCCTGCACGCATGTCCCCTCCACGCCCACCTGTGTGCAGCCCCCATACTGCTCCAGAGACTCTCTGCTCAGCTTCCCATTGCCTGGGGCTCTGTTTGCTCAGGGTCTATGCCACATGTGGCCAGGGACCTTAGACTCCCCATAGTCCAAAGGGGCCAAGGCTCAGTTCAGACCTAAAGTCATGAATATAGTGGCACTCATGCAGAGGAGCTCGCCTCTCTCAGCCTATGGGACACCCCCACACCTCTATGGATGGGCTCATTATATCATGGCCACCCACCCAAGGAGGGAGCTGAGATGTGGCCCTGCACCTCTGCTGCCCGACACGTAACTGGGAGGCAGACTCAGAGTCCCTCTGCCTGTGGCCTACCTAGGGCTTGAGACCAAGAGACCTGGGGGCAAGTCCTAAAAGGGCAGGTGGTTCTGAGGCAGCAGTCAGGGCCTCCCTCTCAGCCTGGTCATCCACTCCCAGCTGGCAGGAGCCCCTGATGTCCCTCCTATAGGTCCTGAGGCTGCAGCAGAGGTTGGCAGAGATGGAGACCACAGAGGAGGCCCGGGGACAGCGGTTTCAGGAACACATCCGAGAGAGCCAGGAGGCCCAGCAGACCCTCCAGACCAAACTCCACAGTGTCACAAGGAGGCTGCAGCAGACCAGCAGCATGGCCAATAGCCTCCAGACTCGCCTGGACGGGGCCTGTCACCGGATTCGCAGCCTGGAGCAGGACCTGGCCTGGGCCCAGGGCGCAAGGAGGGATGCAGAGGCCCAGCTAGACCGGATGTGCTCTACCCTCCGCCGTGGCCTGGGGCTTCGGGGACAGAGCCCTTCGGCCTCCCCTGAGCCACCTGGACCCCTTGTGAGAGGTCAGCGTCCTCAGTGGTGGCAGGAGGGCTTCTGTCCCAACTCTGTCCCTGGCCTGGAGCACCCCAAGCCCACCAGAGCCCCACAGTGTACAGTCAGGGCTGGGCCAGTCAGCAATTTTAGGAGCCTATGCTACGTCCCCTGAGCTCCTTCAGGCAGGGGCAGCACAGAGAAAGGGGAAGGCGTTCACCTGCGGCTAAGTTCCCTTCCATACCACCCCAGCAGGCTCTGAAAGCTCCAGGGCCTGCCCTGGGTGGCAGGGTGCCAGCATCCCCACCAGGCCCCACTCACCTATACCTGGAAACCTTGGACCAGAGGTCATGGACACAGCATCTGTGCGTGACGCCCTACGGGACCTTGTCCAAAAGCTTTGGGATGCCCAGCGGGACCGGGTAAGGAGGCTTGGATCTTTCACACCCACCCAGCACTGCCCTGAGGGGCTTTAGGGCACAGGGCTGGATGCATTCACTCTCAGACTACTCTCTGCCTGTCCACTTGACCTGGATCTGCAAAGATCCTAGTAGGGCCCTGCGGGTCAGTGTCCAGACACTCCTTATTTGTTGCGACAAATTCCAATAATACTATTGTCCATTGAAACCCTAGTACCTGTAGTGGCTGGGTACTGCCCCTCCTTCAGGCCTGGCAGCAAAGCTCCTGGACCCAGGCCCTGCTGTGACACCCACTGGGGTCTGAGGCAGGGCATTCTCCTTTCCATGCCATGCCCTGAAGAACTGTCCCCAGGGGCAAGGTCACCCTTAGCTTGTGCTCCTGGCCCCAGGGCTTCTCCCTAACCTACGTGTGGGCTGTCCCCTCCTGACTCTCCAAGGGCAGGGTGAGCCAGGGACTCAAGTGGGTGGGGCTGCAGGAAAAATAGTCAGCAAGTCCTGTCCCAGGGTCCTCCATGGACACCTGTTCCCTTTGGGCCCCACTCAATCCCAGTCCTGGCCAGAGTACCCCAACCCACAGGCTGTGGCTACCACCAGCCAGCTCCCCCATGACATCTGTACTGGAAACCTGGACTCTGCCCACTCAGCCCCTGCCTGCCCTAGGCCTACAGGTCAGCTCAGCCACCCAGTTCTGCCTGGCCCTCTGCAGCCCACAGCCACCCTGCCTCTGCCTTGCCCTCTGACCCCAAGCTAGACCATGAGCTTCCCCCTGACACCCAACCCTCCAATGGACCCTGGCCCCCTGCTTGCCCTCCAGCTGCCCCGCTGACCTCCTTCCTTCTGCCCAGGATGACTACTGTGCCCAGGCAGCCAGCCTGAGCCAACAGCTGAGCAAGGCCAAGAGCCAGTGTGCCCAAACCCAGGGCCACATGGGGCAGCTGCAGACAGCCCTGGTCCAGGCAAAAGAAGGTGATTTCCCTCCCCACCACCCTAGACCCCACAGGAGCAGCTGTGGAGGTCACCACCAAATCCTTGCTCATTGCCTACCATGACCATGTGGTGGTCCTCAGACTGCTCAGGGATGGATCTAGGGCAACATCCAAAGCAGCGCACCCCTCTGAGGCTGGCCCAGCAGTTGGCACTGGTGGTAGCAACGTCCCCATCACGGGGAAATAAAATCCAGAGGCCATGAAAGGCCCTGTCTGGATTGGCCCCAACCCCTCCTAGTACACTGGCCTCCTCGCTCCCACTCAAGGCCCTTGCCTGGCACTGTCTTCCCCAGGCAGGCGCTGCTCAGACCCCTTCCCCGTGTCCCCCCATCATATCTGAGGGTCTGCCCAGGGGGGTGGGTCCAGGGCCCAGCAGGGCATTGGTGGAGGAAGGAAGAAGGTGGGGTGTAGGACAGGCAGGGACAGAGGACCCGGAGTCCAGCTGGGGGATGGGGACCCCAGGCCAAGCCCAGGACCCTTGAGCTGCCCAACAGAGGAGCCTCTCCCCACCAGCCCACCCAGCCTCAGACTGTGGGCTGTAAGGGGTATCGGAGACCCTCGAGCCATCCTGCTTGCCCCACAGGCTGGTGCCAGGCAGAGAGTGCTCTAAGCAGAGCCCGGACATTGCGGGCCCTGCAGAAGAAGGCGCTCCGCAGGCCGGAGACTAAACACCTGGCCAGCGTGCAGGTAGCCAGCCAGGAGAAGCTGCGGCTCCAGGTAGGACAAGCAACAGATGGGGACCTAGGACCAGGGACTGAGGGACAGGGTTGCTCGGTCACCCTCACATCCCAGGAGGTGGCCACAGGGCAGAAAGCAGAAGGGAGGGTGCTCTCTGGGCTTCCAGGGGGTCAGGGCAGGAGCCAGAGGGTGACCTGGGTGGGTCCCTGTGGATAAAGGACAGGCTGGGCTGCAGTGGTGGCCTCGAGATCATCAGAGCGTGGGCACTGCTGCCTGGGGCTGTCCTGGCAGAGCTGTCCTCACTCGGTCCTAGCCCTCACTCTACAGACTGGGGAGATGGGGGCTTGGCCCTGGTGGCCCAGCCAGCAAGGGGCAAAGCCGAGGCCTCCAGCAGCAGGCACTGAGGGGGCACTGACCTGACCTTAGGGCTCTTTGTTTTTTGTTTTTTGTTGTTTTTTTTTTGAGACAGAGCCTCAAGCTATTGCCCTGGGTAGAGTGCTGTGGCATCACAGCTCACAGCAACCTCCACCTCCTGGGCTTAAGCGATTCTCCTGCCTCTGCCTCCCAAGTAGCTAGGGCTACAGGTGCCTGTCACAACGACTGGCTATTAGCTTAGGGCTCTTTGTGGGGGTCACATCCTGTTGCTCCAAGACCCATTTCCGTGGCCCTCAGAAATGGGAGGGGGTTGCACAGGACAAACTCAGGTAACGTCTCTACATTCCAGGCTTTGTGAACAGAGGTGGCCACTGGGTCTATGGCTCTCGGGTGAGGAGCCTGGGCCTGGAGAAGGGGCAGCCAGGCCTGGGTGGATGGGGGGCCCGGCCCAGGCACCCTCCCATCTGCTAGTGGGAAGCCCATGCATGCTGGTGGTGGGCTGAGACCCCCTCAAGACTGGGCCAGGGCCAGCTGAGGCATTCCAGCGGGCTCCCTCACAGACCCCAGAAGCCTGGAGAACAGGGTGCCTGGGTGAGGCCCCTGGGTAGCCACCCCTGGTGGCAAGGAGCCAGGGCTCCCCCTAGCCACATTGGAAAGATGGGACTAGGCACAAAGACACAGGGGTAGCACAAACTAGGTCTCCTCCCTCTAAGGAGGGAGCCACAGAGGGTCCTGGGGGCAGTGGGCCAGGCCTCACCTCAGGGCCGCACGCAGAAGCCAGGTCTGGCCTCTACCCCCACCCCTTGCTGGCTTCCTGTGGCCTGGGGGCCTGGCAGCCCTCAGAGGCCACCACAGGGCTGTCAGCACTCAAGCCAGGCAGTCAAGGGCCTTGGTCCACTAAGCCTCTGAGGAGTTGGCCTCCTGCAGGAGAGAGAGGAGAGGTTAGGGGCAGAGGCCAGGCTGCCAAGAGAGCTACCTCTTTATCTGCCAGGAGCAAGTGTTGCTGGCTAGGGGGTGGGGTTGTGAGATGAAAGGGAATTTCTCTTCTGGCAGGAGGCTCGGAGAGGTCCAAAGGCTGCAGGTGGCCTGGCCAGAGAAAGTGGCCAGACTTGAGAGATGCCAAGGAGACGTGGGGGCCCGAAGGCTGACCTGGCTGGGCTGGGCATTCCGTATGCCTCTGAAAACAAAGCTTCCTGTCTGCAGCTCACACGATTTGAAACAGATATTTTAGATCAACCTTTACGAACACATGATCCAAACAGTCCACATTTGATCCCACTCCCAAATTTGTCAGAGTGACAAGTGAACCTTCTCATGCATTTATGTTAACATCTCCTCTTATCTCTCAAGGTCTGTGACCTGCAGATTGCCATGATGCGCTGTGCGGCTTCTCCCAGCAGAGTGGCCTCTGTGGCCTGCTGGCCTGTCTGTCTGGAGTCTTGCGGGCATCTTCTCCCCTCTTGGCCTCTGCATCTTTGCTCTGTATGTTTTTAGCCTCCGTCTTGTTGGCCTGGCTTTGGTGTCAACCCCGAATCACAGTTGTTGCCTCTCTGGGGGAATTTGTCCCAGGGGTTAGCTGTGGTGACTGATGTGCCCTACATCCTCCCTGATGGCTGATCTCTCCTGCACCATCTCTTCTGCTATAAGGGTCACTCCCCCTTCCCTTTGGCATGAGCAGCTGCTCCCCTCTAGGGGAGAGGGCCCTGTGTGACCCTACAGCTTTGTATCTGCCTGTGCCCTGGGGGCCTGGTGAAATCTCTTCCCTGGGCGCTCCCCTCCCACACCTGCCTGCGGGGCATAGGGAGCCTGCCGATGTGTCCACACTTCCCTCGGATCTGCAGGCCCAGGCTGTCCACTCACAGCAGCCCACATGCATGCAACAGTTTTCACTAAAGATTACTGAGGACTCAAACTAAACCGCAGACAGCCCCACTCAAACCCACAGCCCCAGGAGTCGGAAGTCCAGCCTGGCATGTGACTTCCCGTCCCCTCCCAGTGCCCCCAGTCTTGCAGTGTTCAGGCTGAAGTCCCATTCCCTGGCTGTCTGCAGGGTCACTCAGCTCCCAGAGGCCACTGCCCCCCAGCCTGGGCCTCTGGGGGCCGCATACCAGATCCCCTCACACCTCTCTGCTTCCTCTTCGGCCACCACCTAAAGGGCGCACACAGTTGGGCGAGGCTGGATGATCTCCCTGTGGTTAGCTCAAAGTCAACTGACCGGCAGCCTTAATCACGTCCACAGAATCCCTTTGCCACGTAATCTAACATAATCCCAGGATGACATCAGAGGCTAAAGGTCACGGGGCCATCCTAGGAGAGGCCCGTTTCCTGTTAGCTCTCAGGTTCTTTGCCCTTTTACCTCCATCTCAGATGGATTCAAGAAATGTGAGGATTTTGTAGGTTCTTTAGATTTTTCTTTTCAGAGTGCAAGTCAGACGATCCATTTGTCTTTGAAATTCAAAAACGTGGCCAAAACACTGCTCTGATGTTGATTCCCTTTCACAGTTTTTGCTGGTTCTTGCTGAGCCCTCCACTCACAGAATCAGTTTCACCTTCCATACAGATGCTCCTTCCACTGTAAAACATGGCTCTTGCACTTCTCTCTGGTCCTGGAACTCTCAGCACCCCACCCGACTCCTGGGCCTGCCCATGCTTCCCCCGAGTCCCATGGGACTTGGGGTCTGGCCCCACTCAGCTGGCTTGGTTGTCTGCTGTGTGCTCTCTGATTTTCCTGCCTCCCAGCATCCTTTGTTGTTGCCTGTGTTTTTTTCCTGGGATTGTCTACTAGTTGGTCTCACCTTGAGAATGTCAGTCACCATTTCTGGTACATATCACCGTTTCTTGCAGTAGCTCCCTTCTCTTTTTAGTTGGAGGCCCTCACATCTGCTCACTCACATCAATGCTGTTCTTTTGAGGCACAGTAGATTGCTACTTCTCTATGATTCCCCACCTGTACATCTTTAAAGAAAGGAGTTTTGGTCTTGCTCAAAGTTGGAAGTGAGAGGTATGCATCAGGTACTTCATGCATCCCTGCCCCGCTGTCTTAGACTCAAAGGCAAGCTGGAGAGAAAGGTTCTAAGATCCTGCATTCTGGTGTCCCTGGAGGCTGCAGGGAGGCCAGCATCTGAGGTGTCCCCGCACTCCAGAGCCTTCTGTGCCAGCAGCCCCACTCTCCATAGCACAGTCTTGGTGGTAGCCTTCGCCTCCCCGGCCACTTGTCTACCAAAGATCAAGGATTCCCCACATCCCTCACTGCTGTAAGCCTCATGCCCCTCGCCCCCCACAGCCCTGCGGCCTCCTTCCACCCTCATCTGTCTGAGTCAGGGTGTCTGGGTGCTGGGGGTTCCACTTTAGGTCTCCACACACAGGTATGTACAGAGGGCTCCCCTGGGTGGTGTTCAGATCTGTTGTATCCATACTAATGCATAGGCTTGATCTAGAATTTACTTACTTATTTGGCAAAGTATGCTGAAATCTATCAGTATTATGTCAATTTTTATTGTAATTCTGGAAATGACCATTTATCCTGTTTTTAGGCCACGTTGACTCCATCTGCCCTTAGGCCCCCTCAAAGCCCCTAGTCTCTACCTCTGGAAATTTTTCCTAATTTTTTTGCCTTTTATTGGTCATTGTGGTGACCAAGGCTCTGTGCCTGGGGGAAGGAGCCATACTCACCTAAGTCACCACTGACCGGAGGCCCTCACTGTCACAAACAGCAATTCCAGCCCATGGCGCAAGGTCACAGTGCTTCCAGCCAGCCAGGGGGCTAGGCATGTGGCCTCTCCCCACGGCCTGGTGCCCCCTCAGTGCACCAGGCCAGGTTGCAGGGACCCCACAGGGCAGGCCTGGCCTCTCCAGGCTCTGCCCAGCCTCCAGCACATTCTGAAGTAAGCCCTGCATCTGACACAGCTCCTTTCACTTGCACAGATTGGTTTTTTCCCCATTTCACATAAGCCAATGTGTTTGCTAAGAGAAAGTTAATTAAAAACATATTTTTCTAATTAAATGGTAGGCTATGCTGTGCAAACAGTGAGATTCTTGTTTGAGAGCAAATCCCTCCCCATTTCCAGGGCTACCCTGGGAACTCCGTAGAACAACAGTGCAGACCCAAGCCCAGCTAAGGACAGGCGCCCAGGGGCACAGCAGGGGGCCTCCAGGCAGGCAGGAGCCCGGCGCCCGCCCAGTATCACCCACAGACACCTCCTTACACCATGTACAGAGGCCACCGATGTTATCCCCCACTGGCGCCTGATCCCAGGCTTGGTGGCTCGAAGGGGCTCACAGCAGCCTTAGACTTTTGCCCACGCCTCCTCCCTCCCCTACGCCCGGGCATGCCATGCCTGACCCACCAGCTCCTAGTATCAGGACCCAGGTTCTGGAGGCAAACTCCAGGGCCCATGTCACGGGCTGGTGAAGCAGCCCAGGGGTTGGGGATGCCCATGCTGTAGAGCTGATTACTCATGTTTTGTCAAAAATGTTTACATCTGTAGTTCCTTTATACAACAGTGCTGTATGTTGCAGACTTCTTTGTGTTAAGAGCATTTTATGTTATAAAATAGATTGGTAAACTTTCTACCTTTTTCTTTTACCTGAAATAGTAATTGAAAAGGTTAATTGAACTCCCTGTGAACACTCTGCAGCTCCCGATGTCGGAGACAATGCCCTTTAGCTCCTGCTCCGGTATCTTTTCTGTGCGGTACTGTTTTACTTTTTCATCCCTTCTTGGGTCAGTTTTTTGTCATTTGGGACTAAATGATTCATCTTATATTAAATGTATCTTAAATGCAGTGCCAAGGATTTGCAGTTTGCTTACTTAACATCATCTTATTTGTATATACTCAGGTTTTCTTGGTCGTTTTCTCTGCTTCGTATGTGTAGTTGATATTTTATTTACATAGGTAGTCCCATCTGTTTCTGTCCTCGGTGTTGGAGATTTTTGTTTTTCTTAATCTGACTTGCTAATAGTTCATCTGTTTTGTTGGTCTTTTCAAGGAATCCACTTTTATCCTTTCAATTTTTGCCTAGTTTATAGATTTCAGTTTTTATCCATATTAACGTGCCTTTTGTTATATTCCTTGTTGTAACTTTTCTGATTTATTAAATGTAGTAGTGACTTCTTTATGTCTTTGCTTTCTCCTACAAATATTAAAAGCATTCAATGTTACCACGGTCCCTTACTGTGGTTCCCTATGTATATCATAGTTTTTTGATATGAACTTTTTTCCTGTTAACCAACTTTTTAGGAGTTTCCACTTTTACTTTTTCTTTAGTTCAAGGTTTATTTGGAGGCACGGCTGTGCTGTGCCTGCTCCCACTGCTCACGCTCAGCCTTGCTGGAGGGGCCCTGGCTGTGCGGTGGGGGCAGTGGGGGTGGTTTTCTTTTGATCAACTTCTGTGTGGATCTGTTTCTGTTCCTGGTTTGTCAGCTGCTTGTTGGTTGTTTCCCTTCCATTGGTTTGGCCTTGTCTATTTGTTTGTGGTGTGTTTAGAGAGAAACCGGACAAGCTAATCGAAAAGTTTATAGGAAAGACTAGATGTTTGAGAGTTTCCAAGAATGCCGTGAGACAGAATAGTAAACCCACCATGAGCCAGACGGCCCAGCAGAGCAGACAAAGCACAGCAGCACAGGACAGGGCAAAGGTGGCCCTGCCGGCAGAGTCTGCACCAGACCCCGGATTCGTCTGGGCCACACAGTCACACTGCATGAAGTGGGAGCTTTAGTCCCCTCCTGTCCGAGGCCTCTCCAGAGCTAGTTCTGTTCCGTGACTGGCCTAAGGGCAGGACCTGGTGGTTCACCCATGCTGGGAGTCCAGGGGGTACTTGGGAGTGGACATTTGAATTCCCCATTGTCATCGCTGGATAAAAGGGTATGGGTCTGAGGACCTGTACTCCAAGGGCCCAAAGGACGGGTTTGGGTGCTAGTGGCTGTTCTGTGCTCCACCCTGCAACACATGGTCTGTGAGGGACCTCAGGCCCCTCTCCCCGCACTTATAATAACCCCTGAGTGGGAGATATGATGCACAGCACCCCCAAACCTGTAGCCACCCTCCTGTCCTTTCTCTGGTCCTGACGAGGACGCTGTGCATCACACTCATTCCACAGACGGGAAACTGAGACGGGAGCCCCAATTTCTGCCCCAAGCCCAAGCTCTGCCCTGATTCGGTTCCCAGGTGGGGGCAGCTCAGCTCTGGGCAAGGGGCTGTAGTTTATCTTCCCAGCCACTAACCCCTCAGACTGAACTTGGGTTTGCCAGCCTTCCTCACGCAGTATCAGCCACACGGAGACAGGAATAACTCAGCAGGGCTAAGGGGCACTCACAAAGGGCAGACCACCCATTCCTATGGTTAGTGTGAATTCCATGAAAGTAGAGTCACGATAAGAGGAGTGTGATGCTTCTCATAACTGGCTCAGGACTTCTTAAAACTGCCATGAAATGTTTAAGCCACGTTGGGGGAAACTTACACTTTTCTACTGGAAAATGTGTACCAACAGACCACTGCATGGGAGGGCAAGCATCACACTTTTAGGTACAAGCATTATTCTCCTTTTCCTTTGGTGTTGGACCAAAAAGATGTCTGTAGGGTCCATCCCCTCCTCCACAGGGCCTGGAAGTGGGGCCATCCTACCCCCAGGTCTGTGCTTCCAGGTGACCCCCGGTAGGGGATAGGGGGAAGGCCCTTCAAACACAGGGCACCAGGAAAGGGCTGCAGCTGCTGGGAATGGCTCTCATCTGCTGGAGCAAAGCCATTCCGGGCCCTTGTACCTCAGGCTTTTCCATGGCCTCCTTCCCAAGGAAACACCCCGCTGCCTCCACCCCTCTGCTGCCCCCCTACCAGACTCCTGGCAGGGACTCCCTCCTTCTACTATCTTGTAAAGGTCATCAGCCATCTGGCCCTATCCAAAAGTTCCTTTGGGGGTCTTTGTCCAACCGACCCCTTGGGGCATCCTGCATAGGGAAAGGGCCTTGCCCTCCCTCCTGGTCCTCGCTGGGCCACCTAGCCCTAATTCTCTCCTCTCACATCTGCTCACTGGGTCCCTTTTCTTCCTCTGCTCACCACTTCCCAGGGCAGCCTTCCACCTGGCCATCAGAGCCCAAGGCTGCCATGGAGCTTCCAGAGCAGCCCCTTAGGACTGACCTCTGAGCCTTCCCCCCACATGCGCTCCCCACCCCACCTCATCTCTGTCACCACCCAGCGGCCCAAGCCTGGGAGCTCTTAGGGTGTCACCTGCTCCCCGATACTACACTGGCCCCTCCAGTCTATTCCAAGTTCCACACCACACTCTGCCTCTTCTGCCCCCTCCAGCCCACCGACTAGGACCTTATTGGGGGGGCACCCCGTGGTGCTGCCCTCAGGCTCAGGCACAGATGGTGTGGCAGCAGGGGGGGGCAGGGTCTGCAGGGTCCAGACCAGTGCTGCGGGGTGAGCCACCTGTCCATGAGGGTGGCCTCAAGCACTGGTTAGTCCTGAAGTGAGCAGAGGTCCTGTGATGGCCATAGTCTCCCCAGGTGTCACAGTGTTCCTGCCTTGGCCTTTAGGGAGGCACGATGGGTCATGGCCAATCCCCACTTTGTCACCAGCGTCTGAGCCCGTTTTACCCACATTATATGGCCTGACACACACGTCATCAGAGCCCCTTCCCTGCTCATCATGTGCTGACACCGCCACAGGAACCACCCTGAGAACAAGGCAATAGGTGGAGAGCATGGGACCAGCCCACTTGGGTGTCTGGCACACCTCGTGTCTTGGCCCACTTCCCTCTCAAAGCTGAGGGATTCAGGTAGGGTCTGGGAGGACCAGATTGGCCCATACAAGAGGGTAGGAGCAATTCATGCACTCAAGAGGTGAAGTCCTAAGTGGCCATCACGGCCCATTGCTGACACACACCCCACTGACCTTCCAACAGAAGTTGGGTATAATACAGTGTCCCCAACTCAGAAGCTGGACATAGACCACTGCACCAGGGGTGGGCAGGACAGTGGATGTGCCCAGGCAGGCACAGAGCAGATGGGGGAGCTGTCCTGAGGTACTGCTGACCAGTGATTCTGGTGGCTGAACTCTGTCCCCAGGTATTAGTGGACCTGGTCCCCAAGTATAAAACCAGATGGAACAGAGTCATTTGTGTTGAAATCAGGAGTGGGAGTTCATCAGGCTGACTGATGGGGAAACCAGGGCCCAAAGAGAAGTAAGGGCATGCTAAGAACCAGGCGGAACTCTCTAGGGCCCTGGCTCTGCTATGAACAGGACCACCCATCTGCCTGCTGTCTGAGAGGCACCCTGTCCTGTGTGCGCACCTACACCAGTCGCTCACACTGGGGCCTCACTCCCCCTTGGCAAGGGGTGGGTACATGCAGGTAGCCCCAAATGGTGGTGAGGGCCCCAGCCCTACCTGCTTTCTGTGCACCCTCCACACCATCTGCACAGTTGCGCTTCTCTGAGATGATGGCCAACCAGGGCTGGCATGACTGGCCACTGGTCTTTCTAGAGTGAGGGTTCTGAGAGGTGACAGTGTGTGGTCCACAGATTGGGATGCGTGGGAGGGGCCGGCATCTCCCAGGGGCCAGGCCTCACCCTGTGGGTCCAAGGTGCAAGATGATCCCAGCCAGGATCCCCTCTGGATCAGACCCCTTTCTGGAGGGGCTGCCCCCAGCTCTGCCTCCCTGGGCCTTCCAGCCACTGTCCAATCTTCTTCATGGTCCCACACCCACCTCCTCCCAGGTCTTCCACACCTCCCCACACAGCCATGTACTGGCTGCCAAAGCCAGGAGAAGCCAGAAGAGAGTGGTTAACCAGCTGGAGGGCTTAGCCTGAAAAGCCAAGCCAGGTGTCCAGCCAGCACCATGCAGGGGTGGAGGAGATTCATGCACAAGCCTCCATTCCCCTCTCAGCACCCAGGGTCCTGGGGTTTGTTCTCCCTGGGACGTTGGGGCAGGGGAAGGGCAGGAAAGACCCAAGTCTTTGGGGCTGGACCCCAAAGCTGGGTAGCCCTTCCCACGACCCCAAGAAGGGACAGAGGCCAGCAGGCCAGGACAACCACAAAAGCTGCTAGCCAGCCTATCCACAAAGGGCCACCTGCCCTCACAAAGGAGGGTTGGCCAGCAGGGCAGAGCCAGTCTCTAGGCCCTGCTGCTGTTCTTGCTATGAGGAGCTTGCTGAGCTGTGGGGTTGGGGCATTTCAGCCTTCCATGGACACTGCCCAGGGGTGCTGGAGGCAGGACTCCAGGCCACAATGGCACTGCCTGGGGGCAGGGAAGCCAGCTGTGGGCACAGTGCCCACTATGGGTCCCTGGAGGCTGGGTAGGGGAGGGAAGGAACAGCTAATGAGTTCCAGGAGGTCAGCTGTGAGGGGCCCACAAATCCATAAACCCTTTATTGGTGTCTCAGGAGGGGAAACCCGGATGTGGCCGTTTATTTATTTTGGATTTCACTTTTCTCTTCTCTTTATAATATGCACTTCCAGGACTATAACTGGATTTTTAAAGAAACAGGACTTCCTTTTTTCAGTGGAAGGGGACTCTTTGTTTTTCTCAGTCCTGAGAAAGAATGAAATCCTTATTTTCATGAGGTTCTGACCACTAATTCCATAACTTTACCCAGGCAAATGATCCATTGTATCTCAGGGCCCCTAAGAGACCCGGCCGGCTCCAGCCCCAAGGCCAGAGGCAGGTTTGTCTGGCACCAAACCAAGGACTCCAGACCAAGGCCACTGCCCCTGTGTACACAGCCCCAGCAGACAAGACTCAGGAGGGGGCAGGCAGGGGTGGTGGAGGCAGCCTGACTGGAGGGCAGGGCCTGGGCCACAGCAGCCTGGGAGGTCATGGGATCCCACCTGAGAGACATGCTCTGGAGAGGTCTGGGCTCACCAGAAGTAGGCTCTCCAGCTGATGTTCCTTCTCTAATGCTATCTCAGGGAGAAAATCCTTAGACCCAATTCCTTCTCCCAGAGGGACCATCCACATGGTGATGAGAGGAGCCCTGCCAACGTCACAGAAAGTGCTCGTTTCCTGGGTGACCTTCCCTGATACTTGACACAAGACCCATTCCTGCTGCCCTGTGCCAACCAGGATGGGGGTGGGTGGGTGACAAAGAAGAGGACTCTCGGGGAGCCACTTGCAGCTATGAGGAGGACAATGGTGGCAAAGCCACAGGCTGTCAGGCTGAGTCAGCAAGTGTCTGTGCCTGTACGAGCTCAGCAGACACTGAGTCCAGGCTGCAGAGGCAGGCGCCAGAGGGGACTGGACCCGGGCTCACGGTAGCCTGCCATTCCACCAGGAAATAGAGAGTCCCTTGCTGTGTGTGTCCATGGGGACCTCTGCTGGCAGGTATGAGGCAGGATGGGGACTTGGTCCCATGCTCCTCCTTAAGCTGACAGTCTGGCTGAAGATGCCTCCGCTGTGAGAGGGGAGGAAGGACAAACCTGTGTGTCCAGGTGTCCTGGCACAGGGCAGTGCCCTTCTGACCCCCACAGCTCTCAAGGGGGCTCAGAGCCTTTCTCAGAGACACTTCTGTGCTCCCTGGAGGGAGGGCTTGCCTGACCTCATACCCTGGGCTCTGCAGACAGAGCAGAAGATGCCAGACATGGTGAGGCTGGGGGCTGAGAAGGAGCAGCTGGACCAGTGTCTGGGTAGCCTAAACCAGGAGGAGGACCAAGTCCTGAGGCAGAACCACCAGCTGCTGGTCAGCTAGGCTGGTGGAGCTCTGTGGCACCCTAGCTTTGTGGTAGACAGGGGGTGGACTCCGAAGTGTGGAGGTCCCAGAGGGGTGGACATACATGCACACACAGTAGCTGGTCTGGGACCAGCTCCTGCATGTGACAGATGCAGAAACAAAGCCTAGACAGCAGTAAGGTCCCCACTCCCCGCCCAAGTCACACCGAGAACCCAGGCAGAGCTGGACCTCAGACCTGGAGGTCCCTGGGTCCCCACAGTGTTTTCTCCAGGGCCCCTGCCTTTCCTGAGACATTGAAGTCCCTGTAGGAGTGGTGAGATGTCAAAGACCCGTATGGGGGGTCCCCTGAGAACCAGGGCCTGATACCCATAGAAAGGGCCATAGAGGTCTCAGTCTCTCCATCCACTGCTGGGCACATCCCCATCCCCAGACAAGGAGACTGCAAGGGGCGTGATGGGCAGGCATCTACTTTGGTGCCCTCAGGCACCCAGCTTGGCCAAAAGGAATCAGGTGCCATCAGGGTTAGGTCAGGGTTAGGGTCCCTCCGACCTGGAGGCCGTGACTTGGGCTCTAACTCTAGCATGCAGCTGGCACCACGGCCCATGGGTCTAAACACCAGGTCTGCTGGCCAGTCCTGGGCCAGGGACCCAGCAGAGGGCAGTGAAGTCAACCAAAGGACAGTGGCCTGAGGGTGGGGTGGGGCACCCATGGCATTCCCATCCCAGAACTCTGTGTGGTCCTCTGGTGAGCAAACAACAATGAAGTATCTGTTCCCTTTGCAGACCCAAACGGCAAGGCTGGAGCAGGCCTGGACCCAGCAGCTCCAGGAGCTGACTGTCCAGCCCAAGCAGGACCTGGCCACAGAGGCAGAGCATCTGCACAGGGCCCAGCTGCAGGCTACACCAGCCTTGGAGTCCCACAAGCAAGTCCACCAGCAGCGAGTGAAGGTGCTGGAGGGACAGGTAGGTCCAGGCCGCCAACCCCTGGTGGGGGCAGAGAGAGGGGAGGGAGGACTGGCATCTCTGCAGCAGCAGCCTAGGCGGACCTCCTGGCCTCTGTGTGAGTCTCCAGTAATGAGGTGCTCTGTGATGGAGCCTATGGGCCCAGGCAGCTCTGGGCACCCTACACGCCCCCTCAAGGGCACAGGGCTGTGGTCTGTCTCACACCTCACTTGGAGGTGGTCCGTGGATTCTCTGTGCCTCTGCACCCTGACTAGAAAGCAGTGGTGAGGACAGTCCTGCCAGAGTTGCTGTGTGAGGTGCTGAGACAGCACGCATAGCTGTGCACCTGCCCTCAGAGTCACAAAGGGAGAACAGTGGCACATGTGGGCACAGTTAAGTAAGGACACATGGCCAGGATGCATGGCTGGGACACGGGTGTGTACTTGCACTGCACACACACATGCATTCACAGCACACCTGCTGGGGCTGGACCCCTGAGTCCGGGCACTCAGGGCTGTCAGGGCCTTGGTGCTCTCTGGTCAACACCCTTGTTTTACAGACGAGGAAAACAAGGCCCAGAGAGGCAAAGTGACAGCCCAGTGGTGTCCCCAAGTCAGTATCCCTGATCCATCAAACCATGTTTGCTAAACTTAAAAGCAAACAAACATTTATTTCCTTATTCTGAGCGCTTTCGTGGCCTGAATGGAAGGGGACCATTGGCCACATGTGAGCAGTTGCTGTCCCTAGGACCCCCCTCTGTCTGAACACAAGAGGCAGGTGTTCACAAGAGCCGGACTATGACCCCTCGCTGACCACTAGCCAGTCTGCCCACCTGCCTAAGGACTCTCTCCTACTCCCACCACCTCTGCCAGGAACTTTCCACACCTCCTTGTCTTGGGAGCCATGGCCACGCGGCCTGCTCCTCAACCTGAGCGCCTGCCCTGTCCCCAGGTGGCCAGCCTGAAGGAGCAGCTGGACCAGGAAGTGCAGCAGCAGCAAGCGGTGCACCTGGGCCAGGCCTCCCAGGCCAGGCAGTGAGCCCTGCTGCAGTCGTCCCCGGTGGACTCACTGCCAGCAGCCATGACTGGCCAGGCCACGGAAGAGCAAGCTGCTGCTGGGGAAGCTGGGCCTGTTCTCCACACGAGAGAGGTTGAGCTTAGATGTGGCAGGTGCGAGGCTGGCAGAGAGTGCAGGGAGCAGGTAGCCCTCCCAGAGCCACCACTCAGTCCCCATCCCAGGGTATACTGATTCCACTGACTGCAGAGCTGTCCACCTGGAGACTCAGCCTCCAGCTGGCACTGGCCTGTGCTGCAGCCACTCATCTCTGATGACTCCTGCTGTGGGGAGCAGGGCTCAGCCCCCCAAAGCCCACCTGGGCCTGGTGTTCCATTTCCGCATTGGATGTGCTGATCTAGTGTGACTCCTGCAACCAGGCCCCGTCAGGGCGGCCTCCTCAGCTGCATGCCGTGCCCTCAGCTCTGTAAACATGGGAAAACACGTGGGAGACATTTCCACCAACTGGAGCCAAAAACATAATGTCCTGCAGGCACAGCCACCACAGCCCCACGGCCAGAGGCTGTAGAACCTCCGTGTCCAGGAACCGCGGCCCATCTCAGTGGCAGGTGGCTGGAAATAACTCAGATTCCAGTTCCCGTGACTATCTGGCTGCGAGAGGCAGTGGAGCATAACATTTAATGTTGTTGTGGGCCCCCTGCTTTCCAGCCTGGGGACGCTGGGCAGTCCCTGTGGGAACCACCCTGGTTGCCATGGAGACTGAGGCGGCCATCTTGGGCCTGCCCAAGGGTCACCTGTCAGCATTTTTACTCTTTGCTCCCATTAACACTGGCCAGAGCGATCTGCTGTTCTCTCCAAATGGCCTTTTTTTCTCTGTGAGTAGTACATTTACAGTGTCTGTGGGGCACAGTCATCTGGGGAATTCCCATGTGTGCCACAAGGCACTGGCTGCCTCTCAGCCTCCTTCCCAGCCAAGGACACTGGCCAGTGCTGGAAGGACCACCAGCTCAGGTAACACACCCTGTCCAATCACTACAGCTGTGTGACAGCCATTGTCTATTTCAAGATCACACTGGGGGACTTAGACTAGATAGATCATCTTATGAGATCGATTATGATCCCTTGATGGGGCCGCTGTACGTCCTAAATCCTGTGAAGCTAGCAGGCAGAAAGAGATGGGCCAACAGGCTTCACTCTGTAACTTGGCCTGGCAGCTGTGTCGAGGAGGGCTCTGCAGCTCAGTCAGGCTCTGAGGGGAAGAACACAGTGACCCACCAGTGAAGGAGGGGCCTAGGGGACACAGGTGCCATGACAGCACCCTTGCAGTGGCCCATCAAAGGCAAACAGTGCACTGGTGGGGGGTAGCAGGCAGGCTTGCACCACTGATGCAGAGTGTTCTGCCAGATGGGCAGGGGGCCCCCAAGGAGCAGTGTGTGGCACTCAGGACCCTTCAATCCTCCTACCCCAAACTGCAGTTTCCCTGTGGGGCCTCAGGGGTGGGGGTGGAAGGAAGGGACCCCAAGTTAGAAGTTCCTGGTAGGGGAGCCCCAGTGTGTCCTCAGGCTGCTGTGGCCATGCCTCCCTCTCCAAATCCCTGCAGAATCCACTGGAGCTGGAGCTCCCAGCACAGAGGAAGCACCTGGCAGCATGCAGATGAGTGGCAACCGCCCTTTCGGCTGTGAGGGTGCAGGTGCTTTAGCATTAAGACAAGGGCCTCATGCAGCACAACCAGCTTGCTCACCTGGTGGCTCATGGGGAATCTTCCAACGGCCCACGGGCTGTCTGAGATTTTTGTATTTTTAACAAGTAGGTAAATCAGCATAGAAGATAGTGGTTTTGCTTATTCAGCAAAAAATGATGTATTTAGGAAAAGAGGATTTCTCTAATGGAAATAAATTAGCATTTTCTTGAACATTTCCAGCAGTGTGTGGTCACTGGGTTTAGAATCTAACAATTACTGAGGACTATGGGCTGGGCTTGGAAGACTCTCCCTTTGTTCTCACAGCAGCCTTTTGGGCACCTGGTCTGCAGGTGAGGGACAGCCTTGCTTCCAGATCAGTGCTGCTCAGCTAGGCTGGGCCCAGCCCCATTGAGGCAGGAGGCACAGGGTCCTACCAACTGGAGCATGTGGGCACAGGAGTGCTGGACCCCTACCACCACCACCACCATAGAAGGATAGCCAAGGGAGGAGAGAGCTGGAGTGGCCTGGGGGGCTGAGAGAGCCAAGCAAGGGGGCCTGACTCCACCCTGCACCCTCCCCAGAGTTGGAAGGTGAAGGCCCCTGGGTGGTCTACAGTGACCATTTCCTGCTGGTCTTCCTTCCTGCCAGCCGTCCTTCCTGCCAGAGCTCAGCAGGAGGCGTGGCTGCTTCTTCCCCTCAACACACACAGGGAGACCCTGCCCAGGAGAGGCCCAGTGGGTCCCAGCTCTGCCCTTCCCCAGCCCCAAGGTCCTGGACATGCACTCTGGGCTTTAGTTTCCTCATCTATAAATCAGGGTCACCCCAGCCCCAGAGTGTCCTCTCCATGACCAGAGGCCAAAAGCACCCAGCAAATGGGCGGCCCTATTACCCACTAGCTGCTGAGGCTTCCACATAGCCACATTTGTCCCCGTACTACCATCCCCTGACCTGCAGAGCAGCCTCATTCCCAGCCCAGGAGGCCCAGGGTGCTCAGGGAGGCATGGTGGGGGCAGCACTGATCTGGGGCTCTTCCAGGGAGAGGATGAGGCTTGGGGTCTCTTTCTAGAACCACAAGGAGTCTGGATATCAATGAGAACCCGATGGTGGCCCTTAGGCCTGGTCCCTGCAGGGGATGGACACCCAAAGCCACCTCACAGAGCATGAGGTCACACAGGCATCTGTGTCAGGAGATCCTAAGCCCTTGTATGGCTTCTCAGGCAGAGGATGCCACAAACTGACCCCTGCCTCTCCCCACCACCCCAGTGGGTAGAGGGGACAAATCCACCTGGGACTTCTGAATCCCAGGAGATACACTGTCCCCTGTGCATGCCCATGCTCGTGCATATGCACACACATACACGTGCGTGTGTACACAGCACACATGCACTCGGCACACATGCACTCACACATGTGCACACATGCACACATGCACAAGGCTGGGAAGCAGGTGGGGCCCAGCTCCTGTCTGAGACAGAACACCAAATATCTTTAGATTCCTGCCACCCTGCAGACTCTTGAGATTGAGGAATTTCAGACATGCTGGGAGTGCTGGAGGGTCCCATTCAGCCTTTGAGCAGGAAGGCACCAACCTTCCTAGCTGTTCAAGGACAGCCTGCAAGCCACAGAGGGGAGTGGGCAGACAGAAGAGGAAGGTCCCCAGAAAGCGCTGCGGGGCACCCCTGGCAACACAGGAGCACCTCCTGCTCAATGGGGGGCACAGGATCCACATTGGCCATACCTGGGGCAGGCAATGGGCCTGCTGGAATCAGGCACACTGCTTATTTGGGCTTCCAAAACATTAATATGTTTCAAATGATTGCAAAATATGTTTATCAGAGAAGCACATAAAGAAGGTAGCCACCACCCTAATCTGCAATGTGCAGACAAGGTGAATCCAGCATCTCCTTCTTCCAGCACGTGTGCTCAGGACGGCTGGTGCCACAGCACATATGCTACTGGAAGAGCCTAACAACTTTTTAAGACTTTTACTTGCCATAATACTGCTAGGCTTTTCTATAGCATTAAAAATGCCTGTGAAGCTCTGGTCACACAAGAACATCTGGTCTCTGGAGTGTCCCTGGCTGCCATGGGGTACACAGAAAATGGGCTCTGTCCTGGAAACTTGGGGAGATGGACAAGACTGCCTGCAGAAGGTGGGATCTCAGGTCACACCGAATGCTGAGAGCTCATGCCTGAGCCCACCTGCAACAGCTTTTCCAGTTCCTCCCTGTTTTCCCTAAATAAAGCAGTGGTGAAACCCAGACCCTCCCCCTGAAATCAATAGCAGAGGTGCATCACAGTGTCCCCGTGCATGCAGGCTCCGTGTGTATAGGGAGGAGGCATAGGATGGGCTGAACAGACCCCCACCTGCCTTGGTGGGCCAGCTGCACCAAGGCCTCACCCAGGCCTGCAGCGACAGGTGGGTTGCCTCCGCAGGAGTCTGGTCCTCCTGCCCTTTGGATCCTATGACCTCTCCAACCTCATCCTGGAGGGGCTGGAGGTTTACCTGGGGCTGGGGCTTCTGATTGTGCCCACGTTAGGATCGGCTGCTCTAGAGGAGCCTGAGCTCCACCAGTCACTTCTGGGAAGGAAAGGAGAAAGTCACAGAGTTGGGTGCAGCCCCCGCCTGGAGCCCCTAGCCTTGCCCTGCGAGGACCAGCTGAGCAGGACCAGCTCCACCTTGGGGGTGGGGGGTAAGACTCTCCCCACCTTGGACCACATGGAGCCCCATGTCCTGGGGCATCCTGAGGGCAGCTCCTGGGGCTCTCCCATCTAAATTGCACACACACTCAGGCCCTAAATTAAAATGTCACAGGCCTGTTGGGGAGGCTCGGGTTTCCTGGCCACGGAACATGAGCCTGCTTGATAAAACAATTTTGGTTTTGATAAATGTGGATTTTCTGTGGCAGAGACAAAGGCGCCCTTGAGTCCAGAGGGGAGCCTAAAACAGCACATTGCTGAAAAGTATTTCCTGATAATATATTTAGCACCTGAAAAAAAACATTTTTTTCTCTTTTTTGCCTGGGGACTTGTGTGTGGTTTTTTTTTTTTTTTTGTAACAGGCAATGCCCCGCAGCAGTGGGGCCTTGTGTTAACCCCCAGCTGCCCAGGCCCAGCTGAAAACCTGCACAGGACACAGGCCTGTGGGCAGCACAGACATGCAGGGGTCCTCAAACTATGGCCCACAGGCCACATGAGGCGGTGTGATTGTATTTATTCCCGTTTTGTTTTTTTACTTCCAAATAAGATATGTGCAGTGTGCATAGGAATTTGTTCATAGTTTTTGTTTTTTTTTTTTAACTATAGTCCGGCCCTCCAAGGGTCTGAGGGACAGTGAACTGGCCCCCTGTTTAAAAAGTTTGAGGACACCTGCCTAGTGCCACAGCCAGAAAGCTCCTTTATGCAGCCAGTCAGGAGCCCTGTCTGTGCCCACTCCAGCATGCCTGGAGAAGAAGCCCGCCACCCTGCACCTATGGAGTACCCCTGTGTTCAGAGGTGGGCTGGGCCCTGGGGTGCTCTGGCTTCTGCAAGCCCCAGGTAGACCCAAACCCATACCAGAAAGGTCCTGACTAGGGCCCCAAGGCACATGCTCGGAACGTTAGCTGTGCTGAGGAGGTGCCTGCTATGAGGCCTGGAGTCCAGGCCTCCCTGCAGCTCTGCTTTCAGGCTGGGCCAGGTTGGAGGGTCTTGTCCTGACTCCACTAGGCCTTTGCCAGTAAGGCGCAGGGAGCCGCCTGCCTGCCCAAAGAGGGGCAGCACAGCTGTGATGAGGAAGGGGTTAAAGCAATTCGAGGGCCATACAAGAGTGTGAGTGAATGTATGAGTGAGTGTACAAGTGTGAGTGTGCACATTAGCATGTTTGTGACTGTGAGCAAGTGAGTTTGAAAGTATGCATGTATGTGTGCCAATGTAAGTGCACAAGTTAACATGTGTGGCTGAGTGTGAGCAAGGTGTGAGTGGGAGTGTGTGCTTAAATGAGTGTGCTAGTGTGTTGAGTGTAAGTGTGTGGATGTGACTGTGTATGAATGTGAGTATGCAAGTTAGAGTGTAAACTAGTGGGGGTGTGAGTGAGTGTGTGGCAAGTAGGGAGTGTGAGTTGCACGTGGGTGCAGACGTGCAGCCCTTCCAGCCTGGCCAGCTGCCTTGGCTTTTCCAGGCTTTCTGGCCATACTGAGCTGTCCAGGACCCCGTGGGTCAGGGCTCCCAGGTATGTGGGTACCTGGCACAAACTGCAAGGACTGTGTCCCCGGGTCAGTGGGCACCTCTCCAAATTCTTGGCCACAGGGCTGTGAACATCAAAGGGAAGATGCCAAGCACTGAGCCTGTGTAAACCAGTAACCCCCACAGTCTCACTCGCTTGGAGAACCCCCCTCAGATAACATGTAATGTCCGTCTCTCTCACTGCTTCGCTCTAACTTCAAACCTATGGGAGCTCGTCGTCGAAGTCATTTTAGAAAATGGAGAAAATCACAAAACTGAACATGAAAACACCCAGAACCTCAGCAGCAACGGCGGTGGCTGCTGTTACCCTCCCAACCTTTTCTGCTTCTCTTTGGGGGCTGCACTCCTCACACCTCACACAACAGAGGGTGGGACGATGGAGCCCCAGGAGTCAGGCCCTGCAGAGGTGAGCAGAATGGGCCTCCCGAGAAGGACACTTAGCAATACCCAAGAGGTATGGAGAAGGACTGGGAAAGCCACCAGCTGGGGACACTGAATCCCAGCCCCACTTGCCTGGCCCAGCTCCATCTGTCCACTCCCTGGGGCCTGAGCAGACCAGTCTTCCCCAGGGAGGGCCTGCCCTGCCCAGGGTTCTGCCCAAGTATTTTCTTGCTTGATGCTCCGTCGGGCCCCTGAACCTACCTGGGAATGTCCCCTGATTTGGCCATGCAGGGTGAAAACATTTCAGTTTAATGCCTTGAAGCATAAACCCTGGCCAGAACCCCTGCTCAGGGCTGGAATGGGGGTAGCATGGGACTGGCCTCTGGCCACTTGGAAAGAGGTTTATCCAAGCACTGACCACATTCCGTCAGGGCTGTGATCGGCTCCCTGGCCTAACAGTGGCCCGACATCTCCCGCAGGTCTTAGAAAAAAGGTCTGCACGACGCGGCGCCTCGTCGGGCAGACGGTTGGGGACCTGGGCAGGAGGAGTACGGCCCCGTGCTGGGCGCGCCCGCGAAGCGCTCACCTCGCCCGCGCCCTGGCCCGGGGGCTGCCGGGCCTCCCCGCACACCTGCTCCCACCCGCGGGCCCTGGCTCTTTAAGAGCCGCCTGATTAGCATCGCCCCACCCCGGCACCGCCCCGGCCGAGTGGCCGCCCGGCTGGCTATTTAAATCGCGGCCCCAGGGGCGGGGCCGGCCCCGAGCGCGGTCCCGCCCGGCGCCTTCCTCCGCGGAGTAGCTGAGCGAGCGCGGCCGGGCGGAGCTGGACGCTGAGCCCACCGCTCCGACGGCGCGGCCCCGGGCCCCTAGGCGCGCGTGTCCGCGCGTGGCACACACCCCCTGGCCTTGTCCTCCCGCGCTGGGACCCAGCGCCCGGCGGCGGCCGCTCCGTCCCCGGCCCGTGCTGCCCTCAGACCCCCGGCGATGCAGCCGGGTGCCGCCTGGGCGCTGCTGGTGGCCGTGGCCCTGGGGCTTGGGGCGCGCGGGGTGCGTGGCGCGGTGGCCGTCTCAGACTTCTACCCCTTCGGCGAGGAGCATGGCGACGCCGTCACCCCAAAACAGGACGACGGCGGCTCGGGGCTGCAGCCACTCTCGGTGTCCTTTCCGTTCTTCGGCGTCGAACACTCCGGACTCTACGTGAGTAAACCCGAGCTCGCTGGGGGCGCCAGGGAGGGCGCCGCGCCCCGGCTGCTGCCCGCCGGGCCGGGACTCCCGCCGCCGCCGCCAGCAACTTGGCACCGCGGCGGCCAGAGGTGGAATGAGGACAGCGCTTCCTCCCTCCGGCGGCCAAGGCCGGACAGCGGCCCGCGGGAGAGGCGCGCGCGCGGGCGGGGCGGGGGCGAGCAGCAGCCGGGCACCTTGGCGAAGGCGCGTGGAGCGTGGCGCGCCCTTGCCCTGGCCAGACTGCCCCGGGGCTGCGGAGCTGCGAAGCTGCGATCCGTTCCCAGCGCGGAGCGGGGGTCGCCGGTCCTGCCCCGTGCCCTCGCTGACAACAGCGCGGCGGCACACACGTGCTTCCTGGGGCCTCAGCCTCCCCAGCGGGGTGTCTCAGTCCTTCCTAGGACCGTCCCCGTTTACACCAGAGGCCCAGTGCCTAGAGGCTGTTATCACAGGCACCCCTTGTACTGGGCAGTGTTGGCAGCTAGGAGTAGTGTAGGCTCAACAGGCTTATCCTCCCCTGAGCCTTTCTCTCCCTCCTCCATGAGTATGGGGGCTGGCCACTAAGGCTTAGACCCTCCAGACCACTCCCAGAGAGAGCTTCTGGCCACTCAGGCTTAGACCCTCCAACCCACTCCCAGAGGGAGCTTCTGGCCACTCGGGCTTACACCCTCCAACCCACTCCCAGAGGGAGCTTATGGCCACTCGGGCTTATACCCTCCAACCCACTCCCAGAGGGAGCTTCTGGCCACTCGGGCTTACACCCTCCAACCCACTCCCAGAGGGAGCTTATGGCCACTCAGGCTTACACCCTCCAACCCACTCCCAGAGGGAGCTTCTGCAGTGGTCCTTAGCTGACATCAGCATGTGGCACACACATGCTTCCTGGGGCCTCAGCTTCCCCAGCTCATGAGTACAAGAAAGCCGTGGGCTAAACGACATGGCTCCCTGGCTCTCAGGGTGTGATTCTGGGCCAGTCACTGCAGGCCCTTGCCCAGGGGATGAAATGTTGCACCTGGTAACTTCATGGAGTGTATCCTGCAAGTGGACCACCTGCACCATGCCGCTTTCCAGCACTTCCCTGAACTCCCCAAATCATGTCTAGAAAACGGCTGGGCCACTCCAATATGCAGTTACTCCAGTACCATCACCGCCACCTTTACCATCAATTCGGCCACCAGCCACATCATTATCTCCACCACTTCCATCATCAGCTCCACGGTCAGCAGTGACAGCAGCACTGCTGTCCAGCCAACTCTACCATCAGCTCTACTCTTCATTCCCATCATCTTCCACATCCCCTCTGTTGCCAACCATGTTCTTTGCTCAAGTGTCATCCTCCATACCCATATTGTCCCTGGCCTGCCACCTTCACCACCAACTCAACCTTCAGGCTCCTCCCACAACACCATCATCACTCACACTGTCCGTCACAATAACCACTCCATAACCTGGTGGCCCATTTCTCCAAGCCTTCAGGAAGGCTCCCCACCTTGGTGGCAGCACTGGGTAATGTGACAGGGTGGAAGGGGCATCTCTGTAGAAGCCACCCCACTGAAAGTCTGTCTGGGCCAGCACTTGGGCAGAGGGGCAGGACTGATGTCCAGAGTATGATGTGGGCAGGATAGAGCCCACTCTGGGTCTGCTGGAGCCAGAGGAGCCTACATCTTTAGGGATGGAAAAACTGATTGGCACCATCCTAACAGAACTCTGTCAAAATGTTCCCTAAGCATGCAGGCCAGAGTCAACTTTCCCACCCTAAATCACAGGTGAAAATATTATCAGGCTCACTCACAACAGCTACTCTTGCCAAATCAACTGGAAGAAATGTTCTAAAGTGTTAAGATCTGCTAGGAAAACAAATGGTTTTATCAGAAATGAAACTTCTGGCTGCTAACAAAACATGTATCTCCATAAGAGCGTTTTCCTGAAACATAGACATTATTTGAATAATACTTGCTGGTGTGGACACAGTGCAGGCAGTGCACTTCACCTTTCTGTTTGCTCAGGAGAAAAGAAAATGAAATTCTTGGGGGAGTGGTGCCCAGGACACTTGCCTGGAATAACTAAGAGGGCCCTGTGGTTGGGGAGGGAAAAGGAAGTGGTGCATGGCGGCCGGTTGGCATTGGAGCTAAATGGAAAGAAAGGAGGCATTTATTCTGAAGCAAGTGCCCACCCAGGATGAGAGGACACTTCTGTGGATGCCCCAGCTCTGGCCCAGGTCTGCTACACATAGTCCACAGGGGCCCTGAGGCCAGACCCTAGGAGGATCCTTCAGGGGCAGCCCCTCCTGCTGTAGCTTCTGCTTCCTTCTGGCCCAGCCCATTGTTGGCCAAGAGTAGGCTTGTGACACTGCCACAAGTCACAGTGGAAATTAGAAGTGCCCCTATGTGAGATCAGTGCTTCTTCAGTGTTCATCAGAAACAGCACATAGTCACAGCCCTAGCAAGAAAGCTCTGCCACGCATGGGGTGACCCTCCTCTTAGAAGGCACCCATGAGGGTGCTGCTTTATCACGCGGTGGTAGCTGTATGTGGTAAGGTATGAGGCTCCAAGAAGTGTTGAGAGTTCACTTTATTGCTGAGGCTCTAAACACAAACAAAGATATTGCTGCCCATGGGGGTGGGGTGCTGCAGCCTCCCTGTTGGGTGGGGATTTTACAGCCAGCTTCTGGTAAAGATGGAACATGCAGAGGCCATGGGACCTGTGGAGGTAGAGTGGTCTCCTGGAGCAAGCACAGAGTGAGAATGAGTCCCTGTTTCCCCCTAGAAGCTGAAGCCACTGTCCCAGCCCCACCCAGGGTATGGTCTTGATTAATCTGGCATCAGAATCCCCAAAGTGGCCTTGGTGGCACATCTCCTCCCAGCTTCTGTTCCTCCATTGTCAGGGAAAGGGGCGGCCAGATGGACAGTGTCCATGCAGGTGCTGGACGCTATAAGGCCCATGGGTCTGTTACGGAGGTACAGTGGATGGACTGAGCACAGGTCTGCCAGAGGTGTCTCCAAGTCTAAGCTTGGGGGAGACAGGGTGGCCCCGTCAAGGGTCTTATCCCCACTCCCTCCAGAGTCTCCTCCGGCCCCCACTGGCCTCTCAGTGCTGTGACATCCCCTGATCTCTTAGTCTTAGAAATTCTTTACCCTCCTTGTATTTTGGAAAACTTGGGGTTCCTGAGTGGGAGACAGTTGGGGGTGGGCTGGCAGAGCCCTTATTGGAGTGGGAATGTCAGAGGTCAGGCTGCCCTTGACTCCAGCTGGCCAGCATCTCCACCCTGGTGCAAGGTCTGCCACCCAGACCTACATTCCTGTCCGGAGGCACAGTCCCAGCCCTCTGAGCTCAGTGGGCAGCCAGTGACCTTTGTCTCATCATTTCCTCCATGAACCTCAGTTTCCCCACTTTGGGGTGGAGCTCTCCTATCCAGTTATGCCTGTGACATGTGTCTCACCATCACTATCACAGTCATCTGAAAAATCCTCCCTGATCCACAAAGACAACCCCACTGAGACCAAGGCCTACGTAGATGTCAACCTGGACACATGGGAAAAAATCATTGACTACTCTGTTCCCTTCAGACTTCTTGAAACACCCCAGAAAATGTAGGGCCCATTGCTAGGAGCACAGTCCTGGCTGCTCATCTGGGCCTGCCCACCATGGCTCTGGGGCTTTGCCCCCTACTGTGGGCTTGGCCAAGGTGGGTCAGCCCCTCCTCAAGACCCTCCTGCTGGTGCTTGGGGGCTCCCAGAGGAGTAAGCGGCTTTAGGCTAGAGCTGAGGAGGTACTGGAGTGAGAGGGCCTAGCACCTGCTACCTGGACCTCTGGGTTATCATCCCCTTTGCACATGGGGAAACTGAGGCTCAGATGCATGTAGGGACCTGCAGACTTCTATGTCCAGCTCCCTCCTTACTGTGCACTCCAAATGCAGTGTGACCCAGGTGGAAGTCCTGCTTCCTCCCTGGCCCTGGCCAGTCATGGTGAATAAACCCCTGAGAGCCCCTCCCTCCCCCTCACACCTCGTGTTGTTGGCAACTCTGCCTTTTCTCACCAGCCACCTCCCTGGCACAGGCTCCATGAAATACCCCAGAAACCTTCAGTTCCTCCTTGCTGGCCTCCATTGCCCAGCCTTCCCCTCTGGTCCATGCTCCTTATGCAGAGGAAGCTGTACCAGACACCAGTGTGCTACCATCTCTCCTTGTGGAAACCTGTCTGCTGAGACATTCCCAGCCCTACCTCTGTGCCTGCTGCAGGGTATCCTGTCAGTGCTGATTTCACCTCGGTTGCTCATTTATTTTCTTACTTGGTCTGTGCCCTCAAGGGCAGCCACCATGTCTGTCCTTGCGCCACCATTCTGGTAGTGGGCTTAGAGTAGGCCTCATAAACCCTGGTGAAATGAAAGCCTGATTGGCTATAGCAGCAGGGGTGCCCAGGTCCAAGACTCTCTCTGTCACCCCACTGAGGCCAGAGAATGTAGGCAACAAAATGCATAAGCCATTTACAGCCAGTATGTCGTCATGTCACATGCATATGGTTGGCTCATGTTGGCGGCCACCAGCACACTGTACCTGTTTTTTCCACATCCCCCAACAGAGTGAGTCTTGGGCTGGGGTCAGCCCTTCCACACAGAGTCACAGGGCCTGCGTGTTTCCACCTGAGGCCTGGCCCGCTCCCTCCCAGAACTGGCCTGAGACATGGCATTGGCATGGTAGTGTTAGACTGTTGGACCATGGTAGTATGGCAAGGGTCTTGGCTTTGTGGTGGGCCCTATAAGGACACTCTCTGTCTGCATAGCCCTACCCCTACAGGTGGACCTGCTTATAAAGGAGGCTAACAAAGAAGATAGGTTAGTTGTATGATAGTGACATTAAGAAGTGTCCCTGACACTTTTTTTAGTATATGTGCTGCCGAAGCGAGCACTGTCCCTGACACTTGTGTGTATAAGGAAGAGAGGACACAAGAGGCTATAAGACCATGCACAGGAGTAACAGTAAAGGTAACAAAAATCATTGTCATTTATACTGTGCTCTGCCTTCTAAGGTCTCTGGTTTCTGGTGCACCATTTTTCTTGGCTGAGTGAGGTGGAGTAGGGCTGGAAGCCCCTGGGCTGAACAGGGCTAGGCTGCCCTGTCTGAGGAAGGAGAAAGGCTAAGGCATGTATGCAGAGTAAGATCCTGGAGTGAGGATGAGCTTAGGGGTAAGACTGGCCTCTGCCTCAGGTAAAAACACAAGGTAAACAGTCCCCTCACTCCCTCCCCCCAGGGAGGCCCAGGAGAAAGGTGATGTGTGTAGGGAGTGGGTGCAGCACTGATAAAACTGCAGCCTGAGCAGTTGTTCTGGCTTCTTGTTTGGAAACCCTGTTAGATCTTCAGCAAAACTTTCACTATCTTCTTGAATGGCCTTGATTTTCCTTCTGGTAAACACAAAAAGAAAAAAAAAAGAGAAAACAGTAATATTGATCTTTTTTCATCCAGTCTGACACATTTCTTTTTTTTAATTGGCGTGTTAGACCATTTACATTTAGTGTAATTGTCAATATGGCTGAGTTTTAACCTATCACCTTGCTATTTGTTAAATCTGTTCTGTATGTTTCCTTCTTTGGGATTTTATTAATGATTTCATATTATCTCCACTATTGGCTCATTTGTTTAAACCTTTTTGTTTATTATTTTTTAGTGATTATTTCAGGTCTAAAATATATAACTTAACTATTCTACCTTCATCTAACATACATCAAGTACAATGCAGTAGGTATGCAGTAACCTTATAATCATGCATATCCATTTTCCCCCTCTGGCCTTCATGCTATTATTGTCATACATTTTACTTTGCATAACTTATAAACCCAATAATACAATGTTAAGTTTTTGCTTTGAACAGTTATCATTTAAAGAGATTATAAATTGGAAAGTCTTCTATATTTATCCACATATTTAACATTTCCAGTCTTCATTCCTTTGTCTAGATCCAGATTTTCATTTTATGTCATTTACCTTCTGCTTTCTTGTAGTGCAAACCTGCTAGGCATCAATTATGTCAGTTTTTTTTTTTAATCTGAAAATTTTTTTAATTTAATTTCAGATTTGAAAAATATTTCTTCTGGGTGGGTATAGAATTCTAGGCTAACTTTGGGTTTTTGTTTGTTTAGGTCTACCTCTACATCTGCCCACCTAGTTTTTGTGAAGATGCTACTCCATTGTCTTCTGACTGGCATAGTTCCTAATGAGAGGTCTACAGTCATTCTCAGTTTTGGTCCTCTGTGTTGTCTTTCTCTGGTTGCTTTTAAGATTTTCTTTTTATCGTTACTATTAAGAAGTTTAAGTATTAGATATGGGATTGTAGGATTTTTTTATCAGCTATATTAAAATGTGTTTTATTCATTTGAATTTAGCTTCAGGTGAGGCAAAGCTCTTCTGGAAATTAATCTACTTTCAAAAGATGAAGACGGATCACTTCCTTTCAAGGCTATGGTGCCAAGAGGAGCAAGGAACAAACAGTCACTGGCCTTGGTGTTGGGGGCTAGTGCTTTCTGTCTGATAGGAGGATTGCAGGATTTTTTTTTTTTTTTTTTTTTTTTTTTGTAGAGACAGAGTCTCACTTACTGCCCTTGGTAGAGTGCTGTGGCGTCACACGGCTCACAGCAACCTCCAGCTCTTGGGCTTATGTGATTCTCTTGCCTCAGCCTCCTGAGCAGCTGGGACTACAGGCACCCGCCACAACACCTGGCTAGGATTGCAGGATTTTTAAAAAATATTTCTTCTGCTTGAAGCTCTTGAGACATGATTTATAGGTATATAGTAGTTATGAGATCTCAAAAAAAGTCTCAGCTGTCTTCAAATAATTTTTCTCCCATTCTTCCTCACCTCTCATTTGAAGACTCAAGTTATATGTATATTAAGTTGCTTATTATTGTCCCAGAACTCATTGAGGCTTTGTTATTTTTTAAATCTTTTCTCTCTCTTTCCTTCATTTTGGATATTTCTATTGTTATGCCCTCAAATTCAATGATTTTTTTCTATAATGTCTAATTATTAATCCCATTCAGTGTATTTTCATTTCAGCTATTTTATTTTTTACTTGCATAAGTTCTATTTGGGGCTCAGCACCCGTGGCACAGAGGTTGTGGCACCAGCCACATACACTGAAGGTGGTGGGTTCAAACTCAGCCCCAGCCAGCTAACCAACAATGACAACTGCAACAAAAAATAGCCGGGTGTTGTGGGGGGTGCCTGTAGTCCCAGCTACTTGGAAGACTGAGGCAAGAGAATCACTTGAGCTCAGGAGTTTGAGATTGCTGTGAGCTGTGATACCATATCACTCTACCGAGGGCGACATCATAAGACTCTGTCTCAAAAAAAAAAAAGTTCTATTTGGGTCTTTTCTGCATCTTTCCTTTTTCTCATCGTTATGTTGATGTTTTCTTTTTTTTTTTTGTAGAGACAGAGTCTCACTGTACTGCCCTCGGGTAGAGTGCCGTGGTGTCACACGGCTCACAGCAACCTCTAACTCTTGGGCTTACGCGATTCTCTTGCCTCAGCCTCCCGAGCAGCTGGGACTACAGGCGCCCACCACAACGCCCGGCTATTTTTTGGTTGCAGTTTGGCCGGGGCTGGGTTTGAACCCGCCACCCTCAGCATATGGGGCCGGCGCCCTACTCACTGAGCCACAGGCGCTGCCCGATGTTTTCTTTTATATGTTTATTCTTTACGATATTTTCTTTAACATTATATATTAATTTAGCATATAATTTTAATATAATACTTTACGCCTTCAAACCATATTAAAAATAACAGTAAACAAATAATAAACTCCAAGACTAGCTTTGTTTTTCAGAGCAGTATAGGTCAGCAATTTTAAAACTATCATGCAAATGAGTAAATATATTGAGAATAATGTAAGGCTTGCTGTTGAGGACAGAAATTGCAGATATGGAAAGGAGAAAGCACAAATGAAATTTATGGTTTCATGTTGGGTTGGAATTGAACATATCAGTATAAACTCACGGTACCTGTTTCTGGGTGTGTATATATATTATGAGAGGTGCATGTAGACAGAGGTATGTATGTATGTAACTGCATGCACACACATTTCCTGGCTCTTCCCACTGACAGAAATGAAAGCAATAGTAGCCCAATAGCAAAGAGCTCTTCTGGTCCTCAGATCTTACTTGCTAAAAACCTGCCTCCTCTAAATAGAACCAGGGCTTCTTGCAGATAGTAGGGTTGTGGCAGGAGAAGTATAAGCCTGGAACATCTTGTGCCATAAAGTGAGGAAGAGCTCAGAGAAGGACAGAGAAGTGTCAGGAGGACACAGAGGTCACCTGGAAGGGGCTTCTAGGGGCCATGTCTGGGATAACTGGGCATCAAAAAAAAAAATGATAGTAATGGATTTTAGTCCATTAAATAAAGGAAGGATCTGTGGGTTCACACTGATGTGAGTAAATAAACAATTAGACATAGACATTGTAAATGGGTGAGAAACAGTATTTTTTTTTTTTTTTGTAGAGACAGAGTCTCACTGTACCGCCCTCGGGTAGAGTGCCGTGGCATCACATGGCTCACAGCAACCTCTAACTCTTGGGCTTACGCGATTCTCTTGCCTCAGCCTCCCGAGCAGCTGGGACTACAGGTGCCCGCCACAACACCCGGCTATTTTTTTTGTTGTTGCAGTTTGGCCGGGGCCGGGTTTGAACCCGCCACCCTCGGTATATGGATCCGGCGCCCTACTCACTGAGCCACAGGCGCCGCCCGAGAAACAGTATTGATAGCATTGTACCAGTGTTAAATTTTTTGCATGTGTTTGCGTGAGACAACTGTATCCTTGTTTGTGGGAAACAACACACAAGGATGTTCAGGGGTAAAGGACTGTGGTATCTGCAACTTATTCTGAAATGGTTCAGGAAAAGTTTATACTGGGAGAGAATGATAAAGCAAATGGGACAAAAATGCTAGCAATTGGTGAACTTAAGTGTGTAAGGGAGCTTCTTGCAGTTTTTCCTGGTTGACATTATAACAGGAAGTCACCAAAATGAAGGGCCCTAGTGAATACCTTCCGGTGGGGACACCCTATGTCTGTGCTGCCCAGAGCACCCCACACACGTACCTGGCCTGCTGGGATGATAAAGTCAGGGACATCTGTCCAGCTACTGGTGATAATGTGAATCTAGAATTTCCTGGCTTGGAAGTAACCAGCTTTCCAGACAACTCACCATGGAAACCGGTGCATTCATTCAAGTTTTCATTCTAAAACCTAACTGAGCACTTGCTCTGAGTCATGGCGTAAACATTCAGTAACAGCAGTGTGTTTTATTTTTCATATTAAAATAATTTTTGTCTATTTTGTTGGATAGTGCTTGCTCCTAGAAGCTTCTCAGTAGCAGGTATTTGTTGTTTATCTTCTGATCATTGGAATGACACATCCATAATTCCACCATCCAAATATAAGCACTTTTCACATTTTGGTGAATTTCTTCCTTATCTGTTTTCAAGCACATTTAGAGTTTTACAAAACAAACTTGAGCTTCCATCTCACACGGCTTTCTCTTTTGCATATTTCTTTCTATGTTAAACCATGAGTGTTTACTTGTGCCTAAACTTTGCTGTGAAAATATGCTTCTCAGTGCGGCACCTGTGGCTCAAAGGAGTAGGGCGCTGACCCCATGTGCTGGAGGTGGTGGGTTCAAACCCAGCCCCAGCCAAAAACTGCCAAAAAAAAAAAAAAAAGGAGTAAAAAAATATGCTTCTCAATGACAATGTAATATTCCATCCTACAGCTAGCTGCTGACGGTGTGGGCGGTCTCAGCATCTCCCGAGTTTATGGTGTCTGTCTGCCCTGTGTGTGCCCTCCTTCCCTTGAAGTAGATTTCTCCAAGTGGGCTCACTGTGTCCAAGGCATAGCTGCCCAGGGTACTTCTATTCTGTTCTCTGCTGCCCTGAAGACTTCGATAGAACCCTCTCCTGAGTGGACGCAGCCTCCACCCAGCTGAGCACAGCCTCCAGGACTATGTGCACCCCCAATGCAGACCACACAGAGGGGCTGACCCCCGTCCTGAGAAGTGCTGCTGCTCCGGAGGGCATGCGCTTGCCTGCCCCCTGCTCACGGGGTGACCCTGGGCCCTCCTCGCCTACTCTGAGTCTCCAGTCTCATCTGTCCCCATTTGTAGAAAAGGGGTGGCCACAATGAGCAGCTCCCACAAAGCCCAGCTGTGAGCATTCTTCTCCCTCCCGGGCTTCCAGGCCAGACAGGGTTTCTTTGTGGAGAGAGTGGTGATGAGGGTGCAGGCAGTGGGCAGATCTGAGGACAGAGCAGGCTGGGACAGCCCAGCCCAGGCACTGCCACTGCATGTCTGCAAACAAGCAGCTGGCAGCCCCCAACCTGGCTTCATCCCTTCCTCATCCACAGGCCCAGCCTTGGAACCTCCACACCCATAAACTCTTCCTTTCCAGAGTAGGACAAGCCATTCACACAGCCAGCCAGGTCTCAGTGGTTACAGACTTGCTGTGCACTGCCCTGGCCCTTGGACTCAGCCCATGCAGAAGCTGCCTGTGGGCTCTGCAGGGTGATGTGGGGCATAGGAGTGGGGATGGATGGGGCCCAGGTCCAGGCATCTGACGCCAAGCCCTCCACACAGTGGGGCAGTCCAGGACCACACTGTCCTATGAGCTTGTCCAGGACTTGTCCAGAGTCAGGCACAGCCTCTGAAGCTTTATCCCACCCTTCACAACATTTCCTGCTTCTGCTCTGGACAGTGGGTGGGGGTGGGGAAGAGGAGCAGGCTCAGGCAGCTTTGGAGATGTGTGTGGGGACAGGGCTGGGTTCTGGAGGAGTGACCACTGTCCCTCTGAGTAAGTCTGGCAGGATGAGGTCCTCAGGTTGGGGGGAGGTGGGAACACCCCAGGATTGTGCCTAGAGATTATGTCTCTGGCTGTGGTGGCTCCAGGTGACGGTGCAGACGTGGAGGGAGGCTGAGAGGAGGCCCCTCCATCTGAGGATATGTGGACAGGCTATGGACAGCAAGGTCTCAAGAGGGGCCAAGAGGCAGCAGCCCAGGCTGGATATGGACACCTACTGCCCACAGGACAGACTTGTTGGGGGCCCCTGGGCAGAGAAGCTGTTCTGCCAGTAAGGGGTGGCTGGGGCTGCCATCTACACTTGGAAGAGGCAGGAGGGAGCGCAATGTGGGGCACAGCAGGTGCTTGGGAGCTCCAGAAGTGGCCAGTGTCAGAGAAGGAATGCCACACAGGGACAGGGGGACTAGCCTCCACCCTGCCCTGGTTTCCCTGCCTCCCATCTAGAAGCTGGATGCAGCTCAGATACCCCCTCCTCCAAGAAGTCACCTTGGCTATCTTGGGATCAGAGCAGTGCCCTAGCTGACCCAGGGGGATGGGACACTCCCTTGGAGGACAGTGACTGCCACGTCCCTTCTGCCGCATAGCACTGCACAGGGGTACTCTGCCTGGGACCAGCCTGCCCTCTTTTCAGGCCATGGCTCCACCAGGGACCTGCCCAGGCCTGCCCAGAATGCCAGCCCCAGCCGTGCCCACGGGGGAAATCCTGATGACCCAGAAAGCTGCTGGGAATAAAGACATGCCTGCACTTTTCAAAACAAGCTGTAAAATGCCTCCGGGGCCTTATTATTTTATTTTTGGCAGAAGCAGAGAGTGGACGTTGCCCTTTGGGTCTGATGTTTGGGGAGCCGCTAGTGCTGACCCCTCCCAGGAGAGAGCAGCCCCTCACTCCAGACTCAGGGGACCCGGCAGGTGCATGCCTGTCATAACACTTTCAGTCAGACATTGCTCCCAGAGGACCCCAAGGTGTATCCACTCCTTCCTGGCTCCATCCAAGTCAGAAAAGCCACCAGAGCAGCCTCTGTGCTTCCCCCAACCCAGCAGGGGCCAGCACTGCCCTGCGGGAGAGGCCTGGGTGTCACTGGCCAGAGGACGGTGCCCGAGTCCCACCCCAAGGCAACCTCTGGGTTTGCAGATGGGCTGAGGTTCCTGTTACCTGTGGCCTCAGGCCTTCCCGGGGGACCAGCCCAGGCAGCCGCCCAGTAACAGCCCCCCCCCAAAGAAATCGGCCTGCTCAGAGTTGAGGAGGTGTGAGGGCATAAGGGGCATGGCTGGGCACACTGTGCAGCCCAGACCACTGGGTACCCATGCGCAGCATCCCCAGGGCCATGCCGCCCACCAGGCGTGTGTTTGCAGGTAGCAGCCTTCTCTGTCTTAGCAGTAGGGGCTTGGTCGGAGAGTGACACCAGAACTGGCCTGGAGGCCTGGGCTCTGGGCAGCAAGCAGAGGTGGGCAGCAGGCCTTGAGACTCACAGCCTCAAGGAGAACCATGGGAAAGGGGGACTGGGAGGCGGGCAGGGCCCTGTGGGCAGCATCTCCACCACCCTCTCTCCCTGCCTAGAGGTGGCAGGTCTCTTGGACCTCTCCGCACTCAGAGCAGATGCGTTTCTGCGAGTGTCCCACTGGCATTGGGAGGTCTACCTGGCTGGAGGCAGGCCCTCATGGCCAGCTGGTTCAGCCCAGGACCACCGCAAACACTGGCCCATTACCAGGTTTCTAAGAAGCCAATGTCTGGCAGCCCCACCCCCATGAGTCAGAACTAGGGACTGAACCCACATCATTCTAGGAGTGCCTGGCACCTGCCCCCAGCTGCTGAAGAGCGCCCAGTAGGGAGACAGGCTAGTTCTTTCTCCTTGTTTCCATGTCTGTGCTACCTGTTTTACAAGGTACTACAAAACAAAGAAATTGTCAGTGTTCCAGAAGTGTTTTTCCAGCCCTGAAGGGGAGGAATCTCTCCCCAGCCCTCCGGCCTGGGCCTTGCCCTCCCCACAGATGTCTCCTCTGGAGAAGGAGGTGCAAGGGGGGCTACCAGGTGAGGTGTGGCTGGCAGCCTGCTCCTCTACAGCTCTCGTGCTGCCCATCTTCACATGCGAAACGGCCGGCTTGTTCTGCCTCCTTCCTGGACCCTAGTCTGGGACCCAATTGTCCCAGGGGGAGGGCAGCAGCATGCTGGGGTGGGGCAGAAGGGGAGCTAGGCACAGGCAGGTGGTGGGCAGGCCCGGGCCTCGCACACACCTGCCCACTGGGCTGACGCCTCCAAGGCAGGAGGGAAAACGCCACAGCAGGAAGTGTGGGGAGAGCCAGTACTTGAGCCCCACCCTACCCCTGGCAGGTAGCCCTGCCCCAGGGACTTCTGCCCCCCAACGCTGTCCCCATCACACAGAGGCACCTTTTCCCTCTGTGGCTTCGAAACCTTAACATGCAGAGAAGGTGCTCAGCGCGTGAAGATGAGCAGATGTAAGGCCACCCCAGGGGTCACCGCCATGTGAGGCCCAGGCTGCCACCCCCCAGGCAGCCCATCCCTGATGAGACCACGTGGTCTCCTGGCCTCAGTGAAAGCACCTGCTCGCTCCCACCACTGTTCCCTCAAAATTGTTTTTAAGGTGGTTCATTCACATTTCTGTGGCATTTGTCCATTATCATTGCAGCATAATCATACAACGAGACCACAGGCAGTTTGTTTGGTGGTGGTAGAAATTTGGAAGAACTTTTCCCAGCTTTATCAAAGTATAATTCATAAACTTGAATATATTTAATATCCATGGCGTAACAGTTAGATACACCTCTACACTGAAATGATCGCCACAGATTAATCAGCACACCCAGCACCAGCCAGAGCCTCCGAGTGTGGGGCAGTGATGACACCTATGATCTCTCTCAGCAGCTTGCAAGTAAACAGTGCTGTGGCGGTGACCGTAGTCCCCACCCTGTGCACTGCACCCTCAGAACTCACCTGGGAGTTGTCTGATGAGCAGCACCCTCCTCTCCCCCACCCTGGAGTCACCCTTCTACTCTCTGCTTCTGTGAGTTCAGCGTGTTCACACCCCACACATGAGCGAGGCCACACAGTTTCGCCTTTCTGTGATGACTTATTTCTCTGAGCACAGCATCCTCCAGGTTCATCCATGTTGTTGCAGATGGCAGCATCTCCCACTTTGTGGCACCTGAGCAGTACCCTGCTGTACACACACACACACCACAGGCCAACCTGACTGTCCATCCCTCTGTCAGAGGACACTTAGGTCCATGTGGGCCTTGGCCAGTGCAGATTTCAAGGAGGAACTGATTCATTCTCATTGGGCATATACCCAGAAGAGGATTGCTGGGTCGTGTATTCTATTTTTAATTTTTTGATGTAGGGCTGTTCTTAGTTTTAGATTTCTCTTACCAGATTCTTGAAGGCCTGTCCCAGGGCACACGAGCACATGTTTGTGTGGTGTCTACACCAGCAGTGGGACATCTGGGCGGTGGACACGCCCATCTTTGGCTTTGTTGGACCTGCCAGTGCAGGGGTCCTCAAACTTTTTTTTTTTTTTTTTTATTGTTGGGGATTCATTGAGGGTACAATAAGCCAGGTTACACTGATTGCAATTGTTAGGTAAAGTCCCTCTTGCAATCATGTCTTGCCCCCATAAAGTGTGACACACACCAAGGCCCCACCCCCCTCCCTCCGTCCCTCTTTCTGCTTCCCCCCCCATAACCTTAATTGTCATTAATTGTCCTCATATCAAAATTGAGTACATAGGATTCATGCTTCTCCATTCTTGTGATGCTTTACTAAGAAAAATGTCTTCCACTTCCATCCAGGTTAATACGAAGGATGTAAAGTCTCCATTTTTTTTAATGGCTGAATAGTATTCCATGGTATACATATACCACAGCTTGTTAATCCATTCCTGGGTTGGTGGGCATTTAGGCTGTTTCCACATTTTGGTGATTGTAAATTGAGCTGCAATAAACAGTCTAGTACAAGTGTCCTTATGATAAAAGGATTTTTTTCCTTCTGGGTAGATGCCCAGTAATGGGATTGCAGGATCAAATGGGAGGTCTAGCTTGAGTGCTTTGAGGTTTCTCCATACTTCCTTCCAGAAAGGTTGTACTAGTTTGCAGTCCCACCAGCAGTGTAAAAGTGTTCCCTTCTCTCCACATCCACGCCAGCATCTGCAGTTTTGAGATTTTGTGATGTGGGCCATTCTCACTGGGGTTAGATGATATCTCAGGGTTGTTTTGATTTGCATTTCTCTAATATATAGAGATGATGAACATTTTTTCATGTGTTTGTTAGCCATTCGTCTGTCATCTTTAGAGAAAGTTCTATTCATGTCTCTTGCCCATTGATCTATGGGATTGTTGGCTTTTTTCATGTGGATTAATTTGAGTTCTCTATAGATCCTAGTTATCAAGCTTTTGTCTGATTGAAAATATGCAAATATCCTTTCCCATTGTGTAGGTTGTCTCTTTGCTTTGGTTATTGTCTCCTTAGCTGTACAGAAGCTTTTCAGTTTAATGAAGTCCCATTTGTTTATTTTTGTTGTTATTGCAATTGCCATGGCAGTCTTCTTCATGAAGTCTTTCCCCAGGCCAATATCTTCCAGTGTTTTTCCTATGCTTTCTTTGAGGATTTTTATTGTTTCATGCCTTAAATGTAAGTCCTTTATCCATCTTGAATCAATTTTTGTGAGTGGGGAAAGGTGTGGGTCCAGTTTCAGTCTTTTACATGTAGACATCCAGTTCTCCCAACACCATTTATTGAATAGGGAGTCTTTCCCCCAAGGTATGTTCTTGTTTGGTTTATTGAAGATGAGGTGGTTGTAAGATGTTAGTTTCATTTCTTGGTTTTCAATTCGATTCCAAGTGTCTATGTCTCTGTTTTTGTGCCAGTACCATGCTGTCTTGAGCACTATGGCTTTGTAGTACAGACTAAAATCTGGTATGCTGATGCCCCCCAGCTTTATTTTTGTTACTAAGAACTGCCTTAGCTATACGGGGTTTTTTCCGGTTCCATACAAAACGCAGAATCATTTTTTCCAAATCTTGAAAGTACGATGTTGGTATTTTGATAGGAATGGCATTGAATAGGTAGATTGCTTTCGGAAGTATAGACATTTTAACAATGTTGATTCTTCCCATTCATGAGCATGGTATGTTCTTCCATTTGTTAATATCCCCTGCTATTTCCTTTCTGAGGGTTTCATAGTTTTCTTTATAGAGGTCCTTCACCTCCTTCGTTAGGTATATTCCTAGGTATTTCATTTTCTTTGAGACTATGGTGAAGGGAGTTGTGTCCTTAATTAGCTTCTCATCTTGACTGTTATTGGTGTATACAAAGGCTACTGACTTGTGGACATCGATTTTATATCCTGAAACATTACTGTATTTTTTGATGACTTCTAGGAGTCTTGTGGTTGAGTCTTTGGGGTTCTCTAAGTATAAGATCATGTCGTCAGCAAAGAGGGAGAGATTGACCTCTTCTGCTCCCATTTGGATTCCCTTTATTCCTTGTCTTGCCTAATTGTATTGGCTAGAACTTCCAGCACTATGTTGAATAGTAAAGGTGACAGAGGACAACCTTGTCTGGTTCCAGTTCTAAGAGGAAAAACTTTCAGTTTTACTCCATTCAGTAAAATATTGGCTGTGGGTTTGTCATAGATAGCTTCAATCAGTTTTAGAAATGTGCCACCTATGCCTATACTCTTCAGTGTTCTAATTAGAAAAGGATGCTGGATTTTATCAAATGCTTTTTCTGCATCTATTGAGAGGATCATGTGATCTTTATTTTTGCCTCTGTTAATATGGTGGATAACGTTTATGGACTTGTGTATGTTAAACCAGCCTTGCATCCCTGGGATGAAGCCTACTTGATCATGATGAATGACTTTTTTGATGATAAGCTGTAATCTATTGGCTAGGATTTTGTTGAGAATTTTTGCATCTATATTCATGAGTGAGATTGGTCTGAAATTCTCCTTTTTGTTTGGGTCTTTTCCTGGTTTTGGTATCAGGGTGATGTTTGCTTCATAGAATGTGTTGGGGAAGATTCCTTCTTCCTCAGTTTTTTGGAATAATTTCTGCAGTACAGGAATAAGCTCTTCCTTGAAGGTTTGATAGAATTCTGGTGTGAAGCCATCTAGACCAGGGCATTTTTTGGTTGGAAGATTTTTTATTGTTTCTTTGATCTCGGTGCTTGAAATTGGTCTGTTCAGGAGCTCTATTTCTTCCTGGCTAAGTCTAGGGAGAGGGTGTGATTCCAAATATTGATCCATTTCCTTCACATTGTCAAATTTCTGGGCATAGAGTTTCTGGTAGTATTCAGAGATGATCTCTTGTATCTCTGTGGGATCAGTTGTTATTTCCCCTTTATCATTTCTGATTGAGGTTACTAGAGATTTTACTTTTCTATTCCTCGTTAGTCTGGCCAATGGTTTATCTATTTTATTTATTTTTTCAAAAAACCAACTCCTTGTTTCATTAATTTTCTGAATGATTCTTTTGTTTTCAATTTCATTGATCTCTGATTTGATTTTGGATATTTCTTTTCTTCTACTGAGTTTAGGCTTAGATTGTTCTTCTTTTTCCAATTCCATAAGATCTCTTGTGAGATTGTTGATGTGCTCTCTTTCTGTTTTTCAAATGTAGGCATCTAAAGCGATGAATTTTCCTCTCAAAACTGCTTTTGCAGTATCCCACAGGTTTTGGTAGCTTGTGTCTTCACTGTTGTTATGGTCAAGAAAGTTAATGATTTCCTGTTTTATTTCTTCCTTCACCCATCTGTTATTCAACAGAAGATTGTTTAATTTCCATGCCTTTGGGTGGGGTCGAGCATTTTTGTTAGAGTTGAGTTCCACCTTTAGTGCCTTATGGTCTGAGAAGATACAAGGTAAAATTTCAATTCTTTTGATTCTGTTGATATTTGTTTTGTGTCCCAGGATATGACCAATTTTGGAGAATGTTCCATGGGGTGATGATAAGAATGTATATTCTTTATCTTTGGGGTGGAGTGTTCTATATGTGTCTCTCAAGCACAGTTGTTCTAGGGTCTCATTTAAATCTCTTATATCTTTGTTTAATTTCTGTTTAGAGGATCTGTCCAGCTCTGTAAGAGGAGTGTTAAAGTCCCCTGTTATTATGGTATTATCAGATATCATATTGCTCAGACTGTGTAAGGTCTGTTTCAAGAATCTGGGAGCATTTAAATTGGGTGCATAGATATTTAGAATTGAAATGTCTTCTTGTTGTATTTTTCCCTTGACCAATATAAAGTGACCATCTTTGTCGTTTTTGACTTTAGTTGCTTTAAATCCACACGTATCTGAAAATAAGATTGCAACTCCTCTTTTCTTCTGAATTCCATTTGCCTGAAAAATTGTCTTCCAACCCTTGACTTGGAGCTTTAATTTGTCTTTTGAAGCCAGGTGTGTTTCTTGTAGACAGCAAATAGATGACTTGTGTTTTTTAATCCAGTCAACCAATCTATGTCTCTTCAGTGGGGAATTCAAGCCATTAACATTTATTGAGATAATTGATAAGTGTGGTAGTATTCTATTCGTCTTATTTGGTGAGAGTCCATTGCTTAGTTTTATCTTTTGCATCAGTGTGGAGGTTAGGTTCTGTCCTTTAATTTCTGAGTTCTTACTTTGCTGCTGATCCATTGTGGTGGTCAGTGTGCAGAACAGGTTGAAGTATTTCCTGTAGAGCTGGTCTTGTGGCGAATTTCCTCAATGCTTGTATATCCGTAAATGATTTGATTTCTCTGTCAATTTTTAAGCTTAGCTTAGCAAGGTACAGAATTCTGGGCTGGAAATTGTTCTGTTTAAGTAGATTAAAGGTAGATGACCATTGTCTTCTTGCTTAGAAAGTTTCATTAGAGAAGTCTGCGGTCACTCTGATGGATTTGCCCCTGTAGGTCAACTGGCACTTACTCCTGACAGCTTGCAGAATCTTTTCTTTTGTCTTGACTTTGGACAGGTTCATCACAATGTGTCTTGGAGAAGCTCGGTTAGAGTTGAGGCGACCTGGGGTCCGATATCCCTCTGAAAGCAGTGTGTCAGAATCTTTGGTGATATTTGGGAAATTTTCTTTTATAATATTCTCTAGTATGACTTCCATTCCTCTGGGGCATTCTTCTTCCCCTTCTGGAATTCCTATAACTCGTATGTTGGAACGCTTCATAAAGTCCCATAATTCTGACAGTGAACGTTCTGCTTTCTCTCTCTTCTTTTCTGCCTCTTTTACTATCTGAGTTATCTCAAAAACTTTGTCTTCTACCTCTGAAATTCTTTCTTCTGCATGGTCTAACCTGTTGCTGATACTTTCCATTGCATCTTTAAGTTCCCTAATTGACTGTTTCAGTTCCTTCAGCTCTGCTATATCCTTTTTATAGTCTTCATATCGTTCATCTCTTATTTGATTCTGTTTTTGGATTTCCTTTTGGTTATTTTCCACTTTATTAGCAGTTTCCTTCATTGTTTCCATCATTTCTTTCATCGTTTTCAACATGTGTATTCTAAATTCCCTTTCTGTCATTCCTAACATTTCTTCATAGGTGGAATCATCTGCAGTAGCTACCTCATGGTCCCTTGGCGGGGTTGTTCTGGACTGGTTCTTCATGTTGCCTGGAGTTTTCTGCTGATTCTTCCTCATGAGTGGTTTCTTTTATCTGTTTCCTTGCTCTAATTTTCCTTTCACTTCCTCTTGCTCTTTAAGTTCTCATGCCTGTGGACTAAGGGTTACAGGACCAGAGGGGTGAGAAGGTTGAAGAGCAAAAAAGGGATGAAAGAAAGGAGGACCGAGTGATAAGAAAAAAAAGAAAAATAGAGAAAGGAGAGGGGGGTGGGTAAAAGGAATATTGACAAAAAGAAGAGAGGCACAGAAAGAGGGAGACAGAACAATATAGGTGTACAGTAGGGTACTTTGACATGACCTTTAAAAAAACCCACCTTCTGGGGGTGCCCAGTTGGGTGGTTCCCTTGAGGTCAGCAGCTCTTTGCTAACCTGATCAGACACAGTACCCCACCTCCACCCAGTAGAGAGGAAAGACAAAAATGCTATAAATCAAACCAAAACAAGCAAACAGAAAACTTTATGGGATAAAATTGGGTGAAAAACCAAATAATAGCAGTATAAACACTAGCAAAAATGAAGTTCTAATTATTGAAAAAGACAGCAATGGGAAATTATAATTAAACTAGAAAAATTGAGAAAGAAAAAGGATCTGTATGGAAAAGGTTGAACTTATAAAACAAAACAACATCAACAATATCAAAATAAACAAAAAAAAAAAACACAACCAAACCCCCCCCCCAAAAAAAAAAAAAAACCACAACCAAAAACAAAGCAGTATGTATATGTTATTGAATATTGTCTGGGCAACACGTGGTCTTCTGGGGTATGAGATGTTAATCACAGTTCTGATACGACTGGAGGGTGCTGATTTCTCAAACCCCAGCAGGTAAACACCCTAAATCTCTCTTCAGCCCACTTAAAAGGCACTTTGAACTTGTTCACTTGCTGAGCAGAAGCTTTCCCAGGAAAGTGCTTGTCGCTGGAATCACTGCTGAAGTGGCTATCCACTTACCCAGTGTGCCAAAACTGGTCTCACTCTGCCCCTGAGGGTTAGGGCTGCAAGGCGGCTCGGACCCCGCCCTTAGGCTACTTGGTCGCTGGGTTACCAGCTCCCACCCAATTCTAGCTCTGCGACCCTGAGGGCGGAGCTTGCTGGGGCAGATCACTCACAATGGCTCCCTGTGACCCACCGCCAAACACCATTAGCTCCGTCTGGCTCAGTGGCTCAGACTGGGGCCCTAGACAACAGCCAAAGTTCTCCGCACTCCCGCTCAGGCTCTCCCCAAGGCAGTTCAACTGAGTGCCAAGTCCAAAGATACCAAAACAGTTCACAGGTAAGGCCTTTCTGGTTTGCAGTCTCGCTGCTACTGAACTTACAGTTGCGGGCGGGTTTAGACCCATTGAACACACGCGACCACTTGCCGGTTTTCCACTGTTTTAGTCCTCCTCTTGGGGTCCAGAAGTCTCTCACTGACTCCCTGTATCCGCACAGGGGTGATGATAGGCAGATCCCACCAGCCAGAGATGCCTGGAGTTCTATCTCCCCAGACTCACATTGCCCAGATGCAAGAAAGCTGTTACTCAGCTGCCATCTTGCTCCGCCTCCGGGGTCCTCAAACTTTTTAAACAGGGGGCCAGTTCACTGTCTCTTAGACTGTTGGAGGGCTGGACTATAGCTTAAAAAAAAAAAAAACTATGAACAAATTCCTATGCACACTGCACATATCTTATTTTGAAGGAAAAAAAATAAAATGGGAACAAATGCAATATTTAAAATGAAGAACAAGTAAAGTTAAATCAACAAACTTACCAGTATTTCAATGGGAACTATTGTCCTGCTTTTGGCTAATGAGACAGTCAATGTCCGGTTCCATATTTGTCACTGCTAGTCGTAACAAGTATGCAAGTGTGTGCATCAGTTAGTCTAGATCTGGTTGGAGATTTCAGATGTTTCATTCTGGAAAAAGTCTATTCACAGACATAAGTGCTGCCAAAGATGGTTGCCATTTTGAGGGCATGGTTACTGAGATTAGGATCTGTCTCAGAGGGGAGAGATGCGTAGAAATTAGGAAGGCTGCTTAACTTGAATGTGTCTTTCAGAGAGTCACAATTCTGCAGTTCAGCCATTTGGTAAATCATATCCACATTTTCAATGTCAATAGAAAATGGGTTATGGAAAAGCTGTATGTCCTGTTCATGGAGATGAAGCTCTTTAAATTTAAATTGGAATTCGTTTTGCAGCTTTTCCAGTGAATCTATACATGTTTTATTTGGGAATGCAACCAATGGTTTTTCCACTAACAGATTTTGAGTTGTGAAGAGACGGCAGAAATTTTCCTCCTTCACTTGTTTGATGAGGAGGCCTAATTTTACTTCAAATGATTTCACATGTGATTGCATATCACAGATGAGCTTCCCCTTTCCTTGAAGTTGCACATTGAAACTGTTGAGTAGCTCTGTTACCTCTGTCAGAAAGGCAAGGCACCATTTCCATTCTACATCATTGAGCTCTGGTACTTCGTTTTTTGAAAGCAGGAAAGCTGTAATCTGTGGAAGTAAGTCATAGAAATGTTTCAAAACTCTCCCTTGACTCAGCCAACGGACTTCTGTGTGTTATGGAACATCTTCACAGGCAACATTTAGCTCAGACAGAAATTCCTGAAATTGTCTGTGGTTTAGGGCATTAGCTCTAATGAAGTTAACACAAGATACCACAGTTTTCATAACAGAGTCCCACTTCAGTGATTTACTACACAGCACTTGTTGGTGGATGAGGCAGTGTATGGCTATTGGATGAGAATGGTTATGTTTGTCCATCTCTTGGTTAATGCGAGCAATTACTCCTTTCTTAGACCCCATCATGCTAGGAGCACCATCAGTTGTCACACTGGCTAGTTTAGCCCAGTCCAGCTCCAAACCATTCACAGTTTGGCAAACCTTTTCATAGATATCCTCTCCTGTAGTTGTTCCTTTGATGCTTTGCAGTGCAGCAAGCTCTTCTGTGACTTTGAAATAGTCATTCGTCCCACGAATAAAAATTAGAAGTTGTTCAGAATCAGGAACATCATTACTTTCGTCGAGTGCCAAGGAAAAATAGGAAAGTTTTTTTGTGGAGTTTTGCAAATGCTGATGCAAATTGTCTCCCATGTCTTCAATCCTTCGTGTAATTGGGGGTACTGAAAGACTCACTGTACTAAATAAATTGGCCTTCTCTGGACACATCTCTTTGGCAACAGAAAGAAGGCATTCTTTAACAAATTCTCCCTCCACGAATGGTCTGCCAGTGCACGCTATTAGCTTGGCAACTTGAAAACTTGCTCGCGGTGATGAAATATTTAGCTGCTTCTGCTTCACAAAAGTATTTTGCTGAGTTGTCAATGTATTTTTCAGTTTTAATATTTTATCTTTTCTCACTTCTCCAACCAATCATATTTATCTTTATGTTGAGTTTGATAGTGTCGACGCAAATTGTATTCTTTGAACTATATTCACTGTATTCTGGCGTATCAAACACACAGCTCTTTCCTTGTACTGCATGAAAAAGTAATCATAAGTCCACTGTTTTTTTAATATCCTACACTCTGACTCAATTTTTCTCTTTCTTGATATCATTGTTTCCTAGGGATTCCAAACTGCTATTAGTAAAATACCAATATATAGGGGTGGCACCTGTGGCTCAGTGAGTAGGGCACCGGGCCCCATATACGGTGGGTGGTGGGTTCAAACCCAGCCCCGGCTGAACTGCAACCAAAAAATAGCCGGGCGTAGTGGCGGGCGCCTGTAGTCCCAGCTGCTCAGGAGGCTGAGGCAGGAGAATTGCGGAAGCCCAAGAGCTAGAGGTTGCTGGAGACAGGAGACTCGCTTGAGCCCAGGAGTTGGAGGTTGCTGTGAGCTGTGATGCTATAGCACTCTACCCAGGGCGACAGCTTGAGGCTCTGTCTCAAGGAAAAAAAAAAAAGAGCTAGAGGTTGCTGTGAGTCCTGTGACATCATGGCACTCTACCGAAGGCGGTAAAGTGAGACTCTGTCTCTACAAAAAAAAAAGAATAATAAATAAGTAAAATACATATATACATATGTACATATATACATAAAATACATATATATACAGCGCTACAAAAACAATATACCAGCAATAACTTTGCCCACACAGAGAAAAATAGACTACACTGCCCATCAATGCAGTCTGATCAGTGTCCATCAATGCAGTCTGATCAGTGCCCATCAATGCAGCCTTGCCAGTCCACATCATTTCAGCCTCACCAGTGCCCATATTGGTGGAAGTCTGCTTTACCTCAGGCTCACACTGGTGCGGTGCGGGAACCTGCACAATTACAGAGCCGGTTCCTCCACCACCTTTCCAGTTCACACTACCCTGCAAGCCACACTGCGATCTGTGAACTCGCACAGGAATCTGATCGCATGGGTGAGAAGACCCATGCGATCAGATTCCACTGCAGGAAGTAAGAAGACACATATGCCTTCTTTCTTCCGAATCTAACACAAGTTCAGCCATACAAGCATATGGCTGAACTCGCACTGCTCAGAGATGGCAACAGTGTGAACTGGGGCTTACACAGCACACAACATATAACATCATACACAACTGAATAGCAATCAGAATATAAATGCAGGGGAGTCGGAGAGTTCGGCTCACATTCCACACATGCGCACTGTGGGCCTGGGACGAGTCGGCTGCTAAACAGGACAGGCAGCGGCGGCAAAAACACCCAGCGGGCCAGATAAATGTCCTTGGCTGGCCGCATGTTGCCCATGGGCCATAATTTGAGGACCCTTGTGCCAATGCGTGGACACTCCCACAGGGCTGCCGCCCAGCCAACACATACAGCAGCTACATGGTGGGATGGCAGCGTGGTTTCGTTTCTTTTCTATGATATTAACAAGGCTGAGCAAGTCTTGTTCACCACTGGATTTCCTCTTTCATGAAGTGACTGCTCAGGTCTTTCCCTTTTCCTACTGAGACATCTTTTTTCTTGTTGATTTGTGGGGGTTCTTCATAAACTCCAGCTGTGTTACACCATCTCTCCTTCTGAGCCTTGCCTCATTCTCTTCAGTGGCATCTTGGGGTTAATAGAAGTCCTTAATTTTGCTGTAGTGAAATATATCTGTCTTCATTTTATGGTTTTTGTGCCTTCTTTTTCAAATGCCACTCAAAAGCCACGTGTTCCATCTCCATACTACTTTCCAGCAGTTTTGTGGCTGTTCCATTGTCCTCGTGTAAGTCCCCAGTATACCGGGAGCTGGTCTCCAAGTGTGGCGCAAGGTCAGAGCCATGTGTCCCCCACTTGAAGGATAGTAAAACTGCACCAGCCCCCCGCTGGAAAGGCCGCCGCTCCACACTGCCACCACTGACCAGGTTGCATGGCCCAGGAGAAAACTTGGTGACTGTTAGAGCAAGTCTCATCTCCTTGTTTGTCTCAAAACAATCATGGTTATTCTAGGCTTTAAATTTTCATGTAAAAATTCAAACATGGCTTATCGGTGACACACACACATAACCCTATTGGGATGTTTATCGCAGTTGCATTGAATATACAGGTCATGTGAGGACAAAGGTATCTTTACAATGCTGAGCCACACGGTGGGGGAGCACACTGCATTTCTGTTTGCTTTAGTCTGGCCATAACATTTCCAATCATGATTTAGGGTTTATTGCAGAGATCTTGCATATCTTTTGATAGATTTAGTCTTAGATACTTGGTTTTTTATACTACTATAAAGAAGTCTTTTCTTTAATTGCATTTTCCATTTATTGGTGGGACACAGAATTAGAGTTGATTTTTTTGCATTTTCTGATGGTATGTGTAACAAACTAACAAAATCTCTCGTTTATTTTAACAAATTCCCTGTCTGCAGATTCTTTTGGATTTCTGCATCCACATCCGTATGTGCTCAGCGGGTTGCCATTCTCCCTTTCTAATAATTTTACTTTTTTGACTCATTTTCTTGCTGCACTGCATTGGCTGAGACCTCCAATATGCTGTCTCATGCAAATGGAGTCAGCAGAACCCCTGACTTGCTCCTAACCTCAGGAAGAAAGTGCTCCTCGTTTCACCATGGAATACAGTGCTTATTCCTGTTTTGAAGACAACCTTTCTCAGATTAAGAATGTTCCCTTCTATTCCCAGTATTCTGAGAATTTTCATCACAAATGGATGTCGACTTTTATTAAATGCTGCCTCTATACTAAATGATTATATGATTTTCTCCTTTAATCTGTTAAAATGGGCCACTTGAATTAATACAATTAATTTAATGCCAAATTAAATTGATCAGTTTTCTAATGTAAATCATAGCTTGTATTCCTAACAAAAGCCCAACTTGGTAATGATAATAAATTATTTAGCCTGTTTATACATCACTGAATTCAGTTTTCTAATAATTTATTTAAGGTTTTAGCAACTTTAAATAAGTGAGGATGGCCACTAGTTGTCCATTCATGTACTGTCTCTGTTAAATTTTACTATCAAGGACCAAGCGTGGTAGCTCACTCCTGTAATCCCAGCACCCTGGGAAGCTGAGGTGAGAGGATCACTTAAGCTCAGAAGTTTGAGACCAGCCTCAGCAAGAGCAAGACCTTGTCTCTAAAAATACCCGGGTGTTGTGGTGGGCACCTGTGATCCCAGCTAATCGGGAGTCTGAGGCAGGAGGAGGATCACTTGAACCCAGGAGTTTGAGGTTGCTGTGAGCTAGGCTGACACCATGGTACTCTAGCCAGAGTCAGATTCTGTCTCAAAAACAAAATTAGAATCAAGGTTTTGCTAGCCTTATAGAATGAATTATTCTATTTAGAACTGTCTACATACCTCTGGAATTATTTCTTGAATGTTTAATAGAACTCACTGGTAATCCCATATGGACCTAGAGTTTTCTTGGTGCAAAAATTGTGGATACTCATTCGATTTCTTCAATAACTATATGAAAAGTTCGGTTTTCTATTTCTACTTAATGTTTGGTAATTTTCATTTTTCTAGAAAATTTTCATTTTATACAAAGCTTCAGTATTACTTTCTTTTTTCTTTCTTTCTTTCTTTATTTTTTTTTTCCCAGTTTTTGGCTGGGGCTGGGTTTGAACCCACCACCTCCAGCATATGGGGCCAGCACCCTACCCCTTTGAGGCACAGGCACTGCCCCAGTATTATTTTCTTTTTAGACGGAGTCTCACTTTGTCACCCTTGGTAGAGTGCTGTGGCATCACAGCTCACAGCGACTTCCAGTTCTTGGGCTTAGGTGATTCTCTTGCCTCAGCCTCCTGAGTAGCTGAGACTACAGGCGCCCACCACAACACCTAGCTATTTTTGTTGTTGTTGTTGCAGTTTGGCTGGGCCGAGTTTGAACCCGCCACCCTCTGTATATGGGGACAGCGCCCTACTCACTGAGCCACAGACACCATCCAAAACTTCAGTATTATTTCAGAAGTGTCCCCTCTTTACAGGCTAACATGGGCAGGAGGCACCGTGTCCATTTGGCCACCAGGGCCTGTTGGCACTTTCCTTGTTATTGTGAAGTTCAAAAGTTATTGTGAAGGCCATCAAGTCACATGGCTCTCACTCAGCTCTCACCTGGCCCCCTTTCCCCTTGGGGTGGGGTGTCCTGCCTCAGTAGAGATACTGCTGGACTGGGAAGGCTCCAACTCCAGCCTGGACTTCCTTTTCCTGGAGGCCCCACTATTTCTGAAGAAGGGACAGAGAGCCAAGAGGGGCCATCTGCAGGTGTCCTCCCACCTCTGCATCCAGCAGTCCCTAAACATCATCCCCTGACACCACAGGCGGGAAACTTGCCAGCAGCAAGCCTTAGGCATGAAAGCTGCACACGCCCAAACCCACCTCCTGCTTGGTCTAGCATGCCGCCGCCTGAATCCGGCACTTTTTCCCTGTTGGGAACACCTCCCAGGGAGGTGAGCAGGAGGTGGGGGCTCTGCTACTGCCTCAGGGACCAGTCTTTCTCCTCCTAGGGGGGCCGAGCTGGGGCGTCCAGGGAGGCTGCTGGCCTTTCTTGGCCTGTGCCCACTCCCGTGCCCAGCCTTGCACTTCTGCCTTCTCCCCACACCCAGACGGCATCCAGGCTCAGCAGCCCCCCGGCTCCCTCTCCAGTTCACTACCATACAGTTCACTCTTTTAAAGGGTGCACATCAAAGGCTCTTCATGTACTCACAGAGTTGTACCTCCAACGCCACAATCAATGTGAGAGCATTTTTCCTTACCCTAAGGAAACCCACTGCCCATTACCAGCACCCCTACCTGCATCCATCACTAATCTGTGCTCCACCCCATGGGTTTGTCTGCTTGGACACCTCACGCCAGAGGAGTCGTGCACTCTTTGTACCTGGCTCCGTTCATGTGGTATCCTGTTTTCAAAGTTTACTCCCATTGTAGCACCGGGCAGTACTTCCTTTCTTATTATTGCCAAATAATAGCTTGTTCGTTTTGATTTATCCTCACTTCATGGGCCTTGGTGTTGGTTTCACTTTCTGGCTATTGTGAATAATGCCGCGTAATGCTGCTGTGAGCATTCACATGCAAGTTTTTGCATGGACATGCATCCGTTTTCCTGGACATGTACAGACACACGCCTGAGGCGGAATTGCTGGTGCGTATAGCAAATCTCTGCTTCAGAGCGGCTGTGCTGATTCACATCCCATGAGCAAAGTATGAAGGGTCCAGTTCTCATCAGCACTGGTGAGCACCTGTCTCTTTCATTATAGCCATCCCACGGACGACACGTGGTGTCTGGCTGTGTTTTTTTATTTGCCTTTCCCTGGTAGTTAACAATGCTGGGCGTCTTTTCATGTGTTATTGGCTCTTTGTATAGTTTTGGTTTTTTTTGTTTTTGTTTTTTTTTTTGAGAAATGTCTATTTAAGTCCTTTGCTCATTTCTTTGGGTTATTTGTCTTTGAATATGTCCCTTATCAGAATATTATTTGCAAGTACTTTCTCTCATTCTGTGGGTTGTCATTTTACTTATTAAAGGCATCCTTGAAAGCACAAATGTTATTCATTCTGGTGATATCCAGTTTGTCTAATTTTTTCTTTTGTTCCTGGTGCTTTTGGTGTCATATTCCAGAAACCACTGGCTGATCCAAGGTCACAAAGATTTATACCTATGCTTTATTCTAAGAGGTTTATAATTTTAGCTCTCACTTTTAAGTCTTTGATCCATTTTGAGTTAGTTTTTGCATATGATGTGAGGTGGGGGATCCAGCTATATTCTTTTGCATAGTAATATCCACTTCTACCAGCACAGTTTGTTAAAGACACTGTTTTTTCCCTCACTACATAGTTGTGGCATCTTGTTGAGAATCAGTTGACCGTGATTGTGATTGTTCATTTCTGGGCTCCCTATTCTGTTGGTCTGCACATCCCTCTTTATGCCAGCACCACACTGTTTTGGTTACTATAGCTTTGTAGGAAGTTTTGAAATCAGGAAGTCTGAGTCCTCCAACTTTGGTTTTCCTTTTTCTTTTTCTTTCTTTTTTTTTATTTTTTGAGACAGAGTTTCACTTTATCGCCTTCAGTAGAGTGCCATGGCTCACAGCAACCTCCAACTCCTGGGCTTAGGCAATTCTCTTGCCTCAGCCTCCTGAGTAGCTAGGACTACAGGCACCTGACACAATGTCCAGCTATTTTTTTGTTGCAGTTTGGCCAGGGACAGGTTCAAACCCGCCACCCTCAGCATATGGAGCCAGTGCACTCACTACTCACTGAGCCACAGGCACCGCCCAACTTTGGTTTTTCTTCATGATTGCATTGACAATTCTGAGTCCCTTGAGTTTCCATATGAATTTTAGGATCAGATTATCAATTTCTGCAAATAAGTCAGTTGGGATTGTGTCGAATCTGTAGCACAAGTTGAAGAGTATTGCCATCTTAAACATATTAAGTCTTCAGATCCATGAACATGAGATTTTTTTTCCATTTAGATCTTTAATTTCTTTCACAATGTTTTATAGTTTTTAGTGTACTTGTCTAGCACTAAATGATTAAATTAAAGTCTAAGTGGAATACAGGTATTTGATTTTCTCTAATACTATTGAAAATGGAATTGTTTTCTTAATTTTATTTTTGGATCACCCAATTCAACTGTATATAAATACAGCTGATGTTTGTATTTTGACCTTGTATCCTGCGACCTGCAAACTCATTTATTGGTTTTAATAGTTTTTTAGTGCATTCCTTAAGATTTTCTATATTTAAAATTATATCATCTGCAAATATAGTTCTATATCTTCCTTTCCAATATAGATGCCTTTAATTTCATTTTCTGGCGAGTCCTTTCCTTTTTGCAGCACGGACTCCGCTGTAGTTCTATCCCGTGGTCCTCTGAGCCTTCAGATACCCCTGCACATGGCACCCCCATCCCTACAGTAGGATGGACGCTTGGATGCCTGTAACCAGCAAAACTACCAAAGTCTAAAACCATAAAACCATAAAAGTTTGAGTCCCTCCCCTCCCTGAACTTCCCTGTCATATTTGGCTTTTCTCTTAAAGTGGCTGAGTTCAGGGGAGAGGAGGCGGGAAGGGACTGGTACCCTGCAGAGGGAATGGCTCTGCACCAGCAAAAGAAACTTTCCTTTACTTTCTGGTTTCAAGCAGTCACTTACACAGCTCATCCAGATGGACTGTAAATATTTCGATCTCCATCTTTTTTGTGCTATTTGTCCCATCTGTTTTATATTTCATTCTCTCCTTTCTTGCCATGTTTTACATTGAGTATCTTAATTATTCCCTCTTATTCCTCTGTTAGTTTTTTGTTTTCTTTGAGACAGAGCCTCAAGCTATGGCCCTGGGCAGAAGGCTATGGCATCACAGCTCACAGCAACCTCCAACTCCTGGGCTTAAGCCATTCTCTTGCCTCAGCCTCCTGATTAGCTGGGACTACAGGCACCCGCCACAATGCCTGGCTATTTTTTGGTTGTAGTTGTCATTGTTTGGCAGGCCTGGGCTTGATTCGAACCCACCAGCTCTGGCGTATGCGGCTGGCGCCTTAACCGCTTAGGCTACAGGCACCCCCCCCACCCCCCCATCTCCCTGCAGTTAGTTCTTAATTTCTCATTTGTTTGTTTTTTTATTATTCTATTTATTTGGCTTTTTTTTTTTTTTTTGAGACAGAGTCTCAAGCTGTCATCATCCTTAGTAGAGTGCCATGGCTTCCACTCACAGCAACCTCAAACTCTTGGACTTAAGCAATTCTCTTGCCTCGGCCTCCCAAGTAGCTGGGACTACAGGTGCCCGGCACAACACCGGATATTTTTTGCTTGTAGTTGTAATTGTTTTTTGGCAGACCCGGGCTGGATTCGCACCTGCTGGCACTCTAGCCACTGAGCTACAGGTGCCAAGCCTATTTATTTGGCTCTTTAAAATGTCTTTTCAATTTTCTTTATTATTTATTTCTAATTTTAATAGTTTGAAGTGGTACAAATTGAATTCTATTACATGTACATGTTGTATAGTGATAAAATGTCTTTGAACAAAATTATTTCCATGCTAATTGGTTTTTAGCCTTTATCCCCCAATTCTTTTATTGTGGTAAAATATGCATAACATAAAACTCACCACCTTAACAATTTTCTTTTTTTTTTTTTTTTTTTTTGTAGAGACAGAGTTTCACTTTATTGCCCTCGGTAGAGTGCCGTGGCGTCACACGGCTCACAGCAACCTCCAACTCCTGGGCTTAGGCGATTCTCCTGCCTCAGCCTCCCATAACTGGGACTACAGGCGCCCGCCACAACGCCCTGCCATTTTTTTGTTGCCGTTTGGCCGGGGCTGGGTTCGAACCCGCCACCCTCGGCATATGGGGCCTGCGCCTTACTCACTGAGCCACAGGCGCCGCCCACCTTAACAATTTTCAAGTGTACAGTTTGTAGTATTAAAGCATATTATCATGTAACCATCACCAGCATCTAGTCACAGGACTCCTTATCCAGAAAAGTTGAAATTTTATACCCATTAAACATCAAATCCTCATTCCCTCCTTCCCTCAAGCCCTGGAAACCACACCCTACTTTCTGTTTCTGTGAATTTGACTATTCCAGGTACCTCACATGAGTGGAATCGTGTAGTGTTTTTGTGACTGGCTCATTTGACTGAGCATCTCTCTTTAAGGTCCACTCACACTGTAGCATATGTCAGTATTTTCTTACTTTTACAGCTGAATATTATTCCACGATATGGATGTGCCACAGTCTGCTCACTCGTTTTCCTCAGTGGACACGTAGGTTACTTCCAGTTTTTAGATAGTGTGAATAATCATGCAATGAACATGAGTACAGAAATACAAATCTCAAGATCTTGCTTTCAAGTAGGTATGGTGGCACACGTTGGGGGATCACTTGAGCCTAAGAATTCAAGACCAGCCTAGGTAACAATGAGAGTCCATCTCAAAAAAAAACCTTGCTTTCAGTTATTTTGGTTATATACTCAGAAGTAGAATTGCTGGATCAAATGATAATTCTATTTTTATTTATTTTTTTTTTTTGAAACAGAGTCTCACTATGTTGCCCTCAGTAGAGTGCTTTGGTGTCACAGCTCATAGCAACCTCAAACTCTTGGGCTTAAGCAATTCTCTTGCCTGGTCTCCCAACTAGCTGGGATAACAGGTACCCGTCACAATGCCTGGGGTATGTATGTGTGTGTGTATATATATATATATTTAGAGACAGGGTCTTGCTCTGGCTCAAGCTGGTCTCGAACCAGTGAGCTCAGGTTCCCCCCTCCTCAGCCTCCCAGAGTACTGGGATTACATGTGTGAGTCACTGCGCCTGGCCTCTATTTTTAATTTTTGAGAAACCCCCTCACTGTTTTTTGCAATGCCTATCTATACCATTTTACACCCTGCCACCAGTGTACAGCACACATATTCTAATTTCTTCAGACCCTCACCAACACTTATTTTCTGGGGGTTTTACAATCTGCTGGATTGAGGTGGTACCTCAGTGTGGTTTTGGTTTGTGTGTCCCTGATGAGAAGAGATTTGAGCATCCTTTCACATGCCTATTGGCCCTGTGTATCTTCTTTGGAGAAATGTCTATTCACATCCTTTGTCCATTTTTAAATCAGATTTTTTATTGTTGAGTTTTAGGAATTCTGTCCATTTGGAGTGTATTAATCCCGTATCAGATATATAAGTTGTAAATATTTTCTCCCATTCTGTGGGTTTTACTCTGCTAATAATGTTTTTTGATGCACAAAAGTTTTTAACTTTCATGAAGTCAAATTTATCTATTTTTTTCCTTTTATCACCTGTGCCTTTGGTGTCATCTCCAAGAATTAGTTGCCAAATCCATTGTCATGAAACTTTTTGTCCTGTTTTCTTCTGAGTCTTGTAGTTTCAGTTCTTAATATGGAGGTCTTTGCTGTATGTTGAGTTAATTTCTGCATATGGTGTGAGGTAAGGGTCCAACTTCATAAGTTCACATGCAGATGCCCAGTTTCCCAGCACCACTTGTGCAAATGACCGTCCTTCCCCCATTAAATGAAAATCATTTTATTTCATAGGTAGGAGAGAGTTTCTGGCTCACTATTTCTGTTCCATTGGTCTGTATGTATCTGTTTATGCCAGTTCTGTGCTGTTTTGATTACTGTCCTCTAGCTTTGTAGTTTCAGTTCTGACATCTGGAAGTGTGAGTCCTCCAACTTTGTTCTTCCTTTGCAAGATTGTTTTGACAATCAGAAATTCTGAAGTTTGCATTTATTTCCTTGGACCTAGTTACTTTACAGTCTGAGTCTGATACCTCCAATGTCTGACTCCTCTTTTTTCTGCTTAGTCCTGGTGGGAGCATCTTGTTGAGGTGTGTGCCTAATTATCTTTGACTGTGTCCTGGATTTTGTATTTGAAAAATTATAGTATGGTGACTTGAGGCCTAAGATGATGTGGTTTTCCTTCAGAGAGGGCTTTTCTTGCTTCTGCCTGGAAGGCAGGGAAGCTGCCCCTCTGGGACCACCATAGTCCGATCCCAGACCTGGAGTTCTCTGGACTGCTCTGGAGGGCTGGGATAGTCATCCTCATGAGGACTGCTCACTTATGGTTCACCCTAGCTGGGAAGGAGAGTCCTTGCAGGCTTAGCTTAACTGCAGGCTTAAGTCTTAAGCTGCCCCCAAACTTGGATATTTATCCCCTTCCCCTTGATGAAACTCCTAAAACTGCAGATCTTTTTTGCAGCTATTACTTCTAAATTTGTAGATGTACTCAGGGAAAAGCAATTTTGAGTTACTTCCTAGCAGGGGTGTCCAACCTTTTTTTTTTCTCTGCTGCACACTGGAGTTATTTGGGACCACACATTAAATTCACAAACACTAACAAAAGCTGGTGAGTAATTAAAAAGGTCTGTGCATATTTTTCACAAATATCCGACACCACAGATAAGCAAAGCAGGCCTCAAATGATCAGCATGCAGCCCGCGAGCGGCAGGTTGGCCACCAAGACAGCCTTCCTTGTTTTCCATTTGGAATCAAAACTTCCAAACTCACCTGTTCTCTCTTCGGCACTTTTAGGAGGAGGGGAGCATCCACCTACCTTTTTTGCTGATCTGAATTACATAGCATACTCTCACCTGGAGGAAGGTCTGGTGGCCCTTCCTAACTGCAGGGCTCTGTTGGGAATAACAACTCTGTAGAGCAGTGGGGACAGAGCCACTGGGTCTGAGTGCACGTAGGCTGCCACGACAAAACGCCTCAGTGCCAGTGGCTGGTAGACAACAGAGGTTTCCGTCACATAGTTCTGGAGGCTGGAAGCCCAAGATAAGGCGCCACCAGATTAAGAGTGGTTCACAGATGGCATCCTCCCACCATGGCGGAGGCAGCTCTCTGAGGCCCCTTTCATTAGGGCTCTGACCCCACTCAAGAGGCTTCCACCTTTATAACTGCTTGCTCCCCAAAGGCCCCACCTCCTCACACTGCCACTTTGGGGTTGTGGTCTAAGTATGTGAATTTGAGGGGTGTGAGGGCACAGACATTCAGACCATAGCAGCTGGCATCAGCCCCAGAGCACAGGAAGGCCAGCAGCTAACTGGCCTCATGGGTGCACAGCCAGGGAGTGGCAGAGTCAGGACTGAACCAAGTGTGTCTTGCTGCAGGGAGGCGCCCCAGCCTCCTTGGGAGCTTCCGGGCATGCTCTCCTCAGCCTTCATGTAGCAGGTGGCCCTGCCCAACCCCACATTCACTGTGGGCTGCTACTTATCCTCCAGGCCTCGCTGGATACCAAGGCTCTGCCCTACCCTCCACAGGGCCCACACAGGGGCTCGCCAGCACACAGCAGCTGCACAGGGCTGGGCGCTCTGCAGGGCTGGGCACTCAGCAGGGCCTGGCATCCGGCAGGGTGTCAGCTGCAGCTTGCAAGTCGGAGCCTGTGCCCCAAGCACATTCATGTCTGAGAGGGAGTATGGCAGGGCCAAGTGGCTCTTACCAGGTGCTGGGGACTGTCAGGTCATCCTGGGACTGCCCTGCCCAAGGCAGGCTCATCCTTGGGAGATATCTGGTAGGGGAGGCTGGGAAGGCAACAGCCCACCACCTGCCCACCACCCGTCAGGCCCTCTCTGACTCTCTGCCTCACAGGTGAACAATAACGGGATCATCTCCTTCCTGAAGGAGGTCTCTCAGTTCACCCCAGTGGCCTTCCCCATCGCCAAGGACCGCTGTGTAGTGGCGGCCTTCTGGGCAGATGTGGACAACAGGCGTGCAGGCGATGTCTACTACCGGGAGACCACCAACCCTGTCACGCTGCACCGGGCCACGGAGGACATCAGGCGCTACTTCCCTGAGCTCCTGGACTTCTCCGCCACCTGGGTATTCATTGCCACCTGGTACCGAGTCACCTTCTTTGGAGGCAGCTCCTCTTCTCCTGTGAGTTCTGGCGCTTGTCCTAGGTGGTGATGGGGAGACGCCCAGCTGGGGCCCACCTTTCTAAGGCCAATCAGGCACATTCGCTGGTCTATACCCAAGGAGAGACCAGCTCAGGGACAGAGGTCACTCAGCTAAGATCATAGAACCTCAACTTATCCCCCAGCTCTCCTGGAAACACAGAGGGTCCTGAAACAGCAGCTCACAGTTAGGGAGATACAAGGCAGGCTGATGGCTATGGGGAGAGCTTTCTTTCGAATGGCCCAGTACTCAAAGGGGTAAACTGTAAGGTTATTCCCTTTTATACTTTATTTCTTGATAATGCCAAACAAACAGAAACCTTAACTCAATAATCAACTGCTTTGCCATCTTAGAAAACCTTGGAGGCTGATACTCCCTAATGAGGGTGGCAGCTGCCTGCTCCAGTGACAGAAGTGCCACCAGGCCGAGCACCTGCTACATCTGGGCCTGCACTGCGCTCCATAGAAAAGAGACAGGGGGTGCACATCAGCCATTCCCAGACCTGTTTGTTCATGCATTTGATAAACACCCTAAGGGCACCTTCTGGGTGGCAGGCTGGTGCTCTGGGCACTGGGACTGCAGCCCTGGACAAAGCAGACAGGATGCATCTGGCTTGTGGGGCACACACAAAGGAGTGACATGGATGGCCGTGTGATACAGGTGCCGGGCATCGGGAAGTCCCCAGCCCACCCATGTGGCACTCCCAGGAGCAGGTTTATTAACAGAAATTGGACAGCTCAGTATCAGGCATCTCCTCACTGTGCCCCTGAAATTTGACCTTCACCAGCTCCTAAAGCCCCCCATTGTCCCTTACTGAGTGTTGGCCTCCCCCAGGCTTTCCCACCAACCCCTTTCATGGCCATGCTCCTGGCACAGGTTCATGTGCTTAGTGCTTACATTTGTTTGCCTAAATTAGAGCATGTAGTCCCAGTGGGAGCTTCCGTGTACGTGAGAATGTGCACTGTGTGGTTGCCTGTCTCCCCCAAGGACTGCCACTCTACCCAGTGCCGGTGGGATCCAGATCCATGACTGGATGGCCACAGCACAGCGGCCTGCAGGACACACCATGCAGCCAGGTGGCTGCACTCACGATGGTGTCCTGGCACACATTTCTAGAAGGGAGACCGCTGTCTCAGCTCCAGTTTTCCACTTAGACATGTGCACACTCACACTTACATAAGCCACATTTAGAAGTGCCCATTTCCATGCTCCCTAACTATCATTTTCCTTCCTTGCCAACTACATAGGCAAAAAAAAGGATGCAATTTTTTTATCCTTACACACCTTTGATTTCTAGAGACCCTAATTTGTTCTAGTATCTTTGGCTAGTTGTATTCTATTGTGATGTATCTGTGCATGCCCTTTTTCTGCTTTCTCACTAATACTGTTGGTCTTTTTCTTACTGATCTGTAGAAGTTCTTCTTGAGGCTTGGCCCTTGTAGCTCAAGCGGCTAAGGTACCAGCCACATACACCAGAAGTAGTGGGTTCGAATCCAGCCCGAGCCTGCCAAACAACAATGACAACTACAATCAAAATATAGCTGGGCATTGTGGTGGGCGCCTGTAGTCCCAGCTACTTGGGAGGCTGAGGCAAGAGAATCACTTAAGCCCAGGAATTTGAGATTGCTGTGAGCTGTGACACCAAGGCACTCTACCCAGGGCAACAGCTTGAGGCTTTGTCTCAAAAAAAAGTTCTTGAATTAAGGCTATCAATAGTTTTATCTGCCATGTGTGTCATAAACACAATTCTCACTCTGCTGTTTGCTATTTAGTTTGAAATTATGGCATTTTTTTAATATCCAGAAAATTTTCATAATCAAATATATAAATCTCCCTTTTGTTTTTTGTTGTTAACAGACATCACACTTAAAAGTCCTTTTTCCTTCCCGAGCTGCATCTATTTGCCTGTATTTTTTTCTAGGACTTTTATGGTCTCATCCTAAAATTGTACTTGATTTGGGATTTATTTTCATGTGTGGTATAAGGCAGCGCTCTGACATAATTCTTTTTCAGATAGTTTTCTTTCTTTCTTTTTTTTTAGACAGTCTCAAGCTGTTGCCCTGGGTAGAGTGCCATGGCGACACAGCTCACAGCAACCTCAAACTCCTGGGCTTAAGCGATTCTCTTGCCTCAGCCTCCCAAGTAGCTGGGACTACAGATGCCTGCCACAACCCCTGGCTATTTTTTTTTGTTGTTGTAGTTGTCATTGTTGTTTGGCAGGCCGGGGCTGGATTTGAACATGTGGCTGATGCCCTAGCCACTGAGCTGCAGGTGCCAAGCCTTTCAAATAGTTTTCTATTTGTTCCAAGATCATTCCTTAAGTTATCCTAATCCTTTGTCCCAATTTGATATGGCATGTCTTATTCATACACTGTCCACCAACATTTTCATGGAGAAAAATTCTGAGAAAACCTTAAACCTAGTTATTAAAAATTGCTTTCCCTTGGTTCTTCTTTTATCTTTCCTTTTTTAATGTTTTTTGTTCATTTCACCTATGAGATTTTGTGGATTTGGCTGAGTAAGCTCTGAGCCCTGGAGGACCTCTTCCATGGGCTTCACTCCCTTGGCCAGACAGGGAGGACCAGCATAGGGTGGCTGGCCCTGGGACACAGAAGACGAGGCCATCAGGATCTGGCCTTGGCTGACTGTCCAGTGGGGGAGACAGACATTGAGCAAGTCACAGCCTAGGAGATGATGACAGTGCACAGGGACAGTGGCCAGGGAGGGCCTGGGCAGGACGGGGCGCAGGACCCTGTTCAGTCCTCTCCTCGGCAGGTCAACACGTTCCAGACCGTGCTCATCACTGACGGCAAGTCCTCCTTCACCATCTTCAACTATGAGTCCATCGTGTGGACCACAGGCACACACGCCAGCAGCGGGGGCAATGCCACTGGCCTGGGGGGCATTGCAGCCCAGGTGGGTGGGTGCAGGGCTGGTGCTCAGTGGGGGAGGGGCCCTGCTTCCCACTTCTAGGATTGTCATGAGCTTACCAACAAACTAAGCAGGGGTCATCGTAGGCAGACCTCCTCCCAGTACTATACAGAGATGAGCATGAAGTTTCCACAGTGACCGTGCACCCTGGGGCCTCTTGCTGCTCAGAATCACAAAAAACCCCAGACCCAAAGTACCTGTGGCCCCTGACCCTCCCTGCCCTAGCCCTGCGGTCCCTGGTTAATAGCTGCTAACCTTAACCCTAACCCAACAGAAATGGCCTCAGCTCTGTGTGGTTGACTGGGAGGCTGTGGCCAACAGGAACTCCCAGGTGTGGAAGGAGTGAACGGGGAAGTGGCCGGGCCTCAGGGCTAGTGCCTTCAGGCTGTACACACCCAGCCACCCACCACCTGGCCATCTACTTTTCCTGGGGTCCTGCTTTCCCCGGCCCGAAGGGAGGACTGGACGTGGGGCTAGCTGCTGGAGAGGTGGGAGCCAGGGCCAAGGCTCCCCACGGCCGAGAAACTGCTGGCTGCGCCCAGGACCTGGCTGGGAGGTGGCTGACCCCGGCGTGGCACCGACCGCATGGCTCGCTCTCCTCGCTCCCAGGCCGGCTTCAACGCGGGCGACGGGCGGCGCTACTTCAGCATCCCCGGCTCGCGCACGGCGGACATGGCCGAGGTGGAGACCACCACCAACGTGGGCGTGCCCGGGCGCTGGGCGTTCAGAATCGATGATGCCCAGGTGCGCGTGGGGGGCTGCGGCCATACAAGTAAGAGGACCGGGCGAGCGGCTCCGGGAGGGGAGGGCGAGGGCCGGAGAGGTGGGGCGGGACGCCGCGGGAGGGGAGGGCCTCGCCGGTCCCGGGGCCTCAGTTTCCTCCGAAGCTTCCTTCGCGCCTTCGCTTTGAGGCAGGGTGGGGTGCAGAGTTCTGGGGCCTCGCGGGAGGAGGGGCCGCGGAGTTGACGCTGACCCCATGTCTCAACGCGGCCTCTGAGCTGGGCGGCACAGGGGCACCCTGTGGTCTCTCGGGGCCACCTGGGAGGCAGGGGCTCTCCCGCCAATCCCCCACTGCTGCCGCGGGCGTGCTGGTTGTGAGATTTGATCGTTTGACAAACCGGAGCATCACGTCGAGCGGGCAGTGCCGGGGCCCTTCTGCCCAGAGCGCGCGAGCACGTGGGGGAGGGGTCCGTGTTGAGAGCTCGGGCCCTGCAGCTGCACGGCCTTGGGGCGTCACGGAACCTTCTGAAACATCGCTGCCCGCAAACGGGGCGGGGGGCGCCCCGCGATCGACCCCGCGGCTCCATCAGCGGCCTGCCAAGTCTGGGCCCCTCCTTGACTCACCTCCGGGCGCCACCTTGAGGGCTGCTGCTCCCCCTCCGCGGACCGCCGCGGGGAGCGGGCGCGCTTGCGCACGGGACGGGGGGAGGGTGGTGGAGCGGGCGAGCGACCGTGCGGCAAGACTCTCCAATGCTCGCCCTGGGCACTAGTAAGCCCCAGCTGAGTCTGAGCGTAGGGGGAAGGGGCTCAAGCTGCCACTTGGGTCCTGAGCCGTGAGCCCAGCACCTGCGCGGAGCCCTCCGCAGCCCCAGGCCCCTCCCGGGCCACGCACCTGCTCCGCCAGCCGCTCCTTTGGGTGGGAGAAATGAGGTCGCGTCACCCGCCAATGGCCAGGGGCTTGTGTGTTTGAGGAATAAGGTGCAGGCGATGATCTTGGAGAGGGAGACCCTCAAAAGAGGGTCCAGCAGTCCTTGGGGACCCAATCCCAATGTGGAGGGCTTCCCTTCACTGCCACTAGGTCTCCAGAGCAGCTGATGGAGGCGCCACTGCGAGGCCCTCCACACTGTGAACAGAGGCTCTGAGGAATGGATGGGGGTTAAGTAAACATGGGGAGGCTGGACTCCTCCTTCCAGGACTGCAGCGCCTTTGGAAGTCAATTTCTGAGCCACCTGCTGCAGCAGGGAAGCCCAGGCTGCCTTCTGAGAGAAGCGGAGGGTACCCGTGAGGGGCAAACACAGTCCAGAGAGATGCTGGACCCCAGGGTCCTTCAAGGAGTTTCTCTGGGGCCCTCCTCATGACAGGCGATCCAGTCCTCGCAGGCGTCAGTAGCCGGCTTCTCCAAGGACTGGGGCCCCTTCCTAGAGTCAAGCCCTTCCCAGAGGGCCTGGGCACAGGAGTCCAGTCCTGCTGAGCTGAGGTTCCCCAGAAGGCCTCCCTAGTGGCAGGCGGTGCTCAGAGAAGCTCTGACATGGACGGCTGAGTGCCAGCCTCTTATTTTACAGGCAGGGAAATCAGGAGGGAGGCTGAGCATGCCAAATTTCTAGAACTGTGCCTGGCAGTGCTGGGAAGGATTGAAGGAGTGGGAAGGTGTGTGGGGATGAGGGTCTGGGGAGTCTGCCTCCACCGGAAGCCACAACCAGAGCTCAGGATGTCAGCAGGGGTCCCAGCAACAACTGTCTACTTCGTTGGGCCCCTTGCACAGACTTGGGAGGCGAGACCCGGGAGGCTCAGCCAACAGTGCTGGGGTCCCTCCGTTACCCAGAGGTCAGTCCTTTGGGTCAGGGGAGGGAAGGGGCATGGCCCCCACGTGGCTGTCCTGCCCAATTCTGAGAGGCAGCATGGGAGGCTGTAGCTGCTCCCTGTGCCTGCAGCTTCCGTGTGCCTGGCCCTGCACCCTTGCCTCAACGGCGGCGAGTGCATCGATGACTGTGTCACCGGCAGCCCTTCCTACACCTGCGCCTGCCCCTCAGGCTTCACAGGCCGGAGGTGCCACCTGGGTGAGTGGCTAGCCCAGGAAAGGAACCCACCTGCTAGCTGCAGTGGGCTCAGGGGGTATGCCACAGGTAGAGCCACTGGCCCTGAGAGCCCAAGGGTCCCAGGTCAAGGCTCTTTGTCCCCACAGTAGGGTGGAATGCTTAGGGGACTGCTGCCTTGGTCCCTGACAGTATGCATGATAGGCAGGTGCTATGGCCTTGGTGGCCCCATCTGAGCCAAGCTCAGACTTGCTCATGTATCCCTACCTCAGCCTTAGCCATGGCAGTCCCTCCCCAAGCCAAACCCCTCTGCTGAGGCCCTGGCCTGTTCACGTTTCAGATGTGAATGAGTGCACTTCCCACCCATGCCAGAATGGTGGGACCTGCACCCACAGTGCCAACACCTTCAGCTGCCAGTGCCCAGCCGGCTTCAGGGGACCCACCTGTGAGACAGGTAAGAGAAAGCTGCCAGCCCCATGTGGCAGCTGGCTTCCCGCCACTGCCTCCACCCTGACTTCTGGGTACTGTTTCTCTCTGGGGGTGGGTGTGGGGTGGGGTCTTCCCCCAGAGCACCGGCCTCCACTTCCCTGTCCTTGGACCAGCACCTCTTCAGGCCCCAACCCTTCCCCTTCACTCACCTGGTGAAGAAAGGAGGCCCTCACTCCAGCCCCCAGTCTCATCATGGGGCTCTGCTTGGAACCCCAAGCATCACAACACCTGCTCCCTGCTTAGCTCTCAGCCACATATGGCCCCTGAAAATGCACTGACTGCTGTGTGACAGTTATTTATAAAAATATGTAATAGATTATTTAGATCAAATACATTCAAACAATGACTATGTTAACATCTCAGTCTAGAAAAGCAATTTTCAGAGATTTATGGCCATATGAAGGTTATTTTTTAATATTTAACCCCAGTGCATATACATACTTTTATTGGAGAGAACTATAGTTAAATGACGATAGAAGACTTTTACATCTAAGAATACATTAAAATAAAATTCTTTAGGGAAAATGCAATGTAAATGCAATTTGAAGATGCAAATGGAGCAAAGCAGAATTTCCAGTGGGCAAAATGGGTTTGTGTATTTAAAGGTCACACATAGGTACGGATGGGTGGCCTCAGGCTGCAACCACACCCCTGCCAGAGCCAAAGGGTCAGAACACATTCTATGCAAAGGAATTTTTCTTCATCCCAAAGTCTGCCCCACTGGCCATGTGCTCCTGAGGGGGGAGCAGGGCTGACCCTGGACACTCAGCCCAGCAGGCTTCTGTCCATTGGTAGACACCCAGGGTAGCCACCAGGGTTTCCTTGCTCTCACTCAGCAACCAGCTCCCAGTGCTGGTAGGGCCTAGCTACAGGAGGACCCAGAGCCTGAGGAGTGACCCCAAGGTTGGCTGGGCAGAGCTTCCCAGGGGAGCAGGCAGCTCCTTGGCAATGTTAGATGTCTGGCAGCCATGTGTCGGCAGTGGCCCACCCCACATTCCAGAAACCCCTCTGTGATGTATAGCACAATAAGGGCCCTGAGAGGGCTTGGAGCCAGCACTTTGGCCCAAGTCCTGGTTCTGCCATGCTAGCTGTGTGTGGCCTTGACACTTGACCTCAGTGTGGCTCCGGCAACACCCTCAAGTACAATCCCCTGCCTGCCCCCCCAGAGAGGCTACCTGGTCTCAGGAGCTACTTCAGCCTCCTGATCCCACAGCAGGGTGCCCAGTAGCCGAGGTGAGGGCACATGCAGCTCTGCCTGGAGGTACTCACTCTGATAGAAGCGGGTCAAGGGATGGAGTCGTCATATAATACCAGCCACCAAAGTGCTTTCATACCTCCTGGGGGAAGGTCAGGGCCTCCTGCCTCCTTTCTGTGCCAAGGAACAGGGTCCCACTCTCCCCTCCCCCAGGTGACTCCAGGGTGCCACATGCTTTGGGCTTCAGTCTGGTCTCTGTACAGAGTCAGTTTTAGGGTGAGCTGTGAACAACATACAGATGTAGCTCCCCTCTCCCCACCCCCCACTCTGCAGCCAGGAGACAAAGACAGGAGCTGTGATACCCGGGCCAGGTGCTCTAGGGGGTCAGGAAGAGCCAGCATCTTGCAAGGAAGCAGGGTAGAGGCTGGGCACCCCCAGCCCACTCCCACTCTGTGAGAAGGGCTTAAGTCCCTTTGCACTGGCTATTCCCACACAGGGTACCACCTCCTCCACCTCAGCCCAGGCACCATCTGGGGCCCTCCTGCACCCTGGGACTGCACGCCCTTCTGGGCTCAGTCACAGCCTGGGCCCCAGACCCCTCTTCTCAAACACCAGTTCTCGTCTCAGTCACCTGGCATGAGAACCAGCCTGGGGATGTTCATCCTCATCCTCCACCCCTGCTGCCAGCACACACACCCTGTCCCCTCCTCAGGTTTGCTGAACTAGACCCAAGTCCCATGGGGCTTTAGGTAGCTGGTCAGGATTGCCCTGGCCTGGCTCCTCCCACCTGTCATCCTGGGAGATTCCTGCCAGGCCCACCTGCCCTGCAAGCAGGAGTGTGTGAGGCAGGATTCAGCAACTGTTTCCAGAGGCTTCTGTCAGGGAACTCTTGCCGAGTTCACACAGGCAGCCGCGGCCCAGAATCCCACCACCTGTCCACACCTCTTCCCTTGTAGCCCAATCCCCCTGTGACACCCAAGAATGTCTAAATGGCGGCCAGTGCCAGGCAGAGAGCGGCTCTGCGGTGTGTGCATGCCTGCCTGGGTACACAGGGGCAGCCTGCGAGACAGGTGAGGAGCTCCCACCCATGACCAGATACTGGGTACAGGGTGGTCACAGCCTGGCCCAAGCCTAGCCCCCACTTGCTGCCCCCAGATATGGACGAGTGCAGCTCTGCCCCCTGCCTGAATGGAGGCTCGTGTGTCAACCTGGTGGGGAGCTACACCTGCATGTGCGCACAGGCCTTCACAGGCCCTCGCTGTGAAACAGGTAACTGGCCAGATGCCTACAGCCCTCCATGGCTGATAGCCGTCTTGTGCAGTAGCCACTGCCATAGTCACTCCCCCCTTCTTCCCTCACTGTCCAGCTCAGCCCGACATTTCTGGTGGGGATACAGAATCGTTCAGCCACCCTGAAAACAATTTGGCAGTTTTTTCATCAGGTTAAACATATAGCTTATAATATGACCCAGCAATCTCACTCCTAGGTATTAACTGTAAAGAAATGAAAACTTACGTTTGCCAAAAAATAAGTACATGAATGCTTATATGATGTCTGTTTTTAATTACCACAATCCTGGAACCCACATATCTTTCAATGGGTGAATGGACAAACTGTGGTACTTCTGTACAATAGAATTCTGCTCAGTCATATGAAAGGACTACTTATTGATATTAATTTTGCAAACTTGCCACCTTGCACTTACACTGGTAGCACAGCTTAGTGAGCTTCCACAACCTTGGCATACAGTGTCTCACAACTGTGTGTCAGTGTGTGGTGGTGTCTTCCTAAGTGGCATTCATCATTACTGTTGCATGTTTTTATATGCTGTTGTGAGAATGTCAGTGGTTGAATTAGAGCAACAAACAAACATTAAATTTCTTGTTAAACTTGACAAGAGTGCAAGTGAAATCGAGGACATGTTAGTCCAAGTTTAAGGGGATAATGCCATGAAGAAAATGGCCGTGTACTGATGAAGAGAGGTCAAGGTGGCCAGTAATGAGCAGAACTGATGAAAACATTGCACAAATTCTTCAAATTGTGCATCAGAATCATCAGCTGACTGTGGGAAGTGTATCAGACTCAGTAAACATTGATAGGGAGATATTTAGGAAAATCTTAACTGAAAATTGTGGCCAACAACTCATGGCTCTTACAAGAATGCACCAGCTTACACAAACTTTCTGTTTTTAGCCACTAAACAAATAACTGAATTGTAACAACCTCTTTACTCACCTGATCTGGCCCCTGATGACTTTTTTTCTTAACCTGAAGATAAAGGAAATATTGAAAGGAAGACGTTTTATGACATTCAGAACATCAAGAGTAATACCATAACAGCTCTGATGGTCATTTCAGAAAAAGGGTTCCAAAATTGCTTTGAAGGGTGAATTAGGTACTGGTGTCAATACACAGCTCCCCTAGGGGAGTATTTCAAAGATATTCAGCAGTAAGATATGTATCACTTTTACTAGGATGAGTTCACAAACTTAATTGAAAGATATGTTATGCCAAGTGAAAGAAGCCAGTCTCAAAAAATTATGACTGTACAGTTCCACTTGAATAGCATTCTTGAAAAGATAAGGCTGTAGTGATGAACAGAGAGGAGCTGCAGGGACTCGGGGGTGGCAGGCCTCAGTGACTCAGAGGACGTGGAACAAAGAAATCTCGGGGTGATGGGCCGTACTGTGTCCTGCTTGTGATGGGGATTAAATACATCTATATGTGTGTTAAAATTCACAGAAATGTTCAGCCAACAAAAGTCAGTTTTATTGCATGCTAATTTACAAAGATAAATTTTGAAAATACATGAAGAAATTGAACATCTAAAATAAAAACAAAAAGTAAGAAGATGACAAATGTCAGTCAATAGAAGGATGGAGTAGCTATGTTAGTATCAAATAGGCTAAACTTTAGAATGAAGCATATTACCAGGAATGAAGAGGGACCTTTTATAAAGATAAAGGGCCTAGTTCATCAAGAAGACATAACTCTAAATTTACTGGCACCTTGTAACATCTGTTAACACATATCGAATGCATGAAGCAAAACCTGACAGACTACAAGGAGAAACAATCCACAGTTGTCAGTAGGGAATTCAACAGTCCTCTCTCTGTAGTTAATAGAGCACCTAGACAGAAGATCCCCCTGACTGACATCTAGGGAGCACTCCCGACCTGACTGACATCTAGAGGGCACTTGTGGCCTGCCTAACATCTAGGGAGTGCTTGTGCCCTGACTGACATCTAGGGAGAGCTTGCCTCCCGACTTCTAGGGAGCGCTGGCAGCATAACCAACATGTAGGGAGCACTCATGGCCTGACTGACATCTAGGGAGCTCTTGCAGCCTGACTTCTAGGGAGCATTTGTGGCTTGACAGACATCTAGGAGCACTCACAGCCTGACCGACATCCAGAGGGCACTTATGGCCTGACTGACATCTAGGGAGCATTCACGGCCTGACATCTAAAGGACACTTGTGGCCCAACTGACTTCAAGGGAGCACTTCCAGCTTGACTGACTTCTAGGGAGCACTCATGGTCTGACTGACATCTAAAGGGCACTTGTGCCCTAACTGACTTCTAGGGAGCACTTACCACCTGACTGAGATCTAGGGAGCACTTGCACCCCGACTGACTTCTAGGGAGCTCTGGCAACCTGACATGTAGGGAGTGCCTGCAGCCTTACTGACTTCTGGGGAGCACTCCAGGCCCTGTCCAGTGCTCATGGAGCATCTCAGTAGGCCATATATTAAGGCTCAGTAAATTTGCAGGGCCTGCATTTTATGACTGTAGCAGAATTAAACAATCAACACGAAAGATACCTGAAAAATCTCAAATATATTAATAGGGATGATCAGAAATGTTTGGTGGGCACTGGCTTTAGGTGGGACCCCCCCGTGCTGCTTATTTAGTCCAAGGAAGGAATTGGGGGATGCTGAGCTCCTCAGTCAGTTTCTGGAAAATCAGATTCTTGCTTAAATTCCACTGAGAACAGAGGTTAAAACCCAGTAAGTGATGTGGGAACTGAGCAGGGAGGCCCTTCCCCTATCTTCTGCCTCCTTACCTGCTTCAGGTGTGGCCACTGGTAACCACTGCTTTTCTTGCAGGAAGCCACCCAGCACCTGACTCCTGCCTCTCGGCCCCTTGCCAGAATGGGGGCACCTGTGTGGATGCGGATCAGGCCTTCGTGTGCGAGTGCCCTGAAGGCTTCATGGGCCTGGACTGCAGGGAGAGTGCGTCAGGGTTGCCAGGGCTGCGGTCCTGGGGCTAGCACAGGAAACCCAGGGAGGGCACTTCCATAGATGGTGCATGCAGAGAACATGTATGAGAGTGTGAGTGTGTGTACACAGCCATTTTATGGGGAGGTGGCCAGGAGCAGGACAGGGTCAGGAGAGAGCCCCATCTTCCTGCACCCCCACATGAGAGGCACCCCCTCTTTCCCTGGCAGGAACCCCCAGCGACTGTGAGTGCCGCAATGGAGGCAGGTGTCTGGGCACCAACACCACCCTGTGCCAGTGTCCCCCGGGCTTCTTTGGGCTCCTCTGTGAGTTTGGTAGGTGCCCAGGGGGCACCCTTCCTGCCCCGTCCTGGTACTTCCCTATAATCAGAGTATGAATGGTGGCTTGAGTCTGGGCCAGGATCCACAGGTCCAGACAGTGTCCAGACCAGTGGTCCCATGACCCCCTAACCCCACCCCAGGGAGGCCTTCAGTAAGAGTGCCTAAACCTGGTCACTCTATTGAGGTCACTGGGTGTTGGGCAGCCCCCCCTTGTCAAGGACACAGGTCCCCAGGAAGACATCCAGGATGCAGATGCCTCCTCTCCCTGCAGAAGTCACAGCCATGCCCTGCAACATGAACACACAGTGCCCAGATGGGGGCTACTGCATGGAGTACGGGGGGAGCTACCTCTGCGTCTGCCACACTGACCACAATGTCAGCCACTGTGAGTGGCTCAGGGATCGGCCTGCAGGTTTGGGGTCCTGGCAAGAAACCAGGGAGGTGTCTGGAAGGAGAAGCAGTGGTGGGGGCGGGCAGAGGCCAGGGATTCTGCTTTCTGTGACTTGCCTGCACCTGCAGGAACCTCTCCACAGCTAGCCCTGTCTCATGAGCCCAGTGGCTCCCCTGCCACTCTTGCTAAGCTCCCTGGTAAAGAGGCATTTTGACACACGTACAGCACCTTGCAACATCTTCCCCTAATCCCTGGCACAAGCTATTAAAATATTTAATTTATACATAATTCAGTATGTGTAATTAAATGCAGCTACTACCATATGTTTGTTAGTGTACTGATGATAGGAGGACATTTATGGGTTGCAGCTCAATCCTATGCCAAAGGGGGAAGGTGGGTTCTGGTAAAATCAAGAGTAACAGAAATTCCTGGGAGGAGCCTTAGAGCCACTGTGAGGGATCAAGGCACCCAGGGATTTAAGCAGCCGTGGTTCTGTACAGGATATCAGGGTGACCCTGGCAGGCACAGTGCCCTGCCAGCCTCTTGCCATGCAGGGGACGTGGCCCACTCCCCCTCTGCCTCCCCAGCCCTGCCGTCGCCCTGTGACTCGGACCCCTGCTTCAACGGAGGCTCCTGTGATGCCCAGGAAGACTCCTACACGTGCCAGTGCCCGCGCGGGTTCCAGGGCAGGCACTGCGAGAAAGGTAGGAACGGCGGGTGCTGCATCAGCACCCTGGAGAGCACCCGCCCGCCCCGCAGCACGAGTCTGGCCTCTGCTCCCCTTGTCTTCTCTGTTGGCTTTTTCTTTTCAATTAATTATTTGCCTCCTCTAGAGCCTGGCTTGCTGTGTGCTATGTTCTATCCACTTTGGGGCTGGCGCCTCACTGCTTAACTGCCTTGGTCGCCTGTTCTGATCTGCAGCAATGCCAAGCTGGACATCACCTCGCTTTCCTCAAAATAGGCTTCATTTCCTGCTCAGTGCTTTTCCAAATAGATTTCAGAATCATTTTACTAAGTTATTTTAAAGCTTCATTAAGACTTTGTTACATCTAATTCAGTGTGGAGAATGTCAATATTTTACAACACTTAGACACTTAGGCAAATAGTTGTAAGTATTCCTGGTAGGTACACTGCAGTACCTACCGAGGACCATCCCTTCCTGCAGTTGGAAACAACACTCAGGACTCCCCCACCGACCCTTTGGCTTGTCAGGCATCCCTTGGCCAATGCTGAGGGCGGTGGCCTGACCTGGGGTGGCCTGGCCTGCTCTCCTAGGGCTCAGGCCCTAGGCAGCTCCCAGCACTGGCTGTGTGCAGCACTGGCTGTGTGCAGCACTAGGACCTCAGTAGGTCCAGCTGGGCACCTTCCCAGGGCACCTCTCCTGCTCTGCAGCATGTCCCTGAGGGTAGGACCTTGACAGTCTGAACCCTGGAATCCCCGGGGCTTCTGCCATGCCTGCAGCAGGAGAGGTTTCCAAAGACAAGGTCTACTGCTTGGTTCTCTTTGAGCACTGCTGGGGTCTTTTACCCTCAACATACTCCCAGGACCACCCTGAGAATCTGCTCTGCCCAGAACCCACCTTGGATCTCCTCCTGCTGCAAGCCCCCCCAGGGGGTATGTCCCCAGCCATGGCACCCGGGGACATCCTACTAGGGCACACACCTCCTCCCTGGGCCAGGCTCCTAGCACCTCATATCCCTGCCTACCCCAGGAACTACACAGACACCCCCTCCCCAGGGTCCCTGCTAGTGACAGCAGATGGAGCCACCAGTGTGGTCACCTCTGTGCCAAAAGGGGTGACAAAGGGGAGACTGGAGGTGGCTGCTCTCAGGGGTGAGCATAGAACTTGGACACACCACCTGTGAGGCCCTCAGCATGTGGGGTGGGCAGAGAAGGGTGCACACAGCAGGGCAGGGACATCCCCTCCTGCACACCTGGCCCCCAGAACACCAACGAGGACAAGGATTCTGAACTCACTGGCATCTGTGAAGGTGTGACTTGTCAGAGTGGTAGGACAGCCATGATGTGTTCGATTCTCTAAGTAGAGAAGAGAGGACAGGTGGGCCCTCTGCGGTGTGAGGCTACTTGGGGTCCCCAGCCTGTGAGTCCCACCTCCACCCCCAGGTGGCTGTGGCCCTCAGAGCTCAGCCAAGAAGCCAGCCCAGCCTCCCAGGCCCACCCAGAGCTGGGGATGAGGAAGACCCAGTAGTGTATAGTAGGTCCACAGGGCCAGGGATGGCCCCTGTTCATCTGTCTCACTCCATCCTCCCACACAGCCCGGCCATATCTATGCAGCTCGGGGCCCTGCCGCAACGGGGGCACGTGCACGGAGGTGGGCGGAGAGTACCACTGCAGTTGCCCCTACCGCTTCACCGGGAGGCACTGTGAGATCGGTGCGGCCCTGGGGTGGGAGGGCAGGGTGATGGGCCAGCACGAGCCAGCCTGGGCAGAGAGGGAGGGAGCCAGGCCTGACCTGGGACCCCCAATTTCCAACACAGCTGCCCTGGGCCTACTTTTCAGGAATGCCCTCATAAAAATGGCCCAGCCTGCAGGCATCAGGGAGTCTTGGGGGTGGGGGGGGGCAAGTTGTTGACACTTGACCCAGCTGGGTGCCTTCTCCTTCCAGGGAAACCAGACTCATGCGCCTCCGGCCCCTGTCACAATGGTGGCACCTGCTTCCACTACATTGGCAAATACAAATGTGACTGTCCCCCAGGCTTCTCTGGACGGCATTGTGAGATAGGTGAGGCCAGGGCGGCTGGGGACAGACTCTAGACGTGAAAGCAGCCCCAGTGGGCAGGGCTGACCCAGGCCATGGAGGGTAGAAGGTGGAGTTGGGTGCAGGAGGCAGCATTTCCCATGCTGCTCCAAGGCCTCCGAAAAGACAACTCAGGAGGGACCTTCCTGCATTCTTGCAGCGCCCTCACCCTGCTTCCAGAGCCCATGTGTGAATGGGGGCACTTGTGAGGATCTGGGCTCTGATTTCTCCTGCCACTGCCAAGCAGGGTACATGGGACGCCGGTGCCAGGCAGGTGAGAGGGATGGAGTGTTGGGGGGGCAGGCAATGGGATTTCTTCCTAATCCCCAAGGAGCTGGGCAGGACCATGAAAGGAAAAAAGGAGCCCCTCACCTTGAGCAACCAGTCCCCAGAAGTCAAGGGACCTCCCTCCGGGAAGGGCAGTGCTGGGGAGGGGAGCCTGGTCAGGTGCTGGACAATGTGGGACCATGGCTGTGCCCTTGTAGAGGTGGACTGTGGCCCCCCAGAGGAGGTGGAACATGCCACACTGCGCTTCAATGGCACTCGGCCAGGCTCAGTGGCCCTGTACGCGTGTGACCATGGCTACAGCCTGAGTGCCCCCAGCCACATCCGGGTCTGCCAGCCACAAGGTGTCTGGAGTGAGCTTCCCCAGTGCCAAGGTGATTTCTCGGGCCCTTGGGTGGAGTGGGTCACTTGAAGGAACACAGGGCTGCAGGCCCAGGCCTGGACACCAGGTCTGACACTGCACGTCCCTCTTCCCCTACCTGCTCTATGTGAATCAGTCCAAATCCCTCAGTGGCAGTGATGATGATCACTGTCAACTTTGCTGTGTCCGCTCACTGAGGGTCCCTCAAACACCCACAGGCTTGCTCTGAGAAGCGGCTGAGGCCAAGAGGAGCCAGGCTAGAGTCCTAGAGAGGCAGCGCAGGGCCCACCGTGATGGTGCAGTCAGAGCCTGCATCTGAGGAGTAAGGGCTGCGCCAGTATAGAAGATGGATTAACAATATAAAATAATCATGACAAATAGCCAAAAGCAAACATCACCAAGGCCACACCCACCAAGGCCACCCAATTAGTCATTAAAAAAGAAAATGGAAATAAGAGGATTAAAATTATAATGATTGGGCGCAGTGGCTCACACCTGTAATCCTAGCACTGGGAGGCCAAGGTGGGTAGATTGCTTGAACTCAGGAGTTCAAGACCAGCTTGAGCCAGAGTGAGACCCTGTCTCCAAAACCCAAGAGTTTGAGGTTGCTGTGAGCTATGATGCCACAGCACTCTACCAAGGACTATAAAGTGAGACTCTGTCTTAAAATATATATAATATTATATATATATTATAATAGTTGAAATAACAAACATGATTTGTAAATGGATACAGAGGAAGAACACCTTAATGGGTTGAAAGATCAGTTTAAAGAACTTTCCTAGAAAGAAGCAGGAAAGAAAAATCAAAAAAGCATAGGCTCTGTGGGTGCAGGGCAGGGGCAGGGGCAGGGTTGAGAAGGGGCGGGGCAGGGGACGGGGGCAGAGGTGCCAACATTTTGCTAATTCTTTCCATCATTTCCTTCTGGTAAAAGAGGGAATTTTTGAGTGTGGAGTTAAATTCCTAGAATTACAGATTAATGACAGGACAAAAGGGCCTACAGAACAGTCAAACAGGAAAGAAGGGAAACAAGCAGGCACATTATAGTAAAATTTAGGAATATCGCAGACAAAAATAATTCATATACCCAGAGGGAAAAACAGATCATCTGAAAAGGAATAGGAATCAGATTGACATCTGATTCAGCAACATTGGATGAAGGATAACGAAAGGAACATTTTTAATACTGAGGCTATCCATTTGTCTAGGGTGTAGACAGTTATAAAATACCATCACTTTTACTGTAATGTCAAGGAAACACCATGAAACTTATGAAATCATATTTTTTTAACCTAGCAAAGAGCATAACATGTAAAGAAGTCCAGGTAAGCCCTTACCTGGTGAGAAAGACTGTCAGCTGCCTTCATCCCTGGAAGCAAACTCATCATGGACAGGTGACTTTTGAGAAGCACAGAAAATTCAGACTTTTAATGCTGTGGGGCAAATGGACTGAAATGAAGAGCAGCCACACAGCAGGTCCTCAGCACCCACTAGGTCTCCCCCACAGGACTGTTACAAGTGCCTGAGAAGCCAAGAGCTGCTCAGGAAAGCAGAGAGAGATTTCTTCATCTCACAAGGTTTACACCCCAAGTCCACCTGCTCCAATCGTCAAGCATTTAAAACCACCTACAACTGCTCCAGCCCTACCCAGCTCAGCTCCTGATGATAACAGTGATGAGCCACTCAGCCAAGCTGTCTGGCAGAGAACAGAGTGCACTCATCACAGGGTAGGACTTCTCTGCTCTGTCTCCACTCTTCTCATACATACTGCGTCTGTGCAGCAAGAAGCTGGGACACAAAACCTAACTACAGAGGACCCAGATGTGTGAATCTGCAGGCAAGGACTTTAAAATATCAGTATAAATAAGTTAAAGAAAATAGAAGAAAAGGGTGGCGCCTGTGGCTCAGTGGGTAGGGCGCTGGCCCCATATACCGAGGATGGCGGGTTTGAACCCGGTCCCAGCCAAACTGCAACAAAAAAATAGCCAGGCCTTGTGGCAGGCACCTGTAGTCCCAGCTACTCAGGAGGCTGAGGCAAGAGAATCACCTAAGCCCAGGTGTTGGAGGTTGCTGTGAGCTGTGACGCCATGGCACTCTACCAAGGGCAATAAAGTGAGACTCTGTCTCTAAAAAAAAAAAAAAGAAAGAAAGAAAATAGAAGAAAAGAGAGGCAAAAATGAATTAGAGAATAGAGAATCTGAACAGAAGAAAGAAATAAATTGAAAGTAATAAAATGGAGATTTTTTTTGTTTGTTTTTTTGCAGTTTTTGGCCAGGGTTGGGTTTGAACCCACCACCTTTGGCATATGGGTGCTGGTGCCCTACTCTTTTGAGCCACAGGCGCCACCCATAAAATGGAGATTTTAGAACTGATTCTAGAACACCTGCAATGAAGAATAAATTGGATAGCCTTAACAGAATGGATATAACAGAAGAAAAAACATCACAGAATTCAAAAGATAAGATGACATACTTAACTATAGGCCAAAGATAAAAATTAACTTTAAAATGAATTATGAATAAGTGAACTTTTGAAAACCAGAACAGACCATCAGAGGTCTGTCAGACAATATTGAACAGGCAAACAAGCACGTAACTGGAGCCTCAGAGATAAAGAGGCCAGAAAGAATAAAATAAATATTAGTATTTGGAGAGATAATGATTGAGCATTTTCTAAAAATGAAGAAATACATCAACCCACAAGTCCAAGAAGCTCAGCAAATCCTAAATAGGACAGATATTGGAATAAACAAATTTAAGACCTAAACATTTTTATTCCATCAAATTGCTACTCAAACATGAAAGCAAAAAAATACTCTCATGCAAATGCAGCTTCAGAAGCTTAGCAAAAAAGGTCCTATTTTAGGAGGGAGTATTTACTAAGCCAAACCCAGCACTACATAAAAAGAGTAATAGAACTCTGACCAAGTGGGATTCATCTCAAGGATGCAGATTGTCTGACATATGAAAATTAATCAATGTACTTCACTGTTTTAGGAGATTAGGAGAAAACCATATGATATCTCAACAGATACCAAAAAATTATTTGACAAAATTCAACTATGATTGAAATTCTTAACAAACTAACAATAGAAGGTAATTTCCTCAACCTGATAAAGGACATCTGTGAAAAACTTCAGCTAACAAAATACTTGAGTTCGAATACTTTCCCTGTAATCAGGAGTAAGACAAAGTGTCCATTTTGCTAATTCTTTCCATCATTGTTCTGGAGGTCCTAGACAGTGCCATAGACAAGATGAGGAAATACAAGGCATAGGTATTGGAAAGGAAGAAGTAAAGAGAACACAACTGTGTACACAGAAAACCCTAAGGAGACGCTACAAAAGATGCTGCACAACGTGTGAATGAGCCCAACTAGGCCACAGGCCGCAGGGCCATTACAGGACCCACAATTACATTCCCATATTCTAGCAGTGAACCCTCAAAAAATTAAATGAAATGGTATTACATACAATAGCATCAAAAACATAAATTTTTAATCACGTAAAAGGAATTATAAATGTAAAAGCTAAAACTATAAACTTCTAAAAGCATATGAAAAAATATTCATGATAGTTGGAATAAAATGGCTAAGCACTTGGAAAAATACTATATCAGTTCTGTATTTCTCATCATATATAGTAACAAAACTCCAGACAGATTAAAGACTTAATTTTTTTTTAAACTACATAATTTTTAGCCCATCGTGTTGCAATGGACGCCTATAGTTCCAGCTACTTGGGAGGCTGAGGCAGGAGTATGGTTTGAGCCCAAGAGTTTGAGGTTGCTGTGAGCCGTGACACCACAGCACTCTACCCAGGTCACAGAGTGAGAGTCTGTCTCAAGAACAAAATGAAACAAAAAAGGTTTTATGTGGAAAATATAGGTAAATATCTTTTTGACCTTGAAGTAGTGAAAGACTCCTTAAGCCACAGAAAGCACTTACATATAAAAGGGTTAATGGACAAACTCAACTGTATAGAAATTAGAAACTTAAATCCATAAACTTTAAAGAAGAAAGTGAAATATGATTATAAGCTACAAACTGGGAGAAATTATATATAATTTCAAGATGATATGAAGAACCCTGATAAATCAATAAGAAATGAATAACCAACCCAACAAGAAAACAGGCAAACACATGAATAGACATTTCACAGAAGAAGAAATACTCTACTGTATTTGTAATCAGGGAAAAGCAAATCAAAAGCAGAATAAGATATAGCCCGTTGGCTAACTTCCAAAAGTCTAAAAAGCCTCTGTGAGAACATGGGTCAGTAGGACTTCTTACGAGCTACCGATGGAGTGTGAATTAGCGTGAGCAGTTTGGAAACGACTGGGAATTTGCCTGTTATGTTGAACATTTATACCAACCCCAGCTTTTAGGTGTCAACTGAAGAACAAGGTATACATCTACATCAGAAAACATGAAAGGATATACACAGTAGCTTTTTTCGGTAATGGCAGATAGTCTAGCATCAACCCAAATGCCCAGCCACAAGAATGGACGGAGTGTGGCACGGCCATGCGATGTAGGAGTACACAGCAGTGATGGTCAGCGACCGTGGAAAATCGCAGCTCCAGGAGGGCTCTCCAGGCTGAGTGGAAGAAGAAAGTGCACCTCACGACACCCCATTACTAAAGTCCACCACCAACAAGGGCACGTGTGCGTTACTCAGGCACTGCAGAGAAGTCAGCGTCGCAGGGAGGAGGCAGGCAATGCCCAGGTGGCCTGGTGGCATTATAGCCCCAGGGATGTGAGTCCAGGTGTCCTTAAGTCATTACCACCTTTTAACATACTTTTTAAGAATTAAAATTAAACTTTCCTAAAATTTAAATTTAAATTCAGGAGCACAACTTCTTTTTTTTTTTGTAGAGACAGTCTCACTTTATGGCCCTCGGTAGAGTGCCGTGGCCTCACACAGCTCACAGCAACCTCCAACTCCTGGGCTTAAGCGATTCTCTTGCCTCAGCCTCCCGAGTAGCTGGGACTATAGGCGCCTGCCACAACGCCCAGCTATTTTTTGGTTGCAGTTTGGCTGGGACCGGGTTTGAACCCGCCACCCTCGGTATATGGGGCCAGCGCCTTACCGACTGAGCCACAGGTGCCACCGAGCACAACTTCTAGTTTAAAAGAAACCTATCGTGGTGAATCTTTTAAAACTAAGTATGTCCCCAGAGGTACTGGTTTCACATAAGATTAGTATATATTGGGATGGCAAGATGGCATGTAAGACATTTTCTGCCAAACTCAGTCTGTCCCCTGAGCCATTGGGATTAAACCCTGAGGTGTCTCCTGTGAGCCCTTGTGCCCAGTCACTTCACAGACATAACTAGCCACTGAGCCCCAGAGCCAATGCCTGGCCCCTCCCTCCAAAGAGAACCAACCCTGGGGTCTGCCCTCTCTAAGCACCAAGGGGATACTACAAAATTCTGTCTGGCTCCCCAAAACAAACACATGTCCCTCCTGCTTTAGCTTACTAACAGCCATGTTACGTTACTCTTAGAGGCCCCGAAGAAACTGGAGAGTGGGGGTCTCAGCCATACCTGCAGCACAGAGCACACGGGAGCCCACTCTCAGCTGGGAAGGAGGGCGTTCTGGCCCCCAGGGGGTGGCAGCTTCAGTGTCCTGGCCATCGCCATGGTGCTCCAACCACTCCTCTCCCTGGACAGGTCTTTGTCTGGATGGCCAGGTTGACCACTGCTTGTGCTCTCAGGCCCCTGGCAGCCCAGACATCCAGAACAGAGATTTACAAACATCTCTGCCTCCACCTTCCTAGGAGTCTGAGAGCTCAGCTGGGAAGCACTGACCTGGCCTCAGACGCAGGTCCCAGGGGGCAGAGAAGGTGGGCAGCGGAGAGGGTAGGTGACGGCCTCTGACTCCAGGCCTGATGGTGCCAGCTAGTGGAGGGAGAGGACTGCCCTTCATGCCAGGGATGAGCCCTCCAGCACACAGCACAAGAGCGGCCTGGGGGGTGCTCAGACATGGCCTCCCAAGGGGCGGTGTGGAGCTGGTGGAGGAAAAGGCCCACATCCAGAACACAAGGGTGGCTGAAGCCTCAGGGTGGTGGCACCCCAGGGATGCACAGAACTCCAGGGGTATGTAGGAGCCCCGGGCCTGAGCTAGCAATTCCCTTTCTCTGTGCAGAGACAAACAAGTGCCAAGCAGGGCCCTGCCGAAATGGGGGCTCCTGCAGGGACCTTCCAGGGGCCTACATCTGCCAGTGCCCCGCAGGCTTTGTTGGCGTCCACTGCGAAACAGGTAGCTGTTCCCCTCCAGAGGGTTCCCATGTGCAGAGCCTGGGCCACTTGAACAGCAGGGGTGGGGGGTGGGCCTGGCATACCCTGATGGTACAGGCCGCCATGGGAGAGGACAGCAGCTCCCTCAGGAGCTAAGGGGTTTCCTGTGCACCTGCTCACTGCCCCTCCGCCTCTGCCCCATGCCTCCCCTTTCCCTTCCTCCCGCTGTCCTCTCCTCCCTCCCCCAGACTCCCCCCTTGCGGTTGGGCCCATTCTCTGGGTGTTCTCCAGAGGTGGATGCCTGCGATTCCAGCCCCTGCCAGCATGGAGGCCGGTGCGAGGGCGGTGGTGGGGCCTACTTATGCGTGTGTCCAGAGGGATTCTTCGGCTACCACTGTGAGACAGGTAGGGTTGCAGGCTCATCTGCCCAGCGGGCTCTGTGGCCACCTCCCCAGAAAATCCCTTCTCAGTCCTCTGGCCAGGGGCTCCCTGATCTTCTGATCCCCTGACGGTGCCTCCCAAGTGTCATGCCCAGCACCTGCCTTCTTGATAGCCCCAGCCTCATGTCCACCCACACAGCCCTGCGGCCCCTTCATTCTGGAACACCCTCCCCTCCTGCGAAGGCCTTCCCTGACCATGGATCTACAGGGGACTCCCTCCCCCTGCAACACCATCCTCCTTCATGGCCCTCCAGGGCTCTCTGGAGTTGCTTCTTGTCCAACCTGCCACCCACCTCCCCTCCTAGGACAAGAGTATCAGGGAGGTGGCGGCCTAACCTGTCTAAGTCCAGTGTTCCTGCCCCCAGGCTGGGCCTGGCCAGAGGACTGAGAAGGGATCACTCAATTGTGTAGGGTGGATGGGGGTTGTTGGGCTGAGGCCCATCTACAGGGTGATGAGGGCAGGGAAGTCTTGGGAGGGGGGTTGGCATGGAGTCCCCTCTGCACCACAGACATGCCTGCAGAAGGACCCAGTGCCCCAGGAGCAAGGCCAGGCTGCAGGGGGGACTGCCAGTGCCTGGCACTCACCGCTGCTTTCTCCTGCCCTCAGTGAGTGATCCCTGCTTCTCCAGCCCCTGTGGGGGCCATGGCTACTGCCTAGCCGGCAATGGGTCCCACAGCTGTACTTGCAAAGTGGGCTACACGGGCAAGGACTGTGCCAAAGGTGAGGGGGCAAGGGTGCCACCACGAGGGGGTGGGAGAGCCCTCCTTCCCCAGAGGGCCCCAAGGGCAATATCTGGGCAGTGGCCTGCTCAGGCTCCTGACACAGTCCCTAGGTGCACACAGAGCATGTCACACATGCAGAAGTGTGAATTCCCGGGGGCATGTGGCAGGGACCAAGGAGGACCCCACAGGGAGTTGTGCAGGCCCAAGTGCCCAGACGAAGGCGAGACTTCTGGCAGGGCCTGGGTGTGCCTGGCCAGCAGCTGACCACACCCCTCCCCTTGTGTTTTAACCCAAACCCTGAAGAGCTCTTCCCGCCAACGGCTCTCAAGGTGGACAGGGTGGAGGAGAGTGGGGTCTCCATCTCCTGGCACCCTCCCGAAGGCCCAGCCGCCAGGCAGGTGCTGGACGGCTATGCAGTCACCTACGTCTCTGCCGACGGCTCCTACCGCCGCACAGACTTTGTGGACAGGAGCCGCTCCTCGCACCAGCTCCGGGCTCTGGCACCTGGCAGGGCTTACAACATCTCTGTCTTCTCTGTCAAGCGCAAGGCCAGCAACAAGAACGACATCAGCAGGCCAGCCGTGCTGCTCGCCCGCACGCGTGAGTGCCCTCCAGCCCACTGCCACCTGCTCAGGGGCACTGGCCAGACCCTGGATGGGATGGACAGACCATTGGCCCTGTGCTCTCCTCTCTCCCGTGTGGCCGAGGCCTGCTAGGCTGGTGGCACCACCCTTGTTGCGGATGGTATGGGGAAGTTGGTCTGGGGCTTCCTGGGGGAAAGCAATGAACAGGTACAAAGTTTTAAAGTATAAAAATTAGGATGAACAGAGAGGAGAGTGAGGAAAACAAAAGCAGCAGGCGATGGGTAGGAGAGGGGCTGCGGGAACAGGGGCTGCCTGAGAAGGGGCTGGGAGCAGCCAGCTCAAGCAAGAGACACAGGGCACTTAGGGATCACAGCCCTACACGTTTTCCCAGTGAAGCCGGTGGAGAGGTTTGAACAGGGGACTGGCATGACCCCATGATTGTGACAAACACGCTCTGTCTGCCTGCCTGAGGGTCAGTGCTGAGGAGCCCTGGGCTAGGCCAGCAGGGTATGAAGTGGGGGATCCTGACCCAGAGCTGCAGGATGGGTCTGGTGAGAATGTGAATGTGGACCACTATCATTGGGCCGGGAATGTATGCGAAGAACAGACCCCTGAGGGAGTGACAGACCTGGGCCCTGGCCTGCACTGAGAGCCATGACCAGGCGCAATCCTTGAGGAAGACAGTGTAGATGGAGGCAGGACAGTGTCTCCCTGTTCAAGGACCAGGCCAGGAGGGTCCAGGCAGCCAGGGGCAGGAGCAGGAGGAGGAGTGAAGCGTCACTGCCAGCCAGCAAGCTGGGGACACTGGTTGAGGACTCAGGCTGAGCAGGTCAGGAGGGAGGAGGGAGCCTCCTTGGCCTTTGGGGAGAAAGGGAGGCAAGGCTATGGCCAGCTGGCGGGAGCAGGAAGAGGGGCATCTCCTGAAGGCTTTGAGGGTTCAGCTGCTTGTCTGCTTCTGGGAATGACTTGGGGCAGAGAAAGAACCCCCAGAACAGACTGTGGACAACCAGACAGCCCTGCACACAGCCCAGCCCCCAGGGCAGACTTGGGAAGCTCCTGGTGCAGCTGGAACAGGGCCAGGGTGTGGGCCACAAAGTGGGGTGGTCACTGAGCAGCCCAGCACTGGGCAAGGCCAGAGGTGGGGCCGCGGGAGGCTCAGGGGCTAGAGCACAGTTAGATCAAGACACCATGCTGTGCCCTGGATGATACACACCCACGTGTTTGGCCGAAACTTTCAGGAAAAAAATCTTTTGTTTTAGTGTTTTAAAGGAGGGTAGAAGCGGTTGCGCAGAGGTGGCTCCTCTCATGAGAGGCACCAGGCACCGAGCCGGCCACTGCAAGAACCCGGGAGTGAGCCTAGGTGACAGGCGAGAGTGGGCCCATGACCTGAGTGCCTCACCTCCCCCAGCTGTCCCCTCCTGGCCCACACTGCACCCCGCGTCCTCTCATTTCCTGTTCCTGCCCATGTCTGTCAGTGGGAACATGGCCACAGCCAGTCCACTGAGAACCTGGTGGGCTATTTCCGAAAGGCTGCCCTAGGCTCCCAACCCCTGCCCTTTCGGGGCCACCTCCTCTCTCATGCAGCTGTCCCATCTGAGGCCCCCCACACTGCGCTGAGGAAGAGCCTCCCTCATTCCCTGGACCGTGACTCCTTGAGTCATCCACTCAGTAACATCAGAGTGAATGACAATGGCCTTTCCCAAACTTACAAATCCTACAGCTCCTCACCTGAGGGACTGGCTAAAACAAGACCCCTGACCACACACAGATGCTCGGAACCACCTCTCCAGGAGAACGCACGGGGTGTCCAGTCCATTAACAAGTGTTAAGGACCCTAGAGGGTCCTTCCTACTACCCAGTTTGGAAAATTACACTGACTCAACACCTTGGGGTTCGGAACAAGTCACAGCTTCAAAATTACAACCTATGGGCTGAAGATCCCCAAGCCTTCCTGCTTCACTGCGAGGTGCCCTCGCAGACAGACCTTCCCGGGGACTGAGGCCCACATCATGGCAGCAACTACGAGCAGAACCAGGCCTCAGATCCAGGTCTCCCAGACCCCACTGAGGGCTCTTACCCCTCTGCATGGTGTCCAGAGCCTCCAGGAAATAAGCCCACCAGGTTCTCAGTGGACTAGCCAAAGCCATGTTCCCACTGACGGGTGGGAACAGGAAATGAGAGGACGTGGGGTGGAGGGTGGGCCAGGAGGGGACAGCTGGGAGAGGTGAGGCACTCATATCTCCAGGCCTACTCTCGCCTGCCACCTGAGCTCACTCCCAGGTTCTTGCAGGGGCGGGCTCTGCGCCTCGTGCCTCTCATAGGAAATGGGGCGCCTCTGTGTGGCCACTTCCATTCTCCTTTCACTGAGGTCCTGACACTGTCATATCACTGTTGGCAGTGTGCCCGCTCCCAAGATGGTGGCAACGGTGGTGTCCAGCACAGGCGGCGAGCTGGAGACTCCTGAAGCTCGGGTGCTGCCCAGGGAGGGGACAGCTAAGAGGGGGTAGCACAGAGGGGGCACAATTACCATATTCCAGGGTATTAATTTGCATATGAATATCATTATTGCTTTCTAGAGTTACACTTTTAACACATAAGGATAAGAAAAAGAAAAACACTTTTATAGACACAGAACTAGCACCAACCACGTGTAATACGCAGTCTTACTCTTCCCTCAATAACTTGGGCCAAAAGTTCACGTTCTACATGGCAAAATACAATAGTCTGCCTGTGCAGCTGTCACCCTGGAGGCAGAGTCCAGGCACTTCTGCCCACGGAGTCCCTCCAAGCAACTCCTAGGACACTCAGCAAGCCAAGGCTGGCCGGTCACCAAGCTATGACCCCAGGCTAGTCTTCCAGGCCTGTTCTTGTCATAAGCACCCCCTTCCCTTGGAAGCAAGGAGGGCCCTGCATCATCTGAGCAGCCTGTTGCCTCTCCAGGCCCCCGCCCTGTTGAAAGCTTGGAGGTCACTAATGTGACGGCCAGCACCATCTCAGTGCAGTGGGCTCTGCATAGAATCCATCATGCCACCGTCAGTGGAGTCCGAGTGTCCATCCACCATCCTGAGGCCTCCAAGGACCAGTCCACTGATATGGACAAGAGTGTGGACAGGTTCACATTTGGGTAAGAGGATAAGCCCAGATAACAGGACCAGTGTGGGGCCGTGGGGGCCTGGGTCTAGGATGTGCTCTCCATGTGTTCGCCCCCAACCTGCTGCTCTTCCTGGTGTGAGGGGTTTCAGATGAGCCAGCCTATATTCCAGAGTCTCAGTCCTGCCTCACCCTGTCTCATGGCTGCTTGAAGAGCAGGTGCCTTGGTACTTCAGAGTGCCTGGGAGAGCAAGGAAGCCCCAACCCTCTGGGCCAGCACCTCCTGCACAGACACTGAGAGACAGTGACAGGGAAGCTGGAAGGGACTGCCCACAGCACATCCAGGGTCCCACAATGGGCCCTGTGTGCTGATCACCATCAGAGAGAAAGCTCCAGATTCCTGCTCAGGGGCAGCTAAGCTGGAGAAGGCAAGAAGTGGTGGGAGAGAAGCCTCCAGTCACAGCTTCCCAGGGCTGGTGGTCTTCACTACTGTCTGGTGGCTTCTGGGGCCTGCAGAGGAAACACAAGGCCTGTTCAGGGAATTCCCATCCCATCACATGTGTCTCTGACACAGATGTTCATGTCAGCTCAGTGGGGACATCTCAACTGTGGCCAGCTCAGAGTGGTCACCAGTAGGGGCTTCTGGAAACAGGCACTGCAGGGTGGGCTCACAGAGGCCGGGGGGTAGGGTGGGTCTAGATTCAGTCCCCCACAACCAGGGCAGTGCATAAGCCTCTGCATCCTCTAAAATACCTATACTTTTTGTACATTTATTGTTAGATTTACCAAGACCGTTTTGTCCAAGCTTGTGTGTTCCAGCATTCCCACTGGATGATCAGCTGTGCTGAGGACAAGACAGTGCTTTGTCTTTCAGCTCTGGTGTCTTTTGGGTTTTCTGTCTCTTCAGTGATATTGCTGTTCTACTCATGAACTGTTTCCTTGGCTCTCCGCACAGCTCCCTTTGGTGCTGTGTGCGTCTTTAAGGCAATTGTGGTAAAGTCTTTGCCCAGTGCATCCACCAGCAGGTCTTTTTCAGGCAGTATCTGTTCATTCCTTTTTTTCCTTTGAATGAGCCACATTTTACTCTTTCTTTGATGTCTTATGATTGTCATAAGGCATCAAAGAAAGAGGCATTTGAATAATCAGTAACTCTAGAACTCAGTTCTCCCATTCCATTTTTGTTTTCCTTTTTTTGAATGTTACAGCTGTCTCTGTGCAAGGGTTAGCCTGCAGTGTGGGTGGAAGGGCTTCTCAGGACTTTCTGAGCATGTGCAGCCACTCCCTAGTCCTGCCTGTAATGCAGTTGTGTTTTGGAGGGGTTTGTTTGTTTGTTTTTGAGACAGAGTCTCACTTTGTCATCCTTGGTAAAGCGCTGTGGCATCATAGCTCACAGCAACCTCAGACTCCTGGGCTTAAGGGATTCTCTGCCTTAGCCTCCCAAGTAGCGGAGAATACAGGCATCTACCACAGTGCCCTGCTATTTTTAAAGATGAGGTCTCACTCTGGCTCAGGCTGGTCTCCAACCTGTGAGCTCAGGCAGTCCACCTGCTGTGGCCTCCCAAGTGCTAGGATTACAGGAGTGAGCAACCGCGCCAGGCAATGCAGTTGTTTTTGAACGTCCTAGTCTTCAATGTCTGGCTTCCATTCAGGGAAAAGGAAAAAAACAGAGGAAGTAGGGAAAGAGTCCCAGCCTTTTAAATTCCCTGCAAGTTACCTTGGCAGGAGAGGGAGAAACAAGAACACAGCCCTTGTGCCTGCACCATCCTGATGTTTAGAGGATGCCCACCCTGGCTCCTACAAGCTGTGCGCACATCCCGGGCTGGGGACAGAGGGTGGGTAGCTGCTATTGTGCTAAGAGCTGAAATTGATGAAAACTGACACAATTTACCAACTGAGCCTTCCCCATGAAGCTGCAAGCCTTCCACAGACTCCAGAGTGCTATCCTGAAGCAGTCAGGTCAGACCCACTCGGCCCTGGAGCTCCTGCACATATCTTCCCCAGTCTTCTGCTTTGTCATTTAAATGTTGCTATGACTTTTCTTTACTTGCATCCTAGCCACTTCCAAAGAATGACTTGAGGTGGCTTGTGACAAAAACACAAAGGGGGCCCCAGGTGGTTGTCTGGGGTCCCCAAGACCAGCTCAGGTGGGTGATTCTCCAGGAGGACTCACAGGCTCAGTGCACAGTCACATTCGCCATTGGGTCCTGTTACAGAGGGGATAAGGGGACACAGGGAGACAGCAGAGGGAAAGGAACGTGGCAAAGTCTAGGCATGCACACGAGCTTCCACAGTCCTCTCCCAGGTAGTCCCATAGACACATTCCATCCCCAAGCAACTAGCCTGATGGCCAGTAAGAAGCTGCTGAGCAGAGAAACTGCTGCTCTGGGGCAGCCTGAGCAGCACCCTCTGCCCAGAGCTAGTGAGAAGTGGGCACTCAGCCTAAACCACGGTTTGTACCAACAGTTTCCAAGCAGGGAACCCCCAGGAACCTTTGTTCCCAGAGGCCAGCCCAGGGCCACCCTTGCCAGCAGGTCGCTGTGAGTGAGCAGCCGGCCAGACCACGCCCCTGTCCTGCCAGCAATCTTCTGAGGTGCCCGTCTGATCTCTTACCACACTGAGGCCGCTGTGAGAGCACCTGGCCCTTCTCAGCCCCTCTCACTGCCTTGGACAGACTGTAGGTGGTTTCTCATGCAGAGTACACAAGTCTGAGGGCCACAGATCTGTCCCTCAAGGAGGTGGCCTGGGCTACCAATAGGAGCACACACACCTATGATCACATTCGGTTTGAGGGAGCCACAGCCCCACAGGAGGTTCTGTGCCCTTCTCCCCTCACTCCTTCTTCCACAGGGCCCTGCTGCCAGGAAGGAAATACACCGTCCAGGTGACCACCCTCAGTGGGCTCTGGGGTGAGGAGCATCCCACTGAGAGCCTGGCCACTGCCCCGATGCACGTCTGGACCCGTAAGTAGAGAGCATGGCCCAGTTGGCAGGGCCTTTTCTAGAAGCTCCGACCTCCCTCTAGCACCTGTCAGTCCTCTCAAAAGTGCCCATGACATTAGAAACTGAGCCCTGAGCCTCCCAGAAGTCTCTTACACTAGGACTGCAGGGCAGGAGCCACTGGGCTGGACCAGGTCCTTCTGCTGCCCTCAGGACCCAAAGGCTGTGGCAGCTCCTGTGAGACGCTGACCAACAGGCCAGAGGGGCACATTGGGCCCAGGGTGTCCACACTGCCCAGCCTGCTGCCACTAAGCTGGGGTGTCACTAGGCCATCCCCCAACACATGGAAGGACCAGGAGGAATGGCCATTTTTCTGATGGCCCAAAATGGATACCAAAATTGCAGAAATCTGCGAGGAACAAAGGCTGAAGCAGGATTTACCCAGTGGGGGTGACTCTGCCTCCCCAGCTCTCAACCATAGCCCCCCAGGGAAGATAGTGAAAGGATGTGGGGCAGGGGTTCCACCTGGGGTCTGTGCAGCCACATGTGAAGGTCTCATGATGGGCCCATCTGTGGGGCTTTTGCTGGGTGAATCTGAGCCTGAGGGGACAGCAATGTCTTGGGCCACGGACCCTCTAAGGCAGGATGGAGGTGCTTCTGCACACCTGCCACTGCAGACACACTACACATCACTCCTTAGGACTACACAGGGTCTCACAGTTAAGTGTGTGAACTTGCCACTGTGCACTTACATTGGCAGCACTGTACAAAACAGCTCAGTAAGGTTCCACAATCTTGGTGTATCAGAGTCTCACAGCTGTGTCATGTCAGAGTGTGGTGGTGTCTTATTGCGTGGCATTGTTGTTGTAATGGTTTTTGTATGTGCTGAGTGAGAATGTTGGAGGTTGAATTTGAGCAACAAACAAACATTAAATTTCTTGTTAAACTTGGCAAGAGTACAAGTGAAATCGAGGACATGTTAGTCCAAATTTATGATAATGCCATGAGGGGAGAGAAAGTGTTACCAACAAAGAGAGGTCAGGGTGGCCAGTAACAAGCAGAACTGATTAAAAAACATTCCAAAAATTTGTCAAATTATGCATCAAAATTGTTGGCTGACCGTAAGAAGCATAGCAGACCATGTAAACATCAACAGAGAAACCAGATAATCTTAACTGAAAATCTTGAACACCTCGTGGCTCTTGCATCACAACAATGCACCAGCTTACACCACTCTGTGAAGGAGGTTTTAGCCAGTACACAAATAACTGTATTGGAACATCCTCCTTACTCGCCTGATCTGGCCCCCAGGAACTTTTTTTTTTTTTTACTTGAAGATAAAGGAAATATTGAAAGGAAAACATTTTGATGACATTCAGAACATCAAAGGTAATTTAATGACAGATCTGATGGCCATTCCAAGGGTTCCAAAATTGCTTTGAAGAATGGACTAGGCACTGGCATCAGTGCCCAGCTCCCCAAGGGGAGTGCTTCAAAGGTGACTGCAGTGATATTCAGCAGTGAGCTATGTAGTACTTTTCCTAAGGTGAGTTTGTGGACTTAATTGTCTGATCCTATAGGTTTCCAAGAAGGCTTGAAAAATCCACATCAGATCCTTAAACTGTGTCCTTGCCAGATGATCCGGTGGGTCCCACCCTTCACCTTCTCCCCACTGTGTCTTGTCCAGGTCCTTTGCCTCCAGCTAACCTGACTGCCACCCGGGTCACAGCCACTTCTGCCCATGTAGTGTGGGACACCCCCACTCCAGGTGACTTGCTGGAGGCTTATATCATCAACGTGACCACCAGCCAGAACACAAAGAGCCGCTATGTCCCCAATGGGAAGTTGGCGTCCTACACGGTGCGTGACCTGCTGCCTGGGAGGCGCTACCAGCTGTCTGTGACAGCCGTGCAGAGCACAGAGCATGGCCAGCTGCACAGCGATCCTGCCCACCTCTACATCATCACCTGTGAGTGCCAAGCCAGGGCCCTGGGCAGGGTGGGGACGGGTTCAGCCAGTGCGCCAGACTATTCAGGACTGACCTGGCCACCTGCAGGGCAGCAGCCTGGACTGCCATCCTTGGGACGTGGTGTCCTTGTCCAGGAGAGACTGCTTGTCCTCCCCTGGTATGGGCATACTACCCAAGGGGCATCAGACAGGCAGCCTAGAAACAGGATGCATGTCAAGCAGGAAAAATTCACATATGGGCTGAAGGGTTTTCAAGTTGGTGCAGAAAGGAGGGACTTAGGGACACACAGTGACAGCCACTTGGAAAGATAGGCTTGTGGAGGCCCTTCTGTGCCAGACTCCCCACTAGATCCCAGGAGGCGTGAGTAGTAAGTACATGGAATCACCTGGGGCTGGATGCCGAGGGCAGCCACAAAGAGAAGGTCCCAAGAGTGGTCTTGCAGCCCCAGCTGACCAGGAAGGCCACTGGACATGAGTGGGGCAGCTGGGCATGCAGAGATTCAAGCCATACCAGTAACCCGGGTCAGCTCTGAGTGCAGAGGGGGCCCTGCACGCAATGCTCATTTCCCTGAAGCCCACAAAGGTACCGTGGGAATGAGGCACATGTGAGAAACAGGTGGGGCATGTGTGGGAATGGGGCACTCCTGGACATGGGCTGCGCATGTGGCGAGGGGTGCAGAGCACATGTGTGGACACGGGGCACATGGGAAACGGTGCATGTGGACGTGGGGCACAGGCAGAAATGGGGTGCACATGTGGAAACAGGGCTCGTGGGGAGAATAGGGCACGCACATGGGAATGGGAGTGTGTGTGGACATGGGGTGCGTCTAAGGACATGGGGCACATGAAAAATGGGACACACATGGAAATGGGGCTCATGTGACATGGGGTATGTGGACATGGGGCATGTGGGAACTGGCTGTGGCAGCACAGGGAACAGAACACTGTGAGAAAGAGGAGACAAGGCAGGGAGCCCACAGCAGACAGTGTGGGGTCCCCGGGCTACAGCTGCCCCTCAGACCCAGCTGCCCTGCCTGGTAGGTGCAGTGTGCTGTGGCAGCCCCAGTGAGCCTGTCAACGTGGGCCACCTGACTTGGGCCCAGCCTGGGAGGCCAAAAACAGCTGAGTGCCAGTGGGCTGGGATCTCAGTAGAGGTGTCCAGCCAGGAAAGCCACTTGCTGGGGACAACCTAAGATTGTGTCCAGGTGCCCCATCCTGCCTTGAGAATAGAGAACTTGAGTCTGGGGTTGGAGGTCTGGGACCTGCCTGGCAACTCCCAGGTGAGGGCGTGTCCATGTTGCAGCTCCGAGGCAAGTAACCGACCCTCAGAAGGGATGGGTGGGCTGGAGGCAGGGGAGCCCCCAGCCCTCAGCCCTCAGCCACCCCAGCCTGCGTGGCCCCTGCCCCTCTCCAAGCACCGGGGAGTAGTAGCCCCTCCTAGGTAGCAGCAACAGGACAGTCAGGGGCAGCCCCCTCCCCCACCCACTCCATCCATCTGCTCTACAGCCCCCAGGGATGGTACCGACAGACGCTGGCCCCAGGGAGGACACCACCCACGGGTGCTCAGGAACAGGCCACCCCCTGTGCGCCTGCCAGAGCTGCAACTGCTCAACGACCACAATGCCCCCGAGCCGCTCTCCCCACCCTCCAGGTACCCAGCTCGCTGTCCGCTGCCCACAGGCCACGGTCTGGCAGTGGTGAACCCTCTCTTCTCCGCAGGTTCTCTGAGCTTGTGGATGGCAGAGGAAGAGTGAGCGCTAGGCTCCGAGTCTCCACACAACCACGTGAGTGCTGCCCCGACTGGGAGGCCAGCCTAGGCCTCCACGTGAGTGCTGCCCCGACTGGGAGGCCAGCCTAGGCCTCCACGTGAGTGCTGCCCCGACTGGGAGGCCAGCCTAGGCCTCCACGTGAGTGCTGCCCCGACGGGGAGGCCAGCCTAGGCCTTCCTACACCCTCACCTGGCCCCTGGGTCAGCATGGTGAATGACAAGGTCCTGAACACCTTGGCTGAAGCCCACCCGGTCTCCAGCCCAGCCGGATGCTGCTGGTGCTCAAGGCTCTGGGTGTGGGCGTGGGCAGCAGCTTATTAGTGCGCAGCCCAGCAGGCAGGTAGTAGATAGGACAAGGAAGATGGTGGGCATGGTCCCAAACTCTACGGAAGCTTTGCTTGCCATGTTAGGACTTGGGTTTTGTCTCTTAAGCAGGCGACAGGAGGCTGTGGTGGCCAAATTCTCCAATGTGCAGGAGCCCACCCAGAATGTCAGTTGGAGTTCATCTTGAACAAGGCACCGGGTGCTGGGCAAGTGGGGCACAGCCCAGGGCGCATGTCCACTTCTCATTCTGTGGCCACGTTCCACAGGCAGAGCCTTGGGGTTCTGGTCCTGCTCAGGCCTAGCTAGAGGGGCCACCTGAGGAGGCACCACAGGACATGGGCAGCCCTGGTCACTCTCCTAGGTAGTCATCCCAGCAGCAGGAGGCAGGTAGCCGGCTCCTCCCCAAAGCTTATTAGGGGCTGCGGTGGGCATGGGAACCTGCTGTAGCAGAGGCCTTCCCATGACCCCGACATGGCCCGAGACACACTGGGCAGGAGGCAGGTGCCACTGAGCCTGCCTGGGGGCCAAGTGCCCATCTTCACAGAATTCCCCGGCAGAGCCCAGTCTCCAGTTTAATGAATATTTCAACTAACAAAAACTTACGGGGCAAGAAAAGGGAAAGAAAGGGTGAGGTATGTGGCAGGGAGTGGGGAGGAGGCACAGGAGCCCTCAGGACGGGGGTGACAGGAAAGGGGTCACTGCCATGTGGTAAGCAGGAAGGAAGAGCCCAGGGCCAGGGATTTGGGGGACAGGCAGTTAGCTGCCCTCGCCTTGCTCAGTGGAGGCAGGTGGGCCTGGGGCACAGACGCAGCGCAGTTAGGAAATGCCCAGTGTGCAGGTGAAAGCCTTGTAGAGAGGGAGGGGCTGCAGAGGCTGAGACGGGGAGTGGGCAGCAGCCCCAAAGACGCAGGACCTGGAGGGAAAGGAAGCAGGACTTGACCCATGGGAGGAGACAGCACCAGTACCAGCAGAAGTACAGGGTCCTCTCAACAGCACAGGTCACTGGAGCCCAACCCGAGCAGCTCTGCTGGGCCCCACAAGGGAAGGCTGGTCCCGGCTGGGGGGCAGCAGGAGGGTGAAGCTACACCTCCGGCATAGGGGTGTAGGGCCAGCAGGGGAGCGGTCACCCACCACACGCCACACCAGGAGCCAGGCCGAATGTCCCTACACCCTGAGGGGGAGAAACAGCTCAAGAGTGAGGCCCAAGGGTGTCCTGGCGGAGAGCTGCCCTGCCACGTAGTTACTACCTGGCTTCTCCTAGAACCCACAGTCCTGGTGCAGCCTGAGAACGTGGAGGAGACCCCTAAGCAGATCAGCCTGGCCCTGCAGTTCCCTGAACGCAGTGACAAGGACATCAAAAGTAAGTCAGCAGCAGTGGTGGGGATTTGGGGACTGACCATTCTCGAGGGCCCTGGAGAACACAGAAGGCCCCCAGGCAGCAGTCAGAGACATAGGGTTTGTACAAGGGCAGTGTGTACCCCTGTCTGGAAAGGGTAGGGCAAAGCACACCGCACCGTAGCAGCACCCCACCCTGTTACTGACAGGGAACTGGCCAGCAGGCAGGGTCTGTGACTTGCCCTGCCCCTGCCTCCTGCAGCTGCCCAGCCCCAGCTCCCCTACCCCATATGCAGCTGCTCTTTGTTCTCCGTAGAGGAGTATGTTCAGTCAGAATGGTGCAGTCTGTGGAGGGAGTAGCTGGGCCCTGCAGACACTCAGGGCACACAGGGCCTCACCTGTCCCCTAGTCCAATGCTCTGCCTTGTAAGAGCCTCCAGTAAGAGCACTCCACAGCTCAAGAGGAATTTCCACACTGGACAGCACAAGTGGACGCATGTGCCTTACATGAGCCTGACTCCACCCTGCCTTGCCCCAGCTCTAACCTTTGGGCTGGGCCCCTCAATGGACAGCTCTCCTAGGGCCCAGTTTCCCATTTTCCCCCCGAGTCATACCACAGACTCAGGTTGGGTCACCCATCAAGCAACCCCAAAGAGGCCTAGTGGCTGGTGAGGACACAAGCCTCTGAGGGTAGGCCTGCCACCCCTGCCACCTGCCACAATGCCAGAGGTGCGCTTGCCGGTTCAGTACCCCCGAACCCCAGGTTCAGCACTCTCCCCTCCCACATGAGGTCTGACTTTGCTCCTGGTCTGGCTGAGCCCCAGAGAGCTGGTTTGTACATCAGATGCAGTCAGGAAGCTTCCCCTCATTAAGGTGCAGTTTCTTCAGAGTGAAGGTTGTTTCTTTTTTTCTTTTTTCTTTTTTTCTTTTTTGAGACAGAGCCTCAAGCTCTCACTCTGGGTAGAGTGCCATGGCATCACAGCTCACAGCAACCCCCAACTCTTGGGCTTAAGCGATTCTCTTGCTTCAGCTTCCCAAGTAGCTGGGACTACAGGCGCTTGCCACAATGCCCGGCTAATTTTTGGTTGTAGCTGTCACTGTTGTTTGGCAGGCCTGGGCTGGGTTTGAACCTGCCAGCTCTGGTGTATGTGACTGGCGCCTTAGCAGCCTGAGTTATAGGCACCAAGCCTGTGAAGGTTGTTTCTTAAGCCAACTAAACAAACATTTCATCACATGGTTGCATGATGTCAGCTCCTTAAATATGATGTTCCATTTGGCAAAATCCAGGAGCCCAGAGGGGCATTAATCAGCTCCTCAGTCTCTTCTGAGGACAGGCTGGAGGCAGTGCAAAGGCTGGCCCCAAGGCCACTGGGGTCCAGTAGTATTTAGTGGTATTAAGTGAGAACATGGAAAACAGAATCTTTACTGGCCTCTGGGGTGGAAAATTCGTCATAATTTTTGGTTCATGCTACACTGTTCAGCTAGTTAACTTTTGATAAAACTGTGGCCTTTAAACCTAGAGCCAAAGCCACGAAGCAGGACACGAGCAATGGCTGCGTCTTGCTGTCAGGCCCCGTGTCTCCCTGCAGTTAGCCATGATCCTGAACTTGGTGTTTGTGATGCCTTTGTTCCCTTAGCATAGAAGGTGGGGAGGAGTCCACCATCACACCTGTATGTCTGCCCACTCCACACATGTGACCTTCACCTGTGTTCACACTCGGCATTCCTGTGCTGAGCGTGGTTCACTCAGCTCATTCACATCTGGGACTGAGCGTGGAGTTCGTGGTGAACTTCCTGGCTCTTTTCCTGCTCTCCATGTGGAAGGCATGTGGGTAGCAATTAGCTGGTGCGTGTGTCCAAGCAGAAATGCTAGATCTTAGGGTATGTGAATTCCCAAGTTACGTGAGGCTGAGGCCTTTTCTCAGTGGTGCCATCAGCCTACCCCCAGCAGTGATTACGTGTCTCTCCAGACCTTGGTCCTGCCAGGTCCGTGGGCCCACAGAGCAAGGCGCCGGACCCCCACCACCCTAAGCCGGCAGGTGTCTCTTGCCGAGTATCTGCCAGGGACATCTGCTCTTCTGTGAAATGCCCAGTCCTGCCACTGACTTTAAAATTGGACTGTGTACTTTCCTTACTCATTTGTCAAAGTTTTTTTAAGACATTTTAACACAGATTCTTGTCAGGTATGTGTTCTGAAACATCTTTTTTCAGCCTCTGGCTCGTCTGCCCATTCTCTTCCCCTCATTAAGGTGCAGTTCTCTCAGAGTGAAGGTTCCTAATCAAATTAATTAAGCATTAGTGGTTAGTGATTTGGGGCCTTCTTTTAAAAATATCTTTCCCTACACAAGATTAGAAAGTTATTCATGTATATTTGTTTCTCAACAATTTAAAGTTTTGTTCATTGATCTTTCTGAAGCAGATTGTGTGTGTGTGAGAAACACGGTTGCAGTTTCATTTTTTATGCACAAAACGAAACTGGTTTTTCATTAAAAGTTCCTTTTCTCCACTGTCAATACCCGAGTGTCACATATAAAAGTGAATTCTGGCTGTGCCCGTTTGACAGACCTGTGCCAGCACCACCTGCTCCCACCAAACTCGGTGTACCCGGTGCTGCTGGAAGCCCCTCTTCTTTACTTTCATCTTCTGATGTGTCCTGGCCATCCTTGGACCTTGCCTTCCACGTATACATCTCAGAATCTTCTAATCACATTCCATGAAAAATGTTTTCGAGATGATTAGATGTGCACTGAATCCATGAACCATTTTTGTTAAAATAGACATTTTAGGATATTAAATCTATCCATGAACATGGAATATCTCTTCATGTAGTTAAGACTTAATGTCTTCTAATAAATTTTATGTGGAATACATATTTACTCCTATTTTATAATTTATGCTATTATTGTTTGATATTAGTATATACTTTAAAAATTATATTTCATGATTACTTATTACTGGAGTATATATGTTTATTGAGCTTTGCAGACTGTTTCCAAATATCTGGCCAAACTCTTCTCTTTAGTCATGGATTCTTTGGGGATTTCACGTACATAGTCATATCTCTTAAAAGCTTAGTAGCTTGCCTTTTAAACTCAGACCTGATTTTTGTTTTGTATGACATAGAAGTTAGTTCTTTTTCTTATGGACACTTGTATCAGCCACCATCTCCCACAGCTCTGCAGGGCTGCCATGTCCAATGCACATCACCCTTCTGTGCTGTGTCACTGTCCTCGAGCCACACCAGCTATTTTAATGATGGTGGCTCTGGCCTTACTTGCTATGCAGCAGGGCCAGTCCTCCATCTAACCTTCAAGGGAGTTGGGACCATTCTTGGCCCTTTGACATCAATGGACTTTTAGGGTCAGACTGTCAGGTCCCACTGAGGGCTTGCTGGGACTTTACATAACCATATTTCTGAGGCTCATAAGCCTATAAAATTCTGAGTAGCACTCACATTTGAAGGTTACTTTGGCTGGACATAAAATTCTAGGTTGAAGTTCCTTTCCCCGTCAGTTCTTCCAGTACTAGTCCAGGTCATCTTGTATCCAGCACAGCCGCCAAGACTGCTCTTACTCCTCGTAGGGTAACCTGCTCCTTCTCCCTGGAAGCAAGAGGGTCTCCAGAGCACCCCGGGCACCCCCAAAGCAAAGTTAACACCCCTGGTTGTCACATCCTCACCCAGCAACTGTCCAGGTCAGGACTATACCTTCAGGCCTGGGGGAGCATGTCCTGAAGAGAAGGAAGGTCCCCATGCTTATAGCTGGTCACCCCAGAGGTTTGAAGGGGCAGGAACAAAGGAGTGCTGAGCCTAGTAAAATAGTTCCCGTTTTCCCCAACTTCTCACCCCAGCAGGGCTCTGGGGCTGTCCTGCCTTTCTCCCCTGACACCTTCACCAGTGCTGTAGGTGGCTGCCACCCAGAACAGCCAGTTGCTACCCCAGGCAACAGCAGGCAAGGGCACAGCCTAAGCCACTTTTCTCCATGATGTCTCCTGGCGTGGAGTGGCCCACTGCCCCATCCCACTCTAAAATGCCTTCTCTGCAGTTTTATTTGTGTGTGGGTTTAGTGGCAATAGCAGCATAAGGTGAAGCCACGGGGTGGCTTTTTAGGAAGCTCCTGCCTGCACTTGCATAAACTGTGGACTCAGGGTCCGAGCAGCCCTAGAGCGGTGTAGGTTCCTATCAGTCTCTGTCGCCGTGGCTGCCCTGCAGGCAGGGCTGAGGAGTGGCAGCACGAGCCCCTGCACTCTGAATGCTGCTGCACCCAGCCATGTTCTGTAGGGACTCTGCAATGCCACTGCACAATTGTGTGCAGTGTTTACATTCATATGGAAATTACAAGGGACCCAGAATAGCGAAAATAATTCTGAAAAAGAGGGAAAAAACAGGAGGACTCGTACTTTCCAGCGTCAGGACTTACTACGGAATGACAGCAGTGAAGCAGCAGTGGTGCTGGCCTAGGACAGGCATGTAGAGAAATGGAGTAAGAGTGAGAATGCAGAAATAAAGCCACACATCTGTGGGCAGCTGACTTTGACAAGGTGCCAATGCCACTCAGTGGGGACAGAATAGAGTTCTCCATTCATGCTGCCGCGATGGTGGTGGCCACAAGCAAATGAGGGATGTTGGACTCACCTCCCACCATGTTCCTCACACACAAGTTAACACAACATGGACTGAAGACCCAAATGTTAGGAGCTAAACATCGTGTTGGGAGAAAACACATGTAAATCTTTGTGACTTTAGATGTGACGGAGGATTCTTAGATACAACAAAAGAATGCGGAAGAAGAACAGAAGGATAACTGCTCTTTGTCAAATTTCAAAACTTTTATGTCTCAAGGACACTATCAAAGAAATGAAAAGACAGCCCATGGAATGGAAGGAAATATCTGTAATTCATATATCTGATAAAGGACTTGTATCCAAAATATATAAAGAACTTTTACAACCAAGTAATAAAAAGACAAATAATCCAGTTTAAAAATAGGCAAAGGACCTAAGCAGACATCTCTCCAAAGAAGATAAATAGTCAGTAAACACAAGAAAAGATGTTGGATGTCCTTAGTGAGCTGGAGAATGCACATCAGAACCACAATGAGTGCTGCTCCACCCACCAGGTGCTGGAGTCACAAAGTCAGGTAGCAGCAGCCCTGGGAGGGTGTGGGCAGAGAAGAGCCTCATCACTGCTGGCAGGACACAGCGGCGCAGCAGCTTTGGGGAGAAATAGACGGGCAGTTCCACTGAGGACAAAGAGCCCATCCCTGAGTAGGTGCCCAAGAGAAATGGAAACATTTTCACACAGGTCCTGTGCACAGATGTTCACAGAAGTGTAACACAATAGCCACAAAGTGGAAACAGCCAAAATGTTCATCAGCTGACTAATGGACAAATAAAAGGTGATGTAGCACTACTCACATAGAGAAAGGGAAGGGAGTGTACACTGGGACACAGATGAACCTGGAGAGCATGCTGAGTCACAGGCAACCACAAAGACCAGGGGTATTCACAGTATGACTCCATCCCTGTGAAAGTCCAGAACAGGGAGATCTACAGTGACAGAAAAGTATATCCATGGTTGCTTAGGACTTGGGTTGTGGGGTGGAGGGTGACAGCTTTGAGATTTCTTTTTGAGGTGTCAAAAATCTTCTAAAATTGTGGCAATGGATTCATATATTTGTGAAGATGCTAAAAACCAATTTATTATATACTTTAAATGAGCAAACTTTACGTTATATAAATTGTATCTCAATAAAGTTTTAAAAAGTAATGTGCAGGCCAGGCAGGGTGGCTCAGGCCTGTAATCCCAACACTCTGGGAGGCTGAGGCGGGTGGATTACCTGAGCTCACGAGTTCCAGACCAGCCTGAGGAAGAGTGAGACCTCATCTCTAAAAATAACCAGGCATTGTGGCGGGTACCTGTAGTTCCAGCTACTTGGTTGGCTGAGGCAAGAGAATCGCTTAAGCCCAAGAGTGAGGTTGCTATGAGCTGTGATGCCATGGCACTCTACTGAGGGTGACAAAATGAGACTCTGTCTCAAGAAAAAAAAAAAAGTAATGAGCAGAATAGTGTTTTCAGTATGTTATATTTTGGGTAGGAAAATGAAGAAGGGAAATATGAATTTTCCCCTTATATTTAAAAAGAAAACTAATGAAATGATTAAGTGGGGAGGGAAAGAACAGGGTAAAGGGAATGGAGGCTTCTCTGAATGTACCTTGTTTTATAGTTGACTTTGGAACCCAGACAATGTTTTTAAAACAATAAAAAGAAAGGGCAAGACCACGTGGAAAAAAGGGAACAATCATGCATTGTTACCGGACTGCAAACTCCACCACCTCCATGGAAAGTCATATGAAGATTCCTCAAAGAACCAAGAGGAAACCTACCATTCAGTCCAACAATCCCACTACTGGGTATTGACTCAAAGGGAAAAAACAACATTTTATAAAAAAGATACTTGCACTTGAATGTTTATTGCAACATAATTCACAATTGCAAGGATATAGAAGGCACCCAAGTGCCCATCAGTTCCTCAGTGGATTAATGAACTGTAACAGCCTGAATGGAATTGGAGACCGCTATCCTAAGTGAAGTATCACGAGAAAGGAAAAACAAGCACCACATGTACTCGGAACTAGTTGTTCAATACCTACAAGTTCATATGGAAACAGAACTTAATGGAATTTAAGGGGTCAGGGGGAAAGGTAAGGGTAAATTTCCTCCCCACTGCATGGGTACACTGCATACTTTCTGGAGTTACAGAAAGTTCTGCAACTTTCAGAGTTACAGGGCACACCTGTAACTCTGACTCCATCCACGCAAATGCAAACTATGTAACCAAATCGTATGGACCCCTGAAATTTAAAAAAGAGAAGGCAACACCTAAAATTGAAAACAAACTGAAACAAATAACCTATTTATAGTGTTGATGGCATAACCACCTGGGAAAAAAGTATCTTTTCAAGCAGTTTTAATAACAGCAGTCTAACCACTCACCCAGTGGGGTGTGGCCTCGGGATGAGAAACACTGCCAAGAAATCTTGGTGTTGATGGTGATACTGGTATCGTTAGGGAAGTAAAACTGGCCTTGAAACTAGTACATGTATGTTGTAGGATGAAGAAAATAAATGTTAATGTCACCAAAATTTTCAGTGAAAGAAATAAAAATCTAAAATCAAAAGAGTTTAAAACCTTGTTTTTAAATTAATTGTTATTTGGACTGGAAATATTGGTATAAATTCACAGTTTGTCTATATTTAAAAAACCTGATTTCTCAGTCCTGTTCTGGAAAAACCTGGCAGCAGGGATGGACCCCAGGAGCAGTGAGTGCCAGGAGCACCCCAGACTGTGAGTGCCCAGAGGAACCAGAGACCTTTGGAGAAACGGCTAGTCCCGAGGCTGAAGTGGGATATGGGCAATAGTCCCAGGACACAGTATTGTGTAAAAAGCAAGCAAGTTTTCAAAACAGCTGGGACTGACTTAATTAAACTGAAAAGCTTCTGTACAGCTAAGTAGACAACAACCAAAGCAAATAGACAACCTACACAATGGGAAAGGATATTTACATATTTTGAATCAGACAAAAGCTTGATAACTAGAATCTATAGAGAACTCAAATTAATCTACATGAAAAAAGCCAACAATCCCATATATCAATGGGCAAGAGACATGAATAGAACCTTCTCTAAAGAAGACAGACGTAGAGAACCAAGAGATGAATCCAGCTACTTACCGTTATTTGATCTTTGACAAGCCAATTAAAAACATTCAGTGGGGAAAAGATTCCCTATTTAAAAAATGGTGCTGGGTGAACTAGCTGGCAATTTGTAGAAGATTGAAACTGGACCCACACCTTTCACCATTAACTAAGATAGACTCTCACTGGATAAAAGATTTAAACTTAAGACATGAAACTATAAAAATACTTGAAGAAAGTGCAGGGAAAACTCTTGAAGGAATCAGCCTGGGTAAATATTTTATGAGGAGGACTCCCCAGGCAATTGAAGCAGTATCAAAAATACGCTACTGGGACCTGATCAAACTAAAAAGCTTCTGCACAGCCAAGAACATAGTGAGTAAAGCAAGCAGACAGCCCTCAGAATGGGAGAAAATATTTGCAGGTTATACCTCCGATAAAGGTCTAATAACCAGAATCCACAGAGAACTCAAACTTATTAGCAAGAAAAGAACACGTGATCCCATCTCAGGGTGGGCAAGGGACTTGAAGAGAAACTTCTCTAAAGAAGACAGACACACGATCTACAAACACATGAAAAAAAGCTCCTCATCCTTAATCATCAGAGAAATGCAAATCAAAACTACTTTGAGAAATCACCTAACCCCAGGAAGAGTAGCCCACATAACAAAATCCCAAAACCAGAGATGTTGGTGTGAATGTGGAGAAAAGGGCACACTTCTACACTGCTGGTGGGAGTGCCCACTAATACGTTCCTTCTGGAAGGATGTTTGGAGAATACTTAAAGACCTAAAAATAGACCTGCCATTCAATCCTGTAATTCCTTTATTAGGTTTATACCCAGAAGACCAAAAATCACAATATAACAAAGACATCTGTACCAGAATGTTTATTGCTGAAGATCAAGCGTCTGAGAAAGAAGTGTGCCCAAAAGATGCTTCGAAAGGCAAGGAGGGGCTTGGCACCTGTGGCTCAAGTGGCTAAGGTGCCAGCCACGTACACCTGAGCTGGCAGGTTCTAATCCAGCCTGGGCCCGCCAAACAACAATGACGGCTACAACCAAAAAATAGCCGGGCATTGTGGTGGGCACCAGTGGTCCCAGCTACTTGGGAGGCAGAGGCAGAGAATCGCTTGAGCCCAGGAGTTGAAGGGTGCTGTGAGCTATGATGCCACAGCACTCTACCCAGGGTGACAGCTTGAGGCTCTGTCTCAAAAAAAAGAAAGGCAAGGAGAAAGCTTATCTATGAAAAAGCTAAGCATTGGGCGGCGCCTGTGGCTCAGTGAGTAGGGTGCCAGCCCCATATACTGAGGGTGGCGGGTTCAGGCCCAGCCCCAGCCAAATTGCAACAAAAAAATAGCCGGGTGTTGTGGCGGGCGCCTGTAGTCCCAGCTACTTGGGAGGCTGAGGCAAGAGAATCGCCTAAACCCAGGAGTTGGAGGTTGCTGCGAGCTGTGATGCCATTGCACTCTACTGAGGGTGATAAAGTGAAACTCTGTCTCTAAAAAAAAAAAAAAAAGAAAGAAAGAAAAAGCTAAGCATTATCATAAAGAATATAGGCAGATGTACAGAACTGAGATTCGGATGGCTAGGATGGCAAGAAAAGCTGGCAACTTCTATGTACCTGCAGAACCAAAATTGGCATTTGTCATCAGGATCAGAGGTATCAATGGTGTGAGTCCAAAGGTCCGAAAGGTGTTGCAGCTTCTTCGCCTTCGCCAGATCTTCAATGGAACTTTTGTTAAGCTCAACAAGGCTTCCATTAACATGCTGAGGATTGTAGAACCGTATATTGCATGGGGGTACCCAAATCTGAAGTCAGTAAATGAGCTAATCTACAAGCGTGGTTATGGCAAAATCATTAAGAAACGAATTGTGTTGACTGATAACAGTTTGATTGAGCGATGTCTTGGTAAACGTGGCATCATCTGCGTGGAGGATCTGATTCATGAGATCTATACTGTTGGAAAATGCTTCAAAGAAGCAAATAACTTATTGTGGCTCTTTAAGTTATCATCTCCACGGGGAGGGGGGAATGAAGAAAAAAAACAATGCACTTTGTAGAAGGTGGAGATGCTGGTAACAGGGAAGATCAAATCAATAGGCTTATTAGAAGGTATCTGCCCTGATAGTTTTTGTAATCTGGTCAGTTAATAAACATGACTGCTTTCAAACCGAAAAAAAAAAGAGAGGGTGACAAAGGATGAAAATAGATGAAACAAGACTGGCCACTTTTGATCGTCATTGAAGGTTAGTGCACAGAGCTCTTCACACTCCACATGCTGGAGTTTTGGAAATTTTCATAATGAGAAGTTTTCTGGAGGCCCATGACTCATTGTAAGCACATCAGGAAAATCAAAAAGACAAGAGAAGTCTCAGAGGACTGTGTGAGAGGAAAAAGGGGAAATAGATCCAGCGAGGAAGGAGGGAGCCAGCCAGGGAGAGAAACCCAGGGCCAGTGTGGGGACAGGACTCACTCGTGTTTTTCAATGTTAAGTTAAAAAGTTAGCCAATAAAATGTAAAACAAATCTTGATGAAGCTAGAAAAAAATAAGGACATACTAGCAGCTGAAGTGTGGTGAGGATGCGGTACGGCCACCCTGAGCACAGCCCTGGCTCCATCCTGAGGGCTGCGGGACAAGAGGACCAGGAGGGCCCACGTGCCAACTGGAGACCCCATGTAGGGTGCTGCCAGACAAGTTGGGGGGGGGGGGTCCGTGGGGGCTCAGCACCAGGGGTCCTGCTTCTCCTGCCTCCCTCCCCTTTATCTCCTTTTTTCCTCTTTCCCTTCCTTCCTTGTGATGAGGTCTACCAAGGCATGCTTCGGCCTGTCCTTTCCCCTCTGCTCTCTTTGGACACCTGAAGTAGGTCCACCCTAGTGGTGTTTGAGAGCCCACTGCTATGTGCCACAGCAGGAGAGGAACAAGCCTGTCACTGCAGAGAGAGCTGCCTCCCTGCCTCTCGGGCCAGGTTGCAGGGGGGACACAGACGTGTCCATGCTAGTAGATTCCAGATGTCCCAGGGACTAACCTCATGTGGCCTCTGCTTCCAGCTGCCCCAGGGAATTGCTCAGGAAGCCCCTGTCAGAATGGAGGCACATGTGTGCAGGGCACTGGGACTCACAGCTGTGACTGTGCACCAGGCTTCAAAGGCAGACGCTGTGAGCTCGGTAAGTCGGGACTTGGGCTCAGGATTTCTGTCACAACAGCCTGTGACAGCCCCAGGACCACTGGGTCACAGGTGGGTTTGCTGTGGGGGGCCTCTGAGGTGTCAGGACAGGGGCCCAAGGCTTCCGAGTGCCAGGCAGGGAGGTGGGTGGGCGAGAACCCCCAAGCTGGATAGAAGGTGCCGCAGAGTCTGAACAACCCTGCACCAGAACACAGTCACAGAGCAGGCCCAAGAAGACACACGGCCTGAGTGCCAGGGTGGGCAGGGGGCTCCCATTTCATCACAGCACCCCATAGCCTCTTGGCTTTAAGGGGACCAGCCTCTAGGATGCCCAGACCAGAGCTGCCACACCTGGAGATGGGGCCTGCAGTTTAGGAAACAGCAGGTGCAGACCCCAGGTCCAGGCAGGCTGCTGGGGTCTCTCCCTCAGGCAGAGTCTACATGGTGAGGCCAGGAAGATACCATCCTCAGCACAGCTCCTCATAAGCCTTCTGCTTTGTGCCTGCAGCCTGCAAAAAGGTGCCTCGCCCCTGCACTCGGCTGTTCTCGGAGACAAAGTCCTTTCCAGTCTGGGAGGGTGGCGTCTGTCACCACATGTGAGTTGCTCTCTGTCCTCAGCCTGGTTACGCATGTGGAGTGTCCTGACTTTTCAACGTGCCTTCTCAACGTCTGCCCACCTAGCCCTGAGTAGGGTGGTAGTCAGTCACCGAAGGGACCTTCTAACCACCAGTTCCCTCCATGGGATACATTAGCAAAGCCAGGCAGGAAGAATGAGTCAATAGCCTCTGTCCATGGAGCTGGTGGCAGCAGCAGCGGTGAAGAGCAGAGTCCTCAGCCTCTGGCCCCGGCCCCCAGGCTGCCTCTCCCACAGGCTTTAGCAGTGTCAGCTCTAGCCCCTGTGAATGGCAAAGGCCTCATGAACATGACCTTTCCCCTGTCTCTTCCTTAGAGCCCCCTGGAAAAACACACAGCACATAAGAATGCCAGTCCCTGCTCTGCCATTAACTCAGATGTGTCCCTGGGCAAATCACTCATGCTTCAGTTTCCCACCTGGAGAATGGGCTACAAGGAAGAGTGACACAAAAGAGTCAGTCCATTGTTGACTTACCGAGTCAACAGTCAGTGAACAACTCACTCCCAAGTGCTGGCTGTGTGCAGACACTCCCAGACGCTCAGACATCGGAGACAGGAACAGACTGCAGTCCTGCCCTCCGATCCTTATGTTCTAGATAAGGGACAGACAGGAAACAGCACTGAGCATGCTGCACAGTGCTGCAGCCGGTGACGGGTGCTGGGAAAAGGAGAGCTGAACAGGAGACCAGGAGAGCCAGAGGCGGGTGGACAGGGGCCAGAAGGCGACAGGAGGGGAGCACAGTACCAGTGACCAGGAGCTGCCTGGGTCCCCTGGGGACAGCGAAGAGGCCAGCAGGGCTGGGCCCACCAAGCAAGGTGGAAAGCAGCAGGAGGGTGAAGGGCCTTGGAGACCCTCAGGGCTGGCGCTTGTTCTCCAATTAGTGGGGCGTGAAGAAGGGCCCTGAGCAGGGGAGAGACACGTGCTTAGGTCTATAACGACCACTCGGATGCCCTGTGAAGAGAGGGCTGTAGGAGGACAGGGGCAGGTAGCCAGGCTCAACACCATGCGTCCAGCACAGATACTGGTCTGTGTTGAGATTCGGGGAGCTGCACTGGCAGGCACAGGATTCAGACTCTGTGCACTGGGGTCCTCAGGATCCACAGCCTTCCCACAGCACCTGCTAGTGATGGGAAGGTTCACGGAGGCTAGGAGCCTCAGGAAGCATCCAACAAGGGGCTCCTTAGCTCACTAAGAGCTCTCAATCCTTCAACCTGCCTGCACGTTTAAAGTGGTTTTCTTGTATTTAACATATAGCTGGGTCCTGCTTTGTCTGCCAATCTCTTTTACTACTGGCTAATCGGTTATATTTCTTGGCTTATTTTGTAGTGGATGCTCCAGGATTTACGTACACATCTTCAGCTTATCACAATCTACCTTTAATTACTAGTATATGATTTCAGTATAATGGAAGATTCTTACAACAGCATGACAGCAACAGGCTTCCACTCTCCCCACTCCCATCTCTGAATTACCTACCAGTCAGGCTTCTTACTTCCACACGTGCTATGTACCGCACAATGTCCTTTGTGCTCTCAACAGACAACTGCATTGTCTAGTGTTGAAAGTAAACAGTCTTGTGTTTACCTGCATTCCACCAGCCCCAGCACCGTTCATCCCTCTATGTAGATCCAAGCTTCCGCCTGGGACCCTTTACTTTTGCTGAAAGGATGCAGTGTAACAATCCTTCTAGCACAGGTCTCCTAGAGATGAATTTGCTCTGCTTTTGTCTAAAAAGGCTTTTACTTCACCTTCATTTCTGAAGGATGTATTTGCTTACTGTAGAGTTCTTGGCTGACAGTTGCATTGTCCTCTCAGAGCGTCCTCTGTGCTCTGGCTGGAGTGGCTTCAGGGGAGAAGCCACAGTCATTCTCATTTGTATTCCTCTGCATATAATGTGCCCTCCCACCCCTGTGGCTGCTTTTACATTTTCTCTTTGTTTTTGGACAACTTAATTATGATGTGCTTTGGTATAGCTGTGTGTGTTTTTATTCTCTAGAATTCGTTTGTTTCTTTTTTGAGACAGAGTCTCAAGCTGTCGCCCTGGATAGAGTGTCGTGGAGTCATAGCTCACAGCAGCCTCCAATTTGGGCTCGAACAATCCTTTTGTCTAATTTTTTTTTTTTCCATTTTTAGTTGAGACAGGGGTCTCGCTTTTTGCTCAGGCTGGTCTCAAACCCATGAGCTCAAGCTATCCACCCACCTCGGCCTCCTAGAGTGCTAGGATTACAGGCGTGAGCCACCAGGCCTGGCCTATTCTCCAGAATTTGTTAAGCTTTTTGTGTTTCTGAATTTTTAGCTTTTGTCAATCTGGAAGCATGTGGCTGTAATTTTTCACATGCGTTTTCTCTCCCTGCATCTCCAGCCCTGAAACTCTGCTCGGATTGTTCGGTCTTTCTTCCCTGTTCTTCACTGTGGACAGATGCTGTTTCTGTGTATTTCAGGTCATTAATCTTTTCTTATGTAGCATCTAATCTACCATTAATCCTAGTCAATAAAATTTTCATTTCAGATACTATATTTTACATGTCTAGAAGCTCCCTTTACTTCTTTCTTAGACCACCCATTTCTCTCTTCACTAATATGTGTGTTTTCCCTTAGATTACTGGACATGTGGACCAAATTTATAATATATATTTAAAGGTCATTATCTGCTATTTCTTTCATCACTCATTTCTGGGTCTTTTTCTATTGAATTATTTTTCTCCATATTATAGGTCACTTTTTTTTTGATTCTTCACATGATTCTTTGAATATAATTTTTTTATTGGATGCTGGACATTATAAATTTTATGTTACCAAGTGCTGGATTTTTTTTAAAGATAGAATCTTGTTTTGTCACCCTTGGTAGAGTTCTGTGGTGTCATAGCTCACAGCAACCTCAAACTCTTGGGTTCAAGCAATTCTTTTACCTCAGACTATAGGTTCCCCGCTACAACACCGGGCTACTTTTTTTTAGAGACAAGGTCTGACTCTTGCTCAGGCTGGTCTTGAACTCCTAAGCTCAAACAATCCACTCCCCTCAGGCTCCCAAAGTGCTAGGATTAAAGGCATTAAAGAGCCACCATGCCTAGCCAATCTTTGTATTCTTTTCAAGAATGTTGGTTTTCTTCTGCAAGGCAGTTATTTGAGTATAGTTTGATCTTTTTACGAGTTTAGAGTAGTCTTTGCATATGCTGGGGTTAATTGTGGCCAACTTCTATGCGTGCCTTTCTGGGGCTTCACTGGGTTGGCCCTTCGTGAACAAGAGCTCTCTCCTTGGGCTCGAGGACCTGCTCAGCTCCTCAGGAGTCCTTGCTACACATGGTCTCACCCTGTACTTGCATCGTGACTCAGAGGACCTCCTACAGATTTCTAGAGCTCTTCCTCTGCACACCTCCCTCCTCTCCAGCACTCTGCCCCACAGTGCTGGCTACCCCTGCCTCCACAATGCCAGTCTTTCTCCTGACTCAGTGTGACCCCTGCTTGGACTCCTTCCTTCTGCAATGCAGTCCAAAAGGTACCCAGGTCTGGCCTGACCACAGGATGGTCTCATTTGTTTCTCTTCCCTCAGGGTCAGGTCTCTACTGCTCGGATTGTTCACACTGGGAGGTGAATTCCAGGTCCTGTTACACTCTCAGGGACAAAGCAGAAGTCTTTTTTTTTTTAGAGACAGAGTCTCACCTTGTCACCCTCAATAGAGTGCTGTAGCGTCACAGCTCACAGCAACCTCCAGCTCTTGGGCTTAGGCAATTCTCTTGCCTCAGCCTCCTGGAAGCAGAAGTCTTACTACAGGGTTTAGATCCTACAGTGTCTCCCAAACGTAGCATATGAGTTGGAGCCCTGCCCACTGAGGTCCTTGACATATGAGAGTTTTAACAAGAGCCCAAACACTTTCCCTTCATTCTTATCCACAAACTTATGAAAGACATGGTATGAGAAATTCCCATTTTACACAAAATTACACTTACCTATAGTCCCGGCTACTTATGAGGCTGAGTCAGGAGAATCACTTAAGCACAGGAGTGAGGTTGCAGTGAGCTACACTGACACCACTGGCACTCTACCCAGGGTGACAGAGTGAGACTCTGTCTCAAACAAACAAAACAAACCAAAAAAACCCTCTGAGTCTGAAAAGCTTAAGAGCCTTTCTCAAAGTAGCCTAGTTCATAAATGGAAGAAGCAGGGCTTAAAATCAGGCCCTCTATGCTGCAATGCCCACATCCAAAGCCTGCAAGCCTAAGGCTTCTCAGACTTCTCTACAAAATACCCATAAACAGGGCGGCACCTGTGGCTCAGTGAGTAGGGCGCCGGCCCCATATGCCGAGGGTGGCGGGTTCAAACCCAGCCCCGGCCAAACTGCAACAAAAAAATAGCCGGGCGTTCTGGCCAGCGCCTGTAGTCCCAGCTAGTCGGGAGGCTGAGGCAAGAGAATCGCATAAGCCCAAGAGTTAGAGGTTGCTGTGAGCCGTGTGACGCCACGGCACTCTACCCGAGGGCCGTACAGTGAGACTCTGTCTCTACAAAAAAAAAAAAAAAAAATACCCATAAACAGAAAACCAAGGTCATACCTCTCCAAGGCCTGGGCCAAGTGGCCTGCCTCAAACAAAGACATGTCTTTGAAATTTCACATTTTATCGTTTTATCATAAGACTTTGTCAGTGCTCACCAAAATGCACACCAAAATGGGTATATTTCATGTGTATTATACATCAGTAAATTTTTTAAAAATCATAGGACCTTTATGTTGGATATTTTTATACATCTATAAGTGGTAATATTTTATTAATAATGGCTTTTTCCTCAAACACCTTCATATTTTCCTGCGAGTTCACATAGCCTAGATTAAGCAACTGGGCAACATTCTGCTTCACTGTCTGGTTTGACAGAGTTTTCTTGTGATGGCAGGTATAAAAGAGTCTACAAAGTTCACCAAGACGTCTGCTTCAAAGAGAGCTGTGAAGGCACAAGCCCCAAGAAAGCCCCAAACAGGTGCCACATGGCGGGAGGCGCACGCCATGGCCTGCATGCAGCTAAGGGTGATGGACAAGGCGGCCCTGGGGACTGTGTGCTATGGACACACAGGCTTTCAGGCTGAGCCAGGTCGTCTAATGGGCAGCCCGTGCAATCACCTCCTGCTGGGGCCACATCTGTGTGCCGTGCATGTGAGCACACAGGCGGGCTCTGCTGGGGCCACGTCCATGTGCCATGCGTGTGAACACACACACACACACACACACACACACCCAGACACACGTGGGCTCAACTGGGCACCTGGGCATGGGGCATATGGCTGTGCATGTTCACGCAAAGCATGGCACTACCTACGCTTAGGAGGAAACAAGAGTTGTCGATAGCCCTGTGAATACACAATATAGTAAGTTGTGCTTACTTTTTAGTCACTCACACCCAAGTTCTTTCCCCAAAGGGTTCAAAGTAATCACAAGCATTTTTGCTATTTGGGGTTTTATTGAAAGAAGTATCTAAGAATATTATATACTTTCAAAACAACAAGAGTCCAAACCTCAGGCATAGTCTTCGTGGACCAATGGGCAGCCACATGTGCTTGTTTTGCTTTATGGAGTCTCAAGGCCAGGCCACAGGGCACAGCTTCCAGCAGCGCCACTTGGCCCCAGGCATGTGACCTTTCTTCCCCTCACTCTCCGTAACTCACAACAGGCCAAGGTGCTACCCTCATCCCTCCACAACACCAGGCCAGGTTGGTGCAAACTAAGACGCTTGTCCTGTGCTGCTGCTGTGCTGAGTGCCCACCCCTACCCCTTTGCTGGGATGCATGCACTGAAGGCAGATCCCCACAGGATCCAAAGTACACAAGTCTCTCTTTCATGAACTACTTTTCTCTAATTATTTCAGGAAACAAAGTAAGAGTCAAACACTGGAGAAGCCCTAAGGTATGTCCCCGGAACCCACCCTCCCTGCCCACTACAGAGCTACTGGATGTGGGGGAGGTAGCCCTGCCCTGCCCTGGGCTCTCAGAGCTGCTAACTCCTGAGCACTGCTAAGGAGAGCTCAGTGTGCTACTGGGTGACAAGCTCCAGGACAAGGAAGGTGGCAGAGCTCTACATAAACTTGGACTAGTCATGGAAAAACACATCTCCAAGTGGAAATGTGTCTCTCTGGGGTGGGGACAAGTCCCACTCTTTCAAGGGATATGTAGCCATGAACCTTCTGATCAGCTCCAGTGGGAGGAGGGAAGGTGGCACAGAGTTGCCAAACCACTTTTTGGGGGGCAGTGGGAGAGCCTGGGATGCTGCAGATTCTGGGGGTGCTGGGAGGGATCTTACAGACCCTGTTAATAGCATCCTGTGTGAAGAAAAATGATCACATAACACAAAAAGTCCTGAAGATAGCCTCTCACTAGGAAATTCACAATGGACAGTAGACTCTTAGTCATAAATCCTGAAGTGAAAGAAATGTTTTAACTCTATTTTTGTTTAGCCCAGAATTCCCCAAACTTCTCTGGCAACCAGATCCCCATCCTGCTCCTACCACCCCACACGCAAACTCTGTTGAACCTTAAAGAACAGTGGTATTCTTCACAACAGTTTGGAAATCCTTGGGTTATACTGTAGAAACCTACAGCCTGTGATCGGTTTCATGCCAAGTGAAATTTTCTTCTCAACATGTCACCAGGAATGAAAGACGAATTTCTGGTTGGCCTAAGACAGCTCACAACTCACATTCCTTAACATAGTGTAAATGCCACCTCCCTGATCCTGAAGGAGAGGAATGGGGCACCCTTGTGCAACAAAAATCTTACGTGGCTAAGGAAATACAGGAGAAATGTCGCTCAGAGACCTTTAAAACAACCAGAAGCAAGGGAGCTCCTCAGGCAAGGTCTGCCCTGAAGGAAGAATGCCCAGACCAGCCAGGGATGGAGGGCTGCAGCTCCAGGGCATCAAGTCAGCACAGGGGTGACCATGGGCATCTGTTTGTTCCCTCTGTGAAAAACTTCCATGTGTCGGACAGCAGCGCCAGCATTCAGCTCCTGTCCACTCAAAGGCATCAATTTGATGCCTCCTACCTCAGCCTCCAAGGACACCCCCACAGGCTTGCAGGCAACTTACTACAGTCATGTGTCATTCAACTGTGGGGACGTGTTCTGGGACGCGTCATTGAACAGTTTCTTTGTGCAGGAACATGAGGTACATGTACATGGCCTGCTGCACACCTCGGCCACACGGCAGAGCCCGCTGTCTGGCTTCACAGCAGTGAGCACATCCCTGTGCTGGGTGCTGTGGGCAGTGCCCGAGCAAAGTTCTGCATGTCTAATCCTGATCAAACACAGGAAAGTCACAGTCAAAATGTGACCCTAAGACAAACGTTGTGTGTGTCCGGGCATTGCCCCGAGAGGCTGCAGGGTGGGGCTGTTGGGATTTACCCATGGGTGGGCACAGTGGGGCCAGACACTTCTGTGCACAGCTGTGTGCTTGTGAACACCACACTGAGACTACTTACACTGAATTTATAAAAAAAAAAGTTTTTCTTTCTTCAATAACAGATTAACCCTAGCTTACTGTAACTTTTTTACTTGGTAAACTTTTTAATTTTTTTAACTTTTTGACTTTTATAATAATGCTTAACTTAAAACACAAGGTACAGCTATAGAAAAACATTTTTCTTTCTTTATATCCTTTTTCTATAAAACTTTTAAAACTTTTTTACTTTTTAAACCTCTTCATTAAAAACAAAGACATAGTTGATACCGATAATCTCAGCACTTTGGGAGGCCACGGCAGGAGGATCACTTGAGGCCAGGAGTTCAACGGAGCAAGAACCCATCTCTGCAAAAAATTTATAAAATAGCTGACCACGGTGGCACACGTCTATCGTCCCAATTACTCGGGAGGCTGAGGTGGAAAGACCATTTGAGCCCACCAGCTGAGGCTGCAGTGAGCTGTGCTCACACCACTGCCACTTCAGCCTGTGCAATAGAGCAAGACCCTGTCTCAAAAAAATTAAAAAAGACAGAAGTACACACGAGCCCAGGCCTACACAGGGTCAGGGTCATCAGCTCCACTATCCTCACCTCCATGTCTTGCCCTACCAGACAGCCTTCAGAGCAGTAATGCGCATGGAGCTGGCCTCTCCTGTAACCAGGCCTTCTGGAGACCTTCTGAAGGATCTGCCTCAGGCTGCTTTGAAGTTATATTCTTGGCCAGGCGTAGTCACTCACGTTTGTAATCACAGCACTCTGGGAGGCCGAGGCAGGAGGATCCTTTGAGCTCACAAGTTTGAGACCAGCCTGAGAAAGAGCAAGACCCCGTCTCCACCAAAAATAGAAAAAATTGCCGGGCATTGGGATGGCGCCTGTAGTCCCAGCTACTCAGGAGGCTGAGGCAGGAGGATCTCTTGAGCCCGAAAGTTGCAGGTAATAGTGAGTTATGATCGCTCCACTGGGTTCTAGCCTGGGTGACAGAGTGAGATTCTGTCTCCAAAAAAAAAAAAAAAAAAGCTAGATTCTTTTTTTATAAATAGCAATATACTATAAAACAATGATAAAAGTCATAGTACAGTAAATACATAAACTGCTAACATTAGCCACTTTCATCACCGTCAGCACCACGCTCTGTCACTGCATGTGCTGCGTCCCCAGGTGCCAGCAGCGTGGTTTGCTTACACCATCAACCACAAACACGAGAGTGATGTGTCTCAATGCGATGTGATGACACGTGGATGGAGATGACTGCACTAGGACCAAGCCCACACACACAATTTGAGTTTGACGCATTCCTGGGGCAGTAAGTCACCTCACATTATCAATGTATCTATTAAAAACTTGCTCAGCAAACCCGTTTCTATAAAAGCAAATCAGAAACCTCCCATTATTATATTGTCAAGTACTAGCTTACAGAATGCCTATGAACATAAAAAAGCAGCAAACAGAAACACACCCTCCCACACATCTCTCCAAGAACTTAAGAATTTACCTCCATCCAGAGCAACTGAACACACCTGTGTCCTCACAGGGAAGACCGGGGTCACCACCACAGGGAGGGCAGCAGGGAAAGGCAGCCGTCTTCAAACCCACAGGCTCAATACTGCAGATGTGAGGTGCAGCCAGTGCTCCTCAGACCTGCCCCCACACCCTCTGCCACCGTAGGGTGCTGATGCTCTGACAGAACTGGTCTTCTGGGGCAGAGACCCTACAACCTGCACAACATGACTAGGAGACGCAGGCAACAGCCATCTAAAGAGCAGGTGTGACTATGGTTCTCCTTACACCTTTTTCTCTCCAAAGGATTTAGGATGTTCTTGTTACACTCTGCCAACCTCGAGTTATTAAAACGCAGAAAGACAAAAGGGCTAAAAATTGGATTGAAAAAGATACCCTGAGAGACAAGATCCTGGCTGGAGTCAGTCCTCTCTGTCACCTCCCTCCTCAGGCCTGTAGAAGCTGGGTGCAATCACCAGCCCACACTGGGAGATGCCCGAGACCAGGCTACGAGTCCTGTGCAGCATGTAAGCAGCCCATGCTGTGATCTGTGCATGGGGTAGTCTGCACCTTTCTGCAAGAGGCAGCAACATGCCATCAGTGGGGCCTGGTGAACGCTTGGCCAGTCACACCTCCGTAGTCTTCAGACACCCACGCTCAAATTCCAACGGCAGAGGAAGATTCTCCCTTTGAGACCGAACCAACTGAGGAGGAGCTGCCAAGGACTGGGGTGGGAGGGGCAGAGCCACCTCACCCTGCTCTGGTCCACCTGTTGCCTATGCTGACTGTCCTGCTAACCGTGACCCTGGCAGGGACTTGTGCCCTGAGAGAGGAGATGCCGATGAGCACGTAGGTGGAGTGTGGACACTCCAGTCTGCAGCAGGGCTGGCAGGCTGCTCTGTAAAGGGCCGGACAGAAAATAGTTGGGGCACTGCAGGCTAGAGGTCCCTGGGGCAGCTGCTCAGCTCTGCTGTCGTAGCACAGACATAGGCCAGACCTGTGACTGTGTGGGTATGGCTGTGTCCCAAGAGAACTTTATTTATGAAAACAAGTGGTGGCCAAACCAGCCCTTCAGCCATAGCTGGCAAACCCCTGGTCTTCAGGCTTCTGCAGCCTTCCCCTGGTTGACAAGTCTCCAGCAAGGCACCAAAGACCCCTGAATTTTCATGGCGGATGCTATCCAGACCTACCTGGAAAGCCCAGGGCCAGCTAGGCTCTTCTTACATGTCTCAGGGCAACAGAGACAGACCCTAGGGGCAGGATAATGGTCAAGGTTCCTTTCGGTCCACGACTTGGAGCAAACGCAGGTTTAGCAGCCCCTATCTCACAGAACACTGTCTTCTCACCACATCTGCTTCCCAGCACACTCCAACCAGCTCTGTCTTCTCTCTGCAAATCCCACCTCTTCTCTTGCTGAGTCTTAAGACAGCTGACCCAAATGGAAACCAGGGACTCTGCTGTATCTCCCTGACTCTGAACAAAGGGCATCCCAGCTGCAAAAGGGGCCTCCGAGTTCCTTACTTGCTTTGGTGAAAAAGTTTTTTGAAGGGTTGGAGTGTATTTTAGGCTATTTTTTATTAAAATTTTGTGTGCATATGTCTGTGTATCACGCAATTTGTTATTTTCAGGAAGGAGGAGTCATTTTGAGAAGTCTCTACTGTACTGCAGAGACATCTCCAGTGTCCCAAGACCCACCAGGAGCAGCAGGCAGGGCTCGGGGGGCTGCACACTGGGTGAGCAGAGCAGATTGTGTGCACAGACGCGTGCTGCCGGGACCTGTCCATGCCAATCCATGTGAGCGCAGCATTGCTAGCAGATGGTGATGTCACTGGAGAAGTACATAAATCTTTCTACTTTGGAACTTTCTACTTTGACCTCAAGCCCCTTAGCCATACAGTGAAGCTGACACACTCCAGGTTTTAGCTTAGAAGCTTTGTTTCAACAAGAAATGGTCTACTGAATCCTGAGCCTGGTGCCGGGTTGTCACGACTGCCCCTTTTTTGATGTTTTACAAATTAAATGTCTAGTAAAAAGACTTCCTGATGCTGAAAGAATTATACTTTATTCTCAAAGCATTCCAAATAAGCCACCATTGTTTTTCTCCATGGTTCCCTCTTAAAACTCTAACGTCTTCCTTGAAAATACCCAAAGTCTACTCAAGGAAATTAGTAATAACAGAATTCAAAAGTTATCAGGTCCATGAAGATTTATTTCTGTCAAAATAAAATAAATCATGAGTCACTGAGTTAACCATTTGCTTATCAACACTTGGGATGGGCTCACCCTAAAATCAAACACAGATTTTGGATTCTACTTAGTCCTCTGACTGGGCACAAAAACAACATCCCAAGTGCCGGGGAAAGTGGCAGTCACTTGAATGCCACAAAATGAAAGAGTAAATGAAAACACAGGCACAGGGCGGCGCCTGTGGCTCAGTCGGTAGGGCGCCGGCCCCATACACCGAGGGTGGCGGGTTCAAACCCGGCCCCGGCCAAACTGCAACCAAAAAATAGCCGGGCATTGTGGCGGGTGCCTGTAGTCCCAGCTACTCGGGAGGCTGAGGCAAGAGAATCGCTTAAGCCCAGGAGTTGGAGGTTGCTGTGAGCTGTGTGAGGCCACGGCACTCTACCAAGGGCCATAAAGTGAGACTCTGTCTCTACAAAAAAAAAAAGAAAACACAGGCACAGAGTGAGAAGTCTTCATTTCCTTCTCCCATTGCACATAGGCTGTCGGGTGTCTGAGAGGGGGTCTTCACCTGCCCTCTGCCTCCCACAGACTCTGTCAGGCAGGGCCCACCCACTACACCCCCAGTGGGAACGCCTCCCACTGCAGACCACCGCCACCAACACCCGACTCAAGATGTGGAGAGAGGCACTGAACTGCTGCTTTTCTTTCACAGAAAATGTCTTTTTCTTTGTAGTCATCCTCTGACCCGAGCCTGCTGAAGAAAGCAAGAGCATCCACGCCTCCTTGCAAGTCCCACAATAAAGTACAGTCAGATCCACCAAGAGGATTCTAATGCATAGGGGAAAGGATCCCTATTGAAAAATTAGCTATTTTTCTTTTTTCTTAAATTTTTGTTTTAAGTGAAATGATACTATCATTGTTAAGTCCATTTGCAACCTGAAATCGTCAGGAACAGACACGGTCACATTGATTTTTGAACCAGGCCTTAGAGCAGGGCACTTGGGCTGGATCGCTCCTTGTCAGGAGCCACCCTGTGCATTTTAGGGTGTTTTGCAGCATCCCTGGCCTCTGCTCCCTAGATCCTAGCAGCACCCTTCCAGGGGTCATGACACCCTATCTCCAGAGATACCAGATGTCAAGGGTCAGGATGCCCCCAATAGAAACAGTGCCCTATGTGGGAAAAACAAGGCCAGGCATAGGAGTTTCACATAATCTGCAGATCACTCCAGGCCCTTCCCACTGGGCCCTCCAGGCCAGCACATGCTGGCTATGCAGGCTATAGGGCCAGAGATGCAGGCCAGCAAGTACCCACCAGCCAGGACCTGGCACAGAAGTCACTGTCCCTGAACAGAAGGGCCTTCTCTCCACAAATGTAAAGAAAAGTGCCCAGAGTTTTGCTTGGCTGTAGTTAGCTGCACAGAATTAACTCACACATTATTAATCAACTTCCTTTATTCTGCTGTACACTGAACGCAGTTATGAAGCAATAAGATACTCTTGGATTAAAACACAGGATTTTTGTGGAAAACCCACTACTCATTTTCATAAAATAATGTGCTATGATGCTCTAAAAACCTCATTCTGCTTTCTCATAATTTTATGTTTATGACTAGAAAGATATATAGTGATTTCTAAGCCAGAAGAAGGAACTCCATCCTCTACAGTGGTGGAATTATCACTAACACATTTCAACAGAGAAAAAAATAAAACCAAATTTTGATGCATTGAATCTGCTAGATTTTATTATTTTTTGTTTATTTATTTTTTTTCTGGAGACAGAGTCTCACTTTATCACCCTTGGTAGAGATTGCCATGACATCACAGCTCACAGCAACCTCCAACACCTGGGTTTAGGCAATTCTCTTGCCTCAGCCTCCCCAGTAGCTGGGACTACAGTACAGGCACCTGCCACAACGCCCAAGCTATTTTTTTTTTGTTGCAGTTTGAACCCACCACCATCAGTATATGGGGCCAGCGCCCTGCTCACTGACACACAGGCACTGCCCAATCTGCTGGATTTTAATAGTTCCAAGTACGTCTTTTCTTTAGGATGGAACAGTGCCCTGCCTATAGATACTCAGCAACAGGGCAAGTAACACGTTTCCTATATGGTGTGACCTGTCTGCTTCTTAGGTGATTTATAATAATTTTTATGTTAAAAGACTGGTTTTAGAATGAAACATAACTTTAAAAGATCCAAGTGGAGGTCCCAAGAGCTTTGAGAGAAGGGACATATCCCTTGTCTCTGGGGCCTTCTGTCCCAGTCCTTCATTCATAGCCGCTGCTCCTCCTCGTCCTCCTCGTCCTCACCCAGACTCTCCCCTTCGTCGTCTGACATGCCGTTGTCAGACTCCTCGTCCTCCTCCCGAGCCAAGAGCTTCTTAAAAACCTCAAATTCCTCAACAGAAGAACAGGCTGTCCTGGCCAAAAACTCAGCCTCTGAAACTCTGAGGATGTCCTTCAGTAACGGGTTGGAGATCTGCGTCTGCCCCTTCTTATCAGGGGTTTGGTACCGTCCCAGGCGCTCCAAGTACACGTGTCTCTGCTTAATCTTGGTTATTGAGTACTGCAAGAACCGACTCCTTATTATATCCAGATGCTTAACTCCCATCCTGAAGTACGCATACTGTAAGACACAAACATGTAGGACTCCCAGGTACAGAATCTTAAAACCTATCATTCCACAATCCACAATAAACTAAGTCGTCCAGAGTGTTCAGAAAGAATTGCCTGGTTAACAACCGCAGAATACCTACTCTGTGATACTGATGTTTGCATTGGCAGTTTCCAAAGCATTTTCAAATTCATTCTGAGAAAAATGTAGCAGGAAATAAAGGGGCAGGAGGGAGAAGTTACATTTTTCTTCAGATGGAGGAAGAAAAACTACGAGAATGGAAAGACTAGGCAAAAATTTCAGAAAACATCTTGGAATTTGATCTACACTGTGATAACTGTTACTAAAAAATTAGGACGCTGTCAAAATCACATTTTCAAAATCAACATGCAAAATAGATTCTAAAGATAGGAAGGTTTTGGCTATTTTAAATTAGCTATTTCAAACACAGTCCTCATTTAGACTCTAAGAATGGGGCTGGGTTATTCATTATTAACCATTTGGAAAAGTTTCAGAACAGGAGCCAAAAAGTGAAAAAACCAACACTCAATTCTCTCTGGCCAGTGTATGCAGAAAGAACCCCAGCCTTTCACCTCAGCCTCTCAGATGTGAGGTGCCTGAGGCTTCTTATCCACATAGCTGACCCTTAACACTACATGAAAAACTTGTGGTACTATACCCCATCAGTCATTCCTACCTGGAATTTGTATTCCAATTCACTGGGGTCTGCCCGAAGCACACAGGGGCATCTGTGCAAAGTCTCAGTTACTTGCTGTGTTGTGAAGAGGCATTTCTCCTTTAGGACCCGGACAATGTCATCGATGTCCCGCTGACGCATGGTGAAAATTTCAGGGTAACTGTGAAGCACCCTCTTTAATTTCCCTGTAGAACATTCAATAAAGGCAAGCACATAATTTCAGGATATCCCAGAAACCCAAGGGGCTATCTGCACCTGATTTAAGCTTGCATTTAAAAAATGAATAAGGATCCTTTCTGTCCACAGAGCAAGTAACGGTTTCAGATATATCCTTCCAGAAGCACCATGGAAATGACATATTTCCCTACTGACTTCCTGACACTTCTCAGACTCATCAGCCTTCCCTCCCTCAATTCCTGTTTTTTTCTAGCTTTTCATCTGAAAGGCACCAACTTTGTATTCTAGGTCTCCTCCTGCCCTGCTCACCTAGAAAAGAATTTCACAGAGAATTATTGAAAAGGTCAGACAGTAAGATGGGAGAGTAGCTTCCCCTATGTTGGAACTCTATTGATGTGTCCTCTATAATAAAGTAGTCACCAAAGCATTCACAACCAACATTCTCAAGACACAGGAGCCTAAACTCAATGAGAAGGACTTCTATGATAACCATAATGGTAATAATATAGCCACAAATACTGACGTCATGGTTACTGCATGACTGCATATTTTATCTAAACCAGGGCATTCTGAGGAAAGAGGCCCAATTAATAACTGTGTTGAGATAACTGGTATAGACTCAGCACTCATAGCTCAGTAAGTAGGGCACCAACCACACACATGGAGGCTGGCGGATTCAAACCCGGCCTGGCCTAGACCTGCTAAACAATGACAACTACAACTAAAAATAGCCGGATGTTGTGGCGGACACCTATAGTCCCAGCTACTTGGGAGGCTGAGGCAAGAGAATCGCTTAAGCCCAAGAGTTTGAGGTTGCTGTGAAAAGAAATAATAGTGGAACTCTTCTGGTCAAAGTGAGTAGGGATCCTTGGAGACCTGCAGGGGTCCCCAACTCCCTTCCCCAGAAGGGCCCTAAAGAGATCCAAGGAATTCTGAAGATTCTTGAGGTATGAACACTGGTTGGGGTGGCTAGAAGGGACAACCATTCCACCAGTTTTCCAGGAACCTGGCAAGATCTCTCATGTTCTGCAGTAAATCAAAACACTCAGCTAGATAGAACCTAAGTCTTCATAAGGGATGATGTCATTGGCTTTACACCATACATAGAAAAAGCACTAATATCACTACAAGTGGATTGAAACATCAAAGTTTATGTACACATATGTATTGGTATGTCAGCATTAATTTACTGTGCACATCCAGGCGCTCATTAACTTTCCAGGTGCTAGAGACTCCACAGTGAACAAACCAAACCAGTCTGTCCTGGCACTTAGTTCTCCCTTCTAGTCTTAACGCACCTCCCTTTCCTCGTGCAGTTCATTCTGCAGAGGGGGCTCCCTCTTCCTCTCCTCCAAGCCAAATCACACATTCCTCTCTAGGAACAACTGACACCTCCTCAGAACCCTTCCCTAACCCATCTCATCTCAGACTATCCTTTCCCCAACTGACTCTTCTTACACTACATAAAATCTGCATCTTCTTGTACCTTCTCCAAGTCCAAGCTTTCGCAGGTATATGGAGCGCTTCTTCACGTGCATTATTGACAGTTTCAATAACTGGGGACTTTTCTTCAAGGCCACATACACAGGCTCTGGATTCAGACCCAAAAGTATAAACTCTGAAATGATATCCAGCAAGTGTTGAGGGTTGGCACCAGGTTGTACACTGAGCAATTCATTAATATGGGCATCACTGAAACCCATGTCCAGGAGGGAACTGGTAACCTTTTCTACCTCCAAGGACCTTCCATCCATAGCAGTCCTCTGTTTCTCAAAGAGGCATTTTGGAACAAGGTTCATCCTGCATGCTGGTTCCTTCACATACTTAATGGGTCCCACACAGGGTAACTCCTGAAGGTCCCCTCCGCTAGAGGCTGTAGTCAGTTTACGCAACAAAGCAGCAGCCATCTTTCTCCCTTCTCCAAGTTGAGGAGTCTCTCTAACCACACGGGCCCAGGTTAGGGGGACCAGGCAGTGCCAGTCAAGGACCTATAACACACAGGATCAAAAGAGCAATCAATTTTTCACCACCCCAGTGTAATGAACACCAGAAGATTTTTTTTTTGAGACAGAGTCTCACTATGTCACCCTCGGCAGAGTGCCATGGCATCACAGCTCACAGCAACCTCAAACTCTTGGGCTTAAGCGATTCTCTTGCCTCAGCCTCCCAAGTAGCTCGTACTACAGGCACCCACCACAAGGCGTGGCTTTTTTTTGTTGTTGCTGTAGTTGTTGTTTAGCAGGCCCAGGCTGGGTTCGAACCTGCCAGCCCTGGTGCATGTGGCGGGCACCCTCACTGCTGAGCTACGGGCACCAAGCCACACCAGATTTTTGAGCCAGGATATTTAGTAAGTTGGTTCCACACAAACAGAACAGTTTTTATAGGCAATCTGCTAAATCATACCTAAACTGTAAAAGCCTACTGACAGGGAAGTTCACTGAGAACAGACTATGAGATCAGAGTCAAACAGGTGCAGAGTCAAATAGGTGCAGCAAAAGATTCCCTATTTAACAAATGGTGCTGGGTGAACTGGCTGGCAACCTGTAGAAGACTGAAAGTGGACCCACACCTTTCACCATTAACTAAGATAGACTCTCAATGGATTAAAGATTTAAACTTAAGACATGAAACTATAAAAATACTAAAAGAGAGTGCAGGGAAAACTCTTGAAGAAATCGGTCTGGGCAAGTATTTTATGAGGAGGATCCCCCCGGCAATTGAAGCAGCTTCAAAAATACTCTACTGGGACCTGATCAAACTATAAAGCTTCTGCACAGCCAAGAACACAGTAAGTAAAGCAAGCAGACAGCCCTCAGAATGGGAGAAGATATTTGCAGGTTATGTCTCCAACAAGGGTTTAATAACCAGAATCCACAGAGAACTCAAACGTATAAGCAAAAAAAGAACAAGTGATCCCATCGCAGGCTAGGCAAGGGACTTAAAGAAACTTCTCTGAAGAAGACAGGCGCACGGCCTACAGGCATATGAAAAAATGCTCATCATCCTTAATCATCAGAGAAATACAAATCAAAACTACTTTGAGATATCATCTAACTCCAGTAAGATTAGCCCATATCACAAAATCCCAAGACCAGAGATGTTGGCGTGGATGTGGAGAAAAGGGAACATTTTCCAAATTTATTTATTAATTTGCATGGTGGGAATGCAAATTAATACATTCCTTTTGGAAAGATGTTTGGAGATCTAAAAATAGATCTGCCATTCAATCCTATAATTCCTCTACTAGGTATATACCCAGGAGACCAAAAATCACATTATGACAAAAATATTTGTACCAGAATGTTTATTGCAGCCCAATTCATAATTGCTAAGTCATGGAAAAAGCCCAAGTGCCCATCGATCCACGAATGGATTAATAAATTGTGGTACATGGGGGCGGCGCCTGTGGCTCAGTTGGTAAGGCGCTGGCCCCATATACCGAGGGTGGTGGGTTCAAACCCAGCCCTGGCTGAACTGCAACCAAAAAATAGCTGGGCGTTGTGGTGGGCGCCTGTAGTCCCAGCTACTCAGGAGGCTGAGGCAAGAGAATTGCTTAAGCCCAGGAGCTGGAGGTTGCTGTGAGCTGTGTGATGCCATGATACCGAGGGCCATAAAGTGAGACTCTGTCTCTACAAAAAAAAAAAAAAATAATAAATTGTGGTATATGTACACCATGGAATATTATTCAGCCTTAAAGAAAGATACAGACTTTACCTCTTTCATGTTTACATGGATGAGCTGGAACATATTCTTCTTAGTAAAGTATCTCAAGAATGGAAGAAAAAGTATCCAATGTACTCAGCCCTACTATGAAACTAATTTATGGCTTTCATATGAAAGCTATAACCCAGTTATAACCTAAGAATATGGGGAAGGGGGAGAGGGAGGTGGGGGGGAGGATGGGCGGAGGGAGGGTGATGGGTGGGATTACACCTGCGGTGCATCTTACAAGGGTACATGTGAAACTTAGTAAATGTAGAATATAAATGTCTTAACACAATAATTAAGAAAATGCCAGGAAGGCCATGTTAACCAGTGTGATGAAAATGTGTCAAACGGTCTATAAAACTAGTGTATGGTGCCCCATGATAGCATTAATGTACACCGCTATGATTTTATTAAAAAAAAAAAAACAAAAACAAAAAACAGGGTGGTGCCTGTGGCTCAAGGAGTAGGGCACTGGTCCCATATGCCGGAGGTGGCGAGTTCAAACCCAGCCCCGGCCAAAAACCACAAAAAAAAACCAGTGCAGCATTAGCTTTTATGGCTCTAACGCTGGGGACAGGGAAAAACTATTTCTAGGCCACCTGGTAATGTGTGCTCCTCAGATTAGTCCCCAGAAAAAGCTGGACCACAGACTGGTCTCCAGACTCTTCATTCCACAAGAATGAATTTATGCGAATCTTGTCAGACACACAGTTGCTCTTGAACAACACAGGTTTGAATTACTGGGGTCCACTTACATGCGGATTTCCTTCTGCCTCTGCTACCCAGAGAGAAAGACTAACCCCTCCTCTTCTTCTTCCACCTTTATGACGACCCACATACACTTAATAAGTAACAAATTCTTTTTTTTCTCTTCGCGTCGGACGGGTAATGTGCCGACATCGTAACAAGATTTGTGGGAGGCACATCTCACTCAGGCGCATGAAAACCCAATCATCACGCTTACGAACTACAAAAGGATTAAGTAACAAATTCTTATCATTTTCTTTTTTTTTTAATACACAGGCTCACAGGCAAGGTCCTTACGACTTTTCTTTTTTTTTTTTTTTGTAGAGACAGAGTCTCACTGTACTGCCCTCGGTAAAGTGCCGTGGCCTCACAGCTCACAGCAACCTCTACTCTTGGGCTTCCGTGATTCTCTTGCCTCAGCCTCCGAAGTAGCTGGGCCTGTTTGTTGCAAATTGGCCAGGGCCGAGTTTGAACCCGCCACCCTCGGTATATGGGGCTGGTGCCTTACCACAGGCGCCGCCCAATGCCTGGCTATTATTATTATTATTTTTTTTTTTGTAGAGACAGAGTCTCACTGTACCGCTCTCGGGTAGAGTGCTGTAGCATCACAGCTCACAGCAACCTCCAACTCCTGGGCTTACGCGATTCTCCTGACTCAGCCTCCCGAGCAGCTGGGACTACAGGCGCCCGCCACAACGCCCGGCTATTTTTTTTTTTGTTGTTGTTGTTAGTTTGGCCGGGGCCGGGTTTGAACCCGCCACCCTCGGCATATGGGACCGGCGCCCTACCCGCTGAGCCACAGGCGCCGCCCTTACGACTTTCTTAATAACACTACCTTTAGCTTACTTTACTGTAATAATACCGTCTATTTCACATGGAACATAGAAAACGTGTTAAACCGACGGTCTGTTATCAGCGAGGCTTCCACTCAACAGCAGGTTATTAGGAAAGTTTCGGGGGGGTCAAAAGTTTTGTGGATTTTCAGTTGGGTTGGTCAAGGGTCAACCATAATTAGTCTATCAGCCAATTTGTGTACTGAATTCCTGTTGCCTCGAATATCTTCGGTGGTTCAGGCCAATGTTTAACAAATGATCCGCCGAGCCCGCGACCCCGGACCCTCGGCCCGCGCTGCCCTCGACCGGGCAGAGCCACAGGTCCGGGAACCGCACAGACCTCCTGAGAAAACCCCCCGGCGGCAGAGACTCCCCCACATCTCGGCCCGCCCGCGACCCGCGTCCCGCGAGGGGCCCAGCACCCAGCGCGAACATACCTGACGGAAGAACGCAGCCATCGCGCTGAGGAGACCACAGCAGCCCTGGCGCCGGAAGTGGCAGGCCTCCCCGACGCGCCACTTCCGGTCCCCGGTCCCTCACCGCCGCCCTCCCCCGCGCCAAGTGGCTGCGCGGGCAGCGCGTTCCGCCGCCCGGCCGGGAGTCCCGTGCGCGGCCTCGGCTCTGTAGTAACTGCGCCGTCCGCCCCGGGAGTAGCCCGGTCTCACACTCTTGCTTAGGATGAATTTAAAATCCCTCTTGACAGGCAGAATGCAACTGTAACCTTGGTTCCAAGCGGCCGTTTCCTGTGGTGCAGGTCACTCTACGGACAGCGAGACTCCTTCCCGCAAACGCGTCCAGCTCCGGAGAGAGACGCTCATTCCGCACGGACGCTGGCCGCACGCACGCAAGGCTTCGCCGTTTTTAAAGGACACGTCCCAAGTAATCAAATACAGAAGCTGTGGCACATTTCTTTATCAGCAAAAGCCCGCCCCTCGGGAGGTCTCCGTTCCTCTTTGGACGAAATACAGTGAAGTTCCTGCCGAAAGTGTGTTCACTCTTCAATTTCACCTCTCGGCCTGCTTGGGTCCAGAGCCGGGTGTTAGAATCAGATTACTGACCCGCCCTGGAAGGATCCACTACATCCCCCTCCCAGGAAATAGTGAATGGACCAATCCCTGCCTCTCTGACCCTTTCCCACCCACCTGCCCAGGTAGACTGACCCGCTCAGGAAGGACCAATGCCTGTAGTTCAGCGGCTAGGGCGCCGGCCACATGACCGAAGCTGGGGGGTTCGAACCCGGCCAGGCCTGCCAAACAACAACAACAACAAAAAATAGCCGGGCGTTGTGGCGGGCGCCTGTAGTCCCAGCGACTTGGGAGGCTGAGGCAAGAGAATCGCGTAAGCCCAAGAGTTTGAGGTTGCTGTGAGCTGTGATGCCACAGCACCCTACCGAAGGCTACATAGTGAGACTGTCTCTAAATAAATAAATAAATAAAAATAAAATCCCCATCCGCTATAGCCCACTTGTGGATTTCTTCCCGGTCAGGAATTTCACACACACACACCCTTGCACCCGGGTGGAATAAAAGCCTCTTTGATCACACAAAACCAGGACTCTGTTTTCCTTTCATCTTGCGGCTGGGAATAATCTTTCATCTTTGGGTCCGGAATCTCTCACCAGGTATCTTTCAAAAGGGGATAGTTAGTTATGAAGAAAAAAAGCTGTGTGGATGGTGCCTGTGGCTCAGTAAGAGTGCAGCGGGTTCAAACCCGGCCTCAGCCAAACTGCAACAAAAAAATAGCCGGGTGTTGTGGCAGGCACCTGTAGTCCCAGCTGCTTGGGAGGCTGAGGCAAGAGAATCGCCTAGGCCCAAGAGTTAGAGGTGAGCCGTGTGACCTCATGGCACTCTACCCGAGGATGGTACAGTGAGACTCTGTACAAAAAAAAACGCTAAAAGCTGTGCTTTCTCAGCTGCCTAAATTTCACCACTTCTAAGACATCTCTTCTCGTTTTATATTCTTTCTGAAATGGGATAAAAGACTTGATTCTTGGCATTTACACATTTACAGAGTATCTGCCTTGTTCCAGGCACCACACTACATGCTTATTTATGTAAAAGTATATTTGGTCAAAAATATTATATCAAAGAAAAGGAAGAGTACGATCTGTGTAGAAGTAAAGAATTTGTTGTTTTTGTTGTCCTCATAATATCTGATTTTCATTTTAGAATATTCAACTGCCAACACCACAAAATAAATTGCATTGATGCTTTTACACCAAAAGCCCAAAAGAAAGTTCTGTGAGTTGTTCCAACTCCTTGGAGAGAACAGTGGAACCTGAACAGGTTTTCTAACTGTAGAAATGAAGTGATGGCTGAGTGCAGTGACTGCTATGGAAGACCGACAGCATCTTTAATCTTTTGTGAGGACATTGCTCTCTTAAACCATGCTGGAAACAGGTGTATGGAAAACTGCCCACCTCAGCCTGAGAGCTTTTCTCTCCAGGTTATTTTTGCAAAGACCTGAAAATTACCTTCCATTGCCATCAAGTCAGATGAGCTTTAATTACTTTTTTTGTAAAAAGAAGTAACAGTGGCTTGGCACCCATAGCACAGTGGTTACGGTGCCCGCCACATGCACAGAGGCTGGCAGGTTTGAACCGAGTCTGGGCTAGCTAAACAACAATAACAGCCGCAACAAAAAACAGCCAGGTGCCTGTAGTCCCGGCTACTAGGGAGGCTGAGGCAAGAGAATCGCTTAAGCCCAAGAGTTTGAGGTTGCTGTGAGCTGTGATGCCACAGCAGTCTACCAAGGGTGACATAGTGAGACTCTGTCTCAAAAAAAAAAAGTAACAGTTCATGGAGAAATAGGACTCTGTATTCTGAGCCCACTACCCACCTGTCTGAAAAGCACCCTTCTCTAACATCTTATGTGTGATAAGCATCAACACAAGGAAAAATACTTGGAGTTCTCAGATCATCAGAAAATTCATTTGAGTCCAGGTGTGGTGACTCCTGCCTGTAATCTCAGTACTCTGGGAGGCTGAGGCAAATGTACTGCTTGAGCTCATGGGTTTGAGATCAGCCTGCGCAAGAGCAAGACCCCGTCTCTACCAAAAAAAAAGAAAAAACTAGACAGGTATTGTGGTGGGCACCTGCAGCCCCAGCTATTCAGGAAGCTAAGACAAAAGGATCGCTCAAGTCCTAGAGTTGGAGGTTGCTGTGAGCTATAATGACCCCATGACACTCTACCGAGGGCAAGAGATGAGACTCAGTCTCAAAAAAAGAAAAAAAATGAATTTCACAGTGCTTGGCACAACTGGCTATCTTGAGAGGATGGACTGGAGCTAAGAGAGGGAAGCAGCCACCTGCACAACACTATAGGACTGGTAGGGCTGAAGCCCCTTACACAGGCACACCAGTGGGCCTGGACCTTCATGTAGACGTGGCGGTGAGGGCTGGTAGCTGTGGGGTATTGAGCGCTGCCGAGTCTTGCTACAGAGCCCAGACGGACAGAAGGGAAGTTCCTGAAAATACCACACCTTCTCTCCCCAGTCTTCTTAGATGCCCCACTTGGGGCAAGTGGAATGTATACGTGGAAAAAAAAGAAACCAAGTTCTTCTCCCACCCAGAAAAGCTGAAACAATTCATATTGTCCAAGACAGGATAAAAATTTACTAACAAATTTGCTTTAATTTGAAAAGTATTCAAGGAAATAAATTAATGAATTAGTCTGGCCATTCTACAAATTCCACGCCATCTGTCAACTCAGATGAATATATACCATGTCAGAGGAAACAAGACGTGCACACACAAAAGTGTAAAGAAAATTAAAACACTCTTTTATGCCTCTCAGAAGTTCACACGGAAGAGCCTTTTAATACTATCAAGCAATTGAACATGGGAATGTTTTTTTTTCAAGGTCATGAAAAAGTGAATTCCCAGTATGTTTTATAAACTTAAAATAATACAGTATCACTGGCTTTTGTTCTAGTATTTATCAAACTTGCACCTGAGATTTTAGAAAGTGAAAGTTCTTGAGAATTTACCTTCTCCAAATGGATGGGGCCTGAGAACCACGTGACTTTTCTATCTGAGTAGAGAAGGGTGGCAAGAAGCCAGTGCTCAGTCAACGGGGAGGTTCCCCGTGAGGCCCCACAGCCTGGCCGGCAGGGGCTCCCCAGAGCAGGAGCCCCTCAAAGCTCCTGAGCTGCTTCACTCAAGCTCGTGCTCCCCATTTCCAGACTCGCAGTGGAAAGAACCCCGCTTTCTGAGGAAAGAAGAAGATACTGTGTCACACACTACCAATTAAAGATTCTCAAATACTAGAAGTCCTAGGAACAAAAGACTTCAGCAGACCCTTCAGACACCCAGCAGTCAGTGCCCTGGAAGTACACATTCTGCTAAGGGGCTGCAGGGACCTAAGCCCAGAGCTGTGGACGCCAGCTTGGTCTGGCTGCTCTGAGCAATAGCCACAGCCCCCAACCCTCTAGAACAGCAGTTCTCACCCTGTGGGTCACGACCCACAGGAACTATATTAAAGGGTCAAGGCAGAGGCATTAGGAAGGTTGAGAACCACTGCTCTCAAACATCACACTCAGCATCTCCTCATTGTCCCCATCAGCTTGGACCCTGTCTGTCAGGGGCTCCCATGGGCACTTGCCCACCCTTTGAGGCCCACATCCATGCTCTGAACCCCAGTGGTGTTGGGGTCTCTGCAGAATCAAGCCTCTCCCCAGGTGATAGGCCACTAAGGCCAGACGTTTGTGTCTAGGAGGGCACAGAGGAAGGAGCTGCTTCCTCCTCCACCTGACCCAGGAAGGCAGCCTGGAGACCTCCTTGCTCCGAGCAAAGCTGCATAGGGAGGGAGGCGTGCCACAAAGCCTCACCTGGCTTGTTTACTCGACACACCTCTTCCCATGTGTAGTCTGCGAGGTTCACAGGCTGTGTCACCCACGGGTCTATCACCAGCATCTCCAGGGTGGTGCGCTGCTCAGGGGCTGGCTGTAGCAGGCCAGACACCAGGCTCATGAGCTCTGGGGACAGAGAGCAGGCTGGTGTCAAGTGGAGTACATCTCAACACTGCGGGTTCCTGGGTGCTCACCCCCCAGAGCCTCTGAGTGGGAGATGGCCCAGGAACCCTGGGGGCTCTAGCACATGGCCCAGCTGAGTGTAAAGAAAAGCTGTGGGGGCGGTGCCTGTGGCTCAAGGAGTAAGGCGCTGGTCCCATATGCCGGAGGTGGCAGGTTCAAACCCAGCTCCGACCAAAAACCACAAAAAAAAAAAAAAAAAGAAAAGCTGTGGGGGATGTTCATCACCTCTGAAGTGAAAGCCTGGAGGTCATCTCACTCAACCAAGGACCAGACGGAATGAATGTTGGGAAGGTCAGATCTGTTCTGAGGCCTCTGGCTGTGCAAAGCCAGGAACAACTCAGGTTTAACAATTGCCCCATGGGAAGCGGGCAGGAAATCTGAGAGAAGCCCCCGCCTGGGGTCTGGGTGTGAGTCCTGTTCCCTCTAACAAGCCAGGTGTCGACTCAACCAGAGCCAGGCTGAGTCTCACTGTCCCAGGGACACACCCAGGGAGCCTGGTGAAAGCACAAGGTACAGCCCATGGGTAGAACAGCATGCCACAGGAGCCATGCCATTACAGAAACCCAGGACTTGAGAAAAGTTTTTAAACTCTCTTCTAGGCTACTGTGGACGTAATCATGCCCTCCCACAATCCTGTGTTGAAGCCCTGATCCCCCAGGTGATGCTGTCAGGAGCTGCAGCCTTCGGGAGGTAGTTATGGTTAGATGAGGTCACGAGGGTGGGCCCGTGATGGGACTAATGTCCTTCCCAGAGGAGGACAAAACCAGAGAGGCACTCACACACTCACCCTGCTATGTGAGGACACAGCTAGAAGGCAGCCCCTCCAGAACTAGGAGAGACATACATCTGTGGCCTAAGCCACAGTTTCTAGAGTACTCTGTTACCACATCAAAATGACAAGACAGAGGCTTCTAACCTAAGCAAAGAGACCACAGTGCAGACTTTATGTGTGAAGACATTCATAACCTCACTACGTACAACAAGAAATGACTGTTATGGAATCACCGACAGTCCAACCGCCCTGCTGAGAAGAAATGCACGTTCCCATCACACAGAAAACACAAACTGTAAGAGAACAGATGAAGCAAATTCCAAAAGAAAGTCTCTGGGCAGCAGAGCTATGCCCAGCACTTACTGAGGCTACTGGTGCAACCTGCTTCAGAGCCACTTAAACTATCACTCCCATTAGCTAGTTGTGACACCAGCACCTCTGCCTAGAGCAGTCACATCATCACCACACACCACAGTGGGGAGACAGCACGGGTTGGAGCTGCGCACCTGGCCCTGCCACTGCACACGTGGCTATTGACATGCACCCCCCATCACTGGGAAGAGCCTAAAGTAAGGTGACAACAAGCAGATGGTCGCTGTTTTACCCTCCCAAGAACTCTTGTGATGCCCAGCAGTGAGTGTCCAGAGAACTAAAGGCTAGGGAATAGTGAGCTCCTGGGCGTGAACACCCTGTGTGTGCAGCTGCTAGTGAACTAATCTGACTCGCCAAGATGGAACAGTGTGAGTCATCCTTTGGTGCTTCAGCGCCACCTCAGGTTGGGAAGCAGTTTTTCCATACTATCCCAGTGTTCCTATTGACGCCTCACTGCCCACCACCCTGCCACAGCCCTAGGGCTCCTGCTCTGCTCACTCCAGACTTGCAAGGACTTCCTTGCCTCCGAGTCCATACCTGCCACCCCTACTGGTCCTCGCAAACGGTGTTGTGTCCTGGGGTGAGCCCAGCCACAGGCCCTCAGCCCTCTTGTGGGAAGGTCCTGGTATGACAGAGCTTCTGTTTGAGCTGCTGGGAGGTCATGTCCTTGGTGCACACTCTGACATCCACTGACAAACCCCAAGTTTGTTTCTCAGAAGCAGGTTTCTGAGATCCACAGGGGAACACTAATAAAAGTTACATTATCAAGATATTTTTGAAGTCAGATTCAAATTATTCTGATGCTGAGATTGAAGCAGTATATTACATGAAAAGAAAACAAAGCTAGATGAGCTCACCAACATGCACAAGGGCATCAAGGACACAGGTGGGAGCAGTGCCCTCCCTGCCCACAGCATGCTCACCTGCAGACACCAGGTATGGTGGATGTATGGCAGCCTCCACAGTCTCCTCCAGCTCACAGAAGGGGTTCTCCTCAAAGATCAGAGTGTACAGCGTGACTCCCAGAGACCACATCTCCAGCTCCGGCCCTCGGTAACTGACAAAGAAAAAAAAGCATGGTACCACAGCGCTGCACATGGCACCTGCCCAGCCAGCCTGGGTTTCCAGGTGACCAGCCGTGCTCCTCAACCATGCGCCCCACTTCTTTGTTTTTTTTTTTTTTTTTTTGAGACAGTCTCACTTTGTCATCCTCAGTAGAGTGCCATGACGTCATAGCTCACAGCAACTTCAAACTACTGGGCTTAAGTGATTCTCTTGCCTCAGCCTCCCAAGTTGGGACTACAGGCACCTGTCACAGCGCCTGGCTATTTTTAGAGACGAGGTCTCACTCTTGCTCAAGCTCTTCTTGAGCCTATAAACTCAGGCAATCCACCCGCCTCGGCCTCCCAAGTGCTGGGATTACAGGTGTGAGGCATCACACCCGACCTCATGCGTCCCACTTCTGCACGCCCACCCTGTGCAGGGAGGAGGGAGGCCCTCCAGAGCACAGTCTATCAGGAAACTCAGTACGAACCACGACAAGGAAATGCAACACGCAGCTCTGGGAGCAAAGCCAGTGTCTGCTGGGGGCCAAGGGCATCCTGCAGGGAGCAGAGAGCCAGCCACATGGCCCTGCTGACAGCATGCGAGCCACATAGGCCCTGGATAGGGCTTCTGACCTGCAGAAAGTCACTAGGTGGCAACAGGAAGGGTCCTCAAGGCTGAGACCAGAGGAGCTGAGAAAGGCTCCAGGATGCCAAGGGGACGGCAAGATGAGAAGAAGGGGAACTGCAGGAGGAGGGCTTTCTGGCAGTGGCCAGCCTGGGAGCAAGTTTTAGGAGAAGACGTGGGCACTGCTGCTTGTCACTCAAGCAGGGAGCAAGCTCTGGGAGAAGAGCAGGCATGACTGCTGCTTGTCACTGTGAGCTGGGCCCCTGCAGGCACTGATGCTGTGCCCCAGCTCTCACATGGTTCCACCCTGATCCTCACAGCAGCCTGGCAGGATAATACTGCCTGTGTCTTACACAGAAAAACAGACCCAGCAGGCACCAGGCCGACTGTACCCCCCGACCCTGTGCCACCCACAGTTATGAGTCTCTTAGCTAGGGAGCCGGGCAGCCTGGCCCAAGAGTACCCCCAAGAATCAGCAGCCTCTCACCATGGGCTAAGAGAAATTTCAGCACTGAGAAGAGGACCCAGGACAGATCCCTCACCATCTTGAGAACGCTAGGGCAGAAAACCAAGCCAGAGATAGAAAGCAGGCTCAAAGAAGGGGTCACTGAGAGTCAGCAGGGGAGTGAGGGGAGGAAGGAATAAGAACTGGGACCTGACTCAGCACAGACAGGCCACATCCAGGGGACTGAGTGGGACAGGGTGGCCAGCACAGACCTCAGGGAAGCAAAGGGAGCAGAGGCTGCATGAGCTGGAGCAAGGGAATCAGATGTGGCAGTTTTTGTCTTTATGTTGTTTGCTTTTTAGGGAGAGATTTCAAGAATTTTAGAAGATAGAGTAAAATGGGTCAGCAAGCTTCTCCCTTAAGTGGGTAGACAGTGAGTATCTCAGGCCTGTGCCCATGTGGTCTCTGGCAGCAACAGTGCAGAGGACAACAGCTAAACCGCAGCATGGCGGACCCCACAAGACCTCGCTCTCACAAGGTGGCAGGAGGCCCACACACCCCACATGCACAGCAGCCTTGCTCACCACAGTCAAAAGTGGGAGCCACACAAGCAACCCATCTCCCGACAAGTGGAGATCCAGGGCACATGCAAAGGGGTGTTACTCTGGCTGAGAAAGAAGGGGACAACCGACACCTGCTACAGCCCAGGGGAACCTGGAAGACTCCTGCCAGGTGAAATGAGCCAGGCACAGAAGGACAGACCCTGTGTGTTCCCACTCATGTGAGGTCCCAGAGGAGTCAGACTCGCAGAGACAGAGGCAGGATGGAGAACGCTGGGGCCTGGGCAGCATTTAATGTGGACAGAGTATCCGTTTGGGAAGATGAAAGAATTCTGGAGTGGACAGTGGTGATAGCTGCACAACAGCCTGACCATCCCTGATGCTGCTAACCACATTTAAACAGTTAAGGGGGTAAATTTTATGTCACGTGCATTTTACCACAATAAAAAAAATGTTTTTAACAAGAGGTGGGATGAACTCAGACAAGGTCCATAGTTTCCTCACCTCCAGAGAAGGACACAAAATTAACAAGGAAGGAAGCAAAGTTCCTAACCGTGGGACAGAGACCGTGGGGTCAGGGGCTCAGGTCGAAGAAGAAGCCTGGGCTCTGGGGTGTGGGGGCAGCAGGTCCCAAGCAGCTGGTTGGAGCCCCATGGGAACCCTGTGGGTTAGCCTCACAGCCTGGGGTGCAGTGGGCATGGCAGGTCAAAGGGCAGACTGCAGACACACAGCTCTCCTTCCAACATGTCAGAGTGGCCACTGCAGGCAGGGCAGGGCAGAACTGACCCACTCACTGCACCAGGGAAACCAGGTTAGGCCTGGAAAGAAACCCGAAGGCTCTTCCTGGACCACTCCCTACAGCATCTACTGATGTTTGGTGGTTCTGAATTCACAGAGGCTCTAGAGCAGGGGTCCTCAAACTATGGCCCACGGGCCACATGTGGCCCACTGAGGACATTTATCCAGCCCACTGGGTGTTTTTGCCACAGCAGCCTGTCCTGCTTAGCAGCCAACTTGTCGCGGCCCACCGGGTGTTTTTGTCACCCTGCCTGTCCTGCTTAGCAGCCGACTCGTCCTGGGCCGCAGTGCGCATGTGTGGAATGTGCGCCAACTCTCTAACTCCTCTCGTCTCTGTCTCTCCCCGCCCCTCCTTCTGTCTCTCCCCGCCCCTCCTTCTCTCTGTCTCTCCCCGCCCCTCCTTCTCTCTCTCTCCCCGCCCCTCCTTCTCTCTGTCTCTCCCCGCCCCTCCTTCTCTCTGTCTCTCCCCGCCCCTCCTTCTCTCTGTCTCTCCCCGCCCCTCCTTCTGTCTCTCCCCGCCCCTCCTTCTGTCTCTCCCCGCCCCTCCTTCTCTCTGTCTCTCCCCGCCCCTCCTTCTGTCTCTCCCCGCCCCTCCTTCTCTCTGTCTCTCCCCGCCCCTCCTTCTCTCTGTCTCTTGACTCCTCTTCAGTCTCTGGTGTAATCAGAGGAGTCACCAGGTTGCCTGTGCACAGCCTGCTGCTGCCTAAGGACCCAGGTAAGAACAAGTTAGGATTTTTTTTTAAGTTAGGAGGTCTATTTTTTTTGCAGTTAGTAGGGCCTTTATTGTGTGTGGTTAAGGAGGGCCTTTTTTTTTTCTAAAGTTAGGAGGTCTTTTCTTTTTTTTTTTTTGCAGATAGGGGGCACCTTTTTTTTTTGAAGTTAGAAGAGCCTCTTTTTTTTTTTCTTTTTTTTTTTTGTAGAGACAGAGTCTCACTTTACCGCCCTCAGTAGAGTGCCATGATGTCACAGACTCACAGCAACCTCCAGCTCTTGGGCTTTCGCGATTCTCCTGCCTCAGCCTCCTGAGCAGCTGGGACTACAGGAGCCCGCCACAATGCCCAGCTAAGAAGAGCCTCTTTTTTTGAAGTTAGGAGAGCCTTTTTTTTCAAGTTGGTTAGTTGGTTGGGGGTGGTTTCGGGGGGGAGGGGGGTTTGCATCACAGTGATAACACAAATAGTCAGCGCTCAGTGCTAATGCAAATGGTCAGAGGTCAGAGGTAATGCAAATGGTCAGAGCTCAGAGGTAATGCAAATAGTCAGTGCTCAGTGGTAATGATAACTGTAAGTGCTCAGTGTTCATGCAAATTGTTAGCGCTCAGTATTAATGCAAATTGTCAGCAGTCAGTGTTATCGCAAATGGTCAGTGCTCAGTGTTAATGCAAATGGTCAGTGCTCAGTGTTAATGCAAATGGTCAGTGCTCAGTGTTATCGCATGGTGGCCCCAAACTGGTAATCTGCCTAGGACCCTATGGGAACTTAATCCGGCTCTGCAGACAGCTGAGGAGTAGGAAACCCAATTTAATTCACAGTAAGTGAATTTATATTCTGATTGCTATTCAGTTGTGTATGATGTTGTATGTTGTGTGCTGTGTAAGCCCCAGTTCACACTGTTGTGATCTCTGAGCAGTGCAAGTTCAGCCATACATATGCTTGTATGGCTAAACTCACATTAGATTTGGGAAAAAAAAGGCATACATGCCTTCTCTTTTCCTGCAGTGAAATCTGATCACATGGGTCTTCTCACCCATGAGATCAGATTCCTGTGAGAGTTCACAGATCTCAGTGCAGTTCGCACAGGGTAGTGTGAAGGAAAGGTGGTGGAGGAACCAGCTCTGTAATTGTGCCTGTTCCTGCACCATACCAGTGTGAGCCTGAGGTAAAAGCGGAGTTCCACCATATGGGCACTGGTGAGGCTGAAATGATGTGGACTGGCAAGGCTGCATTGATGGGCACTGATCAGACTGCGTTGATGGGCACTGATCAGACTGCATTGATGGGCAGTGCAGTCTATATGTCTCTGTGTGGGCAAAGTTATTGCTGACATATTGTTTTTGGAGTGCTGTATATATATATATATATATTGGTATTTTACTAATAGCAATTTGGAATCCCTAGGAAACAATGATATCAAGAAAGAGAAAAATTGACTCAGTGTAGGATATTCAAAGAACAGTGGACTTATGATTACTTTTTCATGCAGTACAAGGAAAGAGCTGTGTGTTTGATACACCAGAATATAATGTCTGTGTTCAAAGAATACAATTTGCGTCGACACTATCAAACTCAACATAAAGATAAATATGATTGTTTGGTCGGAGAAGTGAGAAAAGATAAAATATTAAAACTGAAATATACATTGACAACTCAGCAAAACACTTTTGTGAAGCAGAAACAGCTAAATACTTCATCACCGCAAGCAAGTTTTCAAGTTGCCAAGCTAATAGCGTGCACTGGCAGACCATTCGTGGAGGGAGAATTTGTTAAAGAATGCCTTCTTTCTGTTGCCAAAGAGATGTGTCCAGAGAAGGCCAATTTATTTAGTACAGTGAGTCTTTCAGTACCCCCAATTACACGAAGGATTGAAGACATGGGAGACAATTTGCATCAGCATTTGCAAAACTCCACAAAAAAACTTTCCTATTTTTCCTTGGCACTCGACGAAAGTAATGATGTTCCTGATCCTGAACAACTTCTAATTTTTATTCGTGGGACGAATGACTATTTCAAAGTCACAGAAGAGCTTGCTGCACTGCAAAGCATCAAAGGAACAACTACAGGAGAGGATATCTATGAAAAGGTTTGCCAAACTGTGAATGGTTTGGAGCTGGACTGGGCTAAACTAGCCAGTGTGACAACTGATGGTGCTCCTAGCATGGTGGGGTCTAAGAAAGGAGTAATTGCTCGCATTAACCAAGAGATGGACAAACATAACCATTCTCATCCAATAGCCATACACTGCCTCATCCACCAACAAGCACTGTGTAATAAATCACTGAAGTGGGACTCTGTTATGAAAACTGTGGTATCTTGTGTTAACTTCATTAGAGCTAATGCACTAAACCACAGACAATTTCAGGAATTTCTGTCTGAGCTAAATGTTGCCTGTGAAGATGTTCCGTACTACACAGAAGTCCATTGGCTGAGTCGAGGGAAAGTTTTGAAACATTTCTATGACTTACTTCCACAGATTACAGCTTTTCTGCTTTCAAAAAACAAAGAAGTACCAGAGCTCAATGATGTAGAATGGAAATGGCACCTTGCCTTTCTGACAGAGGTAACAGAGCTACTCAACAGTTTCAATGTGCAACTTTAAGGAAAGGGGAAGCTCATCTGTGATATGCAATCACATGTGAAATCATTTGAAGTAAAATTAGGCCTCCTCATCAAACAAGTGAAGGAGGAAAATTTCTGCCGTCTCTTCACAACTCAAAATCTGTTAGTGGAAAAACCATTGGTTGCATTCCCAAATAAAACATGTATAGATTCACTGGAAAAGCTGCAAAAGGAATTCCAATTTAGATTTAAAGAGCTTCATCTCCATGAACAGGACATACAGCTTTTCCGTAACCCATTTTCTACTGACATTGAAAATGTGGATACAGGCGGTGCCTGTGGCTCAGTTGGTGGGGCGCCGGCCCCATATGCTGAGGGTGGTGGGTTCAATCCCGGCCCCGGCTGAACTGCAACCAAAAAATAGCTGGGCGTTGTGGCGGGCGCCTGTGGTCCCAGCTGCTAGGGAGGCTGAGGCAGGAGAGTCGCTTAAGCCCAGGAGTTGGAGGTTGCTGTGAGCTGTGTGATGCCACAACACTCTACCAAGGGCGGTACAGTGAGACTCTATCTCTACAAAAAAAAAAAAAAGAAAATGTGGATACAATTTACCAGACGGAACTGGCTGAACTGCAGAATTGTGACTCTCTGAAAGACACATTCAAATTAAGCAGCCTTCCTAATTTCTACGCGTCTCTCCCCTCTGAGACAGATCCTAATCTCAGAAACCATGCCCTCAAAATGGCAACCATCCTTGGCAGCACTTATGTCTGTGAACAGACTTTTTCCAGAATGAAACATCTGAAATCTCCAACCAGATCTAGACTAACTGATGCACACACTTGCATACTTGTTACGACTAGCAGTGACAAATATGGAACAGGACATTGACTGTCTCATTAGCCAAAAGCAGGACAATAGTTCCCACTGAAACACTGGTAAGTTTGTTGATTTAACTTTACTTGTTCTTCATTTTAAATATTGTATTTGTTCCCGTTTTGTTTTTTTACTTCAAAATAAAATATGTGCAGTGTGGATAGGAATTTGTTCATAGTTGTTTTGTTTTTTTTTTGTAGAGACAGAGTCTCACTTTACCGCCTTTAGTAGAGTGCCATGATGTCACAGGACTCACAGCAACCTCTAGCTCTTGGGCTTCAGCAATTCTCCTGCCTCAGCCTCCCAAGCAGCTGAGACTACAGGCACCTGCCACAACGCCCGGCTATTTTTTGGTTGCAGTTCAGCCGGGGCTGGGTTTGAACTCACCACCCTCGGTATATGGGGCCAGCGCCCTACTCACTGAGCCACAGGCGCCACCCTCATAGTTTTTTTTTTAAAACTATAGTCTGGCCCTCCAACGGTCTGAGGGACAGTGAACTGGCCCCCTGTTTAAAAAGTTGAGGACCCCTGCTCTAGAGGGCCAGGCTTGACTGGTACTCCTTCCACACCCTGCCACCGGCAAGCAACACAGGTGGGCCCCACACATGGGCCAGCCCAAGAGCTCAGCACACTCTGTGGAGAGGCTGGTACAGCACTTCCTGGGTCTGAGGTGAGATGCAACCTCGCAGACTATGGCCTCCAGTCTCTTATCTCCCCTGCACTGACCACATGGAGTGGTTGCAGCCAGCACAGCAGAGCACAGCAGCAAGGGGCCGTGCAGTGCTGTGACAGTCCTGCCTCTGACACCAACACAAGGGCACTTCTATGGGTATATGCAGCAGGCAGGTGGAAACGCTGTGGCTATTTCACATGTGTGAAGACACTGGGCTTCTATGCAGTGAAAAGTGCTGTCAGCAGACGTTTCCACTCAGGACCACAGACACTCCTGTCTTGAGTCCCCAAAGATGAGGTCCTCACCAGGCCAGCCCTTACAGCTCCTAGGCTCACTGACCACAGAGGTGCAAGCCCAGCCACAACCCCAGACACTGCTTCTCCCCCGGCAGGGCCAGAGAGCTGGCTGCTCAGTCACACTGGTGAGGCAATGCAGAGCCTCTGGCCGGACAGCAAAGGCATCTTGGCCAAGGGTCCTCCCTTTCTCTAGGGTGCTTCATCTCTTGAGGGCCCACCCAACAGTATTTTATCAAAATAAACGATTATTCTTTTTTTTTTTTTTTTTTTTTTGTAGAGACAGAGTCTCACTGTACCGCCCTCGGGTAGAGTGCCGTGGCGTCACACGGCTCACAGCAACCTCTTAACTCTTGGGCTTACGCGATTCTCCTGCCTCAGCCTCCCGAGCAGCTGGGACTACAGGCGCCCGCCACAACGCCCGGCTATTTTTTGGTTGCAGTTTAGCCGGGGCTGGGTTTGAACCCGCCACCCTCAGCATATGGGGCTGGCGCCCTACTCACTGAGCCACAGGCGCCGCCCAATAAACTATTATTCTTGTCATCAAAATAAATACACCTAACTGAGAAAGAATCCTCTTCACTTACTTAAACAGTGCCATCATTGGGGACTCTTTTATCTTTTTTAAATATTTTCTTAACTTTTTATTATAAAGAACTCCAACGTGTAGCTGGGCGTTGTAGTGGGCGCCTATAGTCCTAGTTACTCGGGAAGCTGAGGCAAGAGAATCGCCTAAGCGGAGGAGTCGGAGGTTACTGTGAGCTGTGAGCTGTGACGCCACAGCATTCTACCAAGGGTGACAAAGTAAGACTCTGTCTCAAAAGAAAAAAAAAAATGAGCAGAAGCTGAGGAAATAATATAAGAACCACGACCCAGATGCCTTGACCAACACTGCCTGGTCACTGATTTTCGAAAACATTTTCCTTTATCCTGCAATGCCTGCTGACAAATAGCCACAAACAAAAGTGCCTGATGCCACACCCAGACCACGGCCCTGCCTACTTGAGAACTGGCTGCAGCACCAGGCCATACGTACGGGTTCCCCAGGAGGACCTCGGGCGCACAGTACTCAATTGTCCCGCAGAAAGTGTAGAACAGCTTGTCCCTCTCCAGGTAGGCAGCCGAACCAAAGTCTATGAGCTTAATGGTGAAGTCCTCAGCGATGACGATGTTCTCGTCCTTGATGTCACGGTGAAGGATGTTTCTGGAGCGCAGGTACCCCACTGCCGACACCAGCTGCAATTGAGAGGCCAGAGGGGCTTTTAAAAATGCAATCCAAGCAGGCGCGGTGGCTCATGCCTGTAACCCTAGCACTCTGGGAGGCCGAGGCAGGTGATTGCCTGAGCTCACAGGTTCAAGACCAGCCTGAGCTAGAGCGAGACCCCATCTCTAAAAACTAGCTGGGCATTGTGATGGGCGCCTGTAGTCCCAGCTACTTGGGAGGAGGCAAGAGAATCACTTGAGCCCAAGAGTTTGAGGTGTTGTGAGCTATGATGCCACAGCACTCTACCAAGTGTGACAAAGTAAGACGTTGTCTCAAAAACAATCAAACAAACAAATGCAATCCAAGTAAAATATGCACTTAAAATAAATGTCAATAAGACAAAAAGAAAAATAAACATTCTCCAACTCTTAATGAACTTGTGATTGAGCAAGGAGGCCCAGGCCTGGTACTGGGAGTTATTTACCCATATCTAGAAAGCCAGAAACTCTTGGGAATATGCATCAAAAGTCCAGAACTCAAAGGGTCAACCTACCATTATAGAGTTAATGCAAAGTTTGCTAAACTACCTCTTTGCCTGCTAAAAACTATGGTTGCTATGTTACGGGTAACCTTGAGATAAGTATCAGCACTCGGCAGAAGACCCAAGGTCAATTACTCACTTGGAACTTGGGGGAATAAAATGGGTCCTCTTTACTTTTTAAAACAGCAGCTTTTTTTTTTTAAGACAGAGGCTCACTTTGTCACCCTCAGTAGAGTGCCATGGCATCATAGCTCACAGCAACTTCAAATTCTTGGGCTCCAAGTGACTCTCTTGTCTCAGCCTCCCAAGTAGCTGGGACTACAGGTGCCCACCACAACACCCAGCTATTTTTAGACGAGGTCTCACTCTGGCTCAGGCTAGTCTCGAACCTGTGAGCTCAGGCAATCCATCCACCTCAGCCTCCCAAATGCTGGGATTACAGCTGTGAGCCACCACACCCAGCCAACAACAGCTATTTGTCTTTCTTAATCGGCATGGCTTTGTCTGGCTAAACTTCCTGGAACCTTGAAACTAACTTGCATGCTTCCGCTTCTCTAAACCTGCACGTTTTGATACCACCAATGAAGAACAATATGATAATTACTTTGTCTACTTGTGAATCCAATGAAAGGACAGGGACAGGGCTGATGGGAGAGCTTGGCCATTTTTGGACTTTAGTTGCCGTGGCTCTGCTGGCTGAAATGAAGCCCCTTCCTCTTTTATGTCTGGTGTTTGGGTGATTCTTTCTCTCCACTGGACCTAGATTCCCGCTACAGTGACAGGGAAGAATTCTGGATGCTGAAGACATGGGGCACAGTGAAGAGAGTGGGGTCAGCCCCAGAGGTGCACCCAGTGGCCAGCACATGCCAGCCCAAGAGTCTGTGCAGCCACACAGACCCAGAAGTGATTTCTGTCTATCACTAACTTGCCCATGACACACCCACGCCCATCTCAGGAGGAAAACAGGCCACAAAGCAGAAGCTAAGAGACTCACGGTGGGCAAGCAAGTGCAGGTTTCGTGGGAAGTGGGAACTGCCCAAGAGAGTGCCCTGAGCAGACACCCTCAGTCACACGGAGGGAAAGTGACTTGCCCAGAATTCAAGTGGCAATTTGAGGCAGAGCCAGGAGCAGAAACTCCAACTTTGGGGCTCACACAGCTCAAAGAGCAACACGATGTGTCAGGTGTCCTTTCCCGACACATGTACCTTAATGTGGGTCGGTTGGAAATTGGCCTCATGTCCATGGTGGAGTGGCTACAACATGCCCCTCTTGCTCCACATCTCCAGCAGGGCCAGCAAGATTAGCCTTTCAGTCAAGGTGAGGTAATAGTCATAAAACGTGCAACCACATCATAATTTGTACACCAGTGGTACAAGCAACATAGTGACTTGACTGACATAGTTGATCATTTTGATCTCTAGGGACAATTTTAAATCTACAAATGGATATCTTTGAATCAGAGGCAACAGTTAATAGATTAACTAAGCCCAATTCCTTAATGTGTATTAATAATGCATGCATATCTGTGCATGAGACATACGTACACCTGCTTTTTTATAGACACACATGCATACCTATCCACACCTGCATACACAGACGTGGTTTCTGTCTGTCACTAACTTGCCCATGACACACCCACGCCCATCTCAGGAGGAAGACAGGCCACAAAGCAGAAGCTTAGAGACTCATGGTGGGCAAGCAAGTGCAGGTTTCATGGGAAGTGGGAACTGCCCAAGAGAGTGCCCTGAGCAGACACAGGTGTGCAGATACACAGGCAACACATGCACCTTTGCATGTGCACATATAAACGCACACACATGCATACGCAGACACATGTCCACTAGGCAGGATCCAGTCAGGAGACAGAAACTCCACGTCAACTGCAGGTGAAAGTTTCACGAGAGGCACTCCCTGCACTAGGGATCACAGGAGAGGAGCAGAGACGGCACAGCTGCTCTTCCTGCAGGCCCCTGGGCTGACAGCTGCCCACGAGCAACCTGGACAGCAGAGCAGGTGCCAGGCAGCAGCTGCATCACAGAGCAGGCCCTGGTGACCATGGAGCTGGAGCTGAACAGACACATGCTGACCACTGCATCTGAATACAACACAGACCCACAATTCCACACTTACACATGATAACATTTGTGTACATGCATTTACCAAGGGCTACAGGCACTCTCCAAGCATCTCAGAGTAGAGAACGCAGTTATCTGCACCCCTGGCCCAGAATCAACCACTGTTAGGCAGCAGCTCTCAAGGGACTCCCAGCATTACCTCAAATAGAGACTATTTGCCACAGAGATTTCAGAAAAAATCTCTGCCACAAATGATACAAATCCATAATTTTCCAACCTAAGAAGAGGAAGAAAGTGACCTATTATTTAGCAGAAACTTATAAGTAGGCACCTGAAAAACTAAATTTCAGAAATCCGATAGCTTCTGAGAGGGCACAGCTCTGAGGAAGAAATACTAATTTATGGAGCTGTCATTAGAAATTGAGCCCCATATACCGAGGGTGGCGGGTTCAAACCCGGCCCCCGGCCAAACTGCAACCAAAAAATAGCCGAGCGTTGTGGCAGGCGCCTGTAGTCCCAGCTACTCGGGAGGCTGAGGCAAGAGAATCGCTTAAGCCCAGGAGTTGGAGGTTGCTGTGAGCTGTGTGAGGCCACGGCACTCTACCTAGGGTCTTAAAGTGAAACTCTGTCTCTACAAAAAAAAAAAAAAGAAATTGAGTCATCCCCAGGAAACAGTAAAAAAGCAAATCTGAGGGCAGCGCCTGTAGCTCAGTGGGTAGGGCACTAGCCCTATATACCGAGGGTGGTAGGTTCGAACCCGGCCCCACCAGACTGCAACAAAAAAAGAAAATAGCCGGGCATTGTAGTGGGCGCCTGTAGTCCCAGCTACTCGGGAGGCTAAGGCAAGAGAATCGCCTAAGCCCAGGAGTTGGAGATTGCTATGAGCTCTGTGACACCATGGCACTCTACTGAGGGCAATAAAGTAAGACTCTATCTCTAAAAAAAGAAAAAAAAAAAGCAAATTTGAATTGTTCACATAGTTCTTTCTGGGGAGCTGGGAAGAGTTTAGGAGGCAGCCACCACCTTCTCCTTAAAACTCAAAGCAAGACCAATTGTTTCTTCCTTCCTCCCTCCCTTTGCCTCTCTCCCTCTCGTAGGGAGCCTTCCTACCTTGGTCACACTCTCATTCCAATAAAATACATGGTCAAAGACCAACACATAACACAGTGAGATGATCAGAGTCTCCATCTCCAATCTCCGGAGTCATCATCCATATCAATGACTTTGACTAGCTGATGGCCCCTCTGCTGAGCACTCACAACCTGCACGCTGGGCTGTGCACCTGCTGGGGCCCTCTCTAACTCAGTCCCATCAGCCTCATTATGCAGATGCCGTAATGACTCCCATGAGGCTTGAGCATAGCAGTTATTTCCCCAAAATCCCACGGCTGGTGGAGGACAAGAATTCAAATCACATACACAGGGCACAAAGCCCAGTGTGACAGCTTTGTGATCAGTGCTCACAAATAAATCTAGATCCCTGCTCATTCCAGAACAGGGTCTGGCCTCATCCTACCCAACCTCACTTTGTCTACTTCAACCAAAAAATTTTCTTCTCGAAATATGTATCTTACTCCATAAAATCCCCAAACTGAAGGCCAGATGCAGCTGACAGAGAGAACCCCCCACATCACGGACCTTGGCTGCCCAGGTCCCCAGCCCACACCCCCCAGCAAGGCTCTGGTCATTCTCACTTGTCGAAAGATGTAGCTTGCCAGGGGCTCGTCCAGCCTTGGGTGGCGGTCGATGAAGGCAAAGAGGTCCAGGCCGGAGCCATGCTTCTCCATCACCAGTTGGAAGAACCCTTGGTTCTCAAACACATCCAAAACCTGGGAAGAGACAAAGCCAAGTCCAGCTCCTCCCAGATACCTTCAAGCTGACACATGAGCAATGTCTGAACATCATTAGATAGGAATGGTCATCTACCTTAATGATATTGGCATGCTCCACCCTGGAAAGAATTGCAATCTCTAAAGTGACTTTCCCAAGTTTGGGGTCCTCGATCCAACAGTCCTCCAAAACCTTCTCCTTCTTAATAAACTTCACCACCACCTGAGGAAAGCAAGGGGAGACAGCTGGAACTAGTCCCCCAGCGTCCCAGTAAGCCAGGGGGGCCCATCATTATGTCAGGCGGCATGTGGGGCTTCTGCACTGGCCCCAAATCCCAGGGACATGAGGAAAGAAACATCATCATAAACCCTGCAGCACAACGACACAGAACGAGGTTTGTGATCAGTAGCTTGTGGCAAGTCTGCGCATCCTCCACAAAGCAGACTGGACTGATGAGGATGAGAGTGGAGACAGGTGGGTTGGGGAACCTCACTCCCAGCTGGGGAGAGGCCGGGCACCCTCTCTCATCCCACCCTAACTTTTTTCCCGAGGAATGTGTGTCCTGGCTAAGAAATAACAAGCTGGGCGGCGCCTGTGGCTCAGTCAGTAAGGCGCCGGCCCCATATACCGAGGGTGGCGGGTTCAAACCCGGCCCCGGCCAAACTGCAACAACAAAAAAAAAAAAAACAGCCGGGCGTTGTGGCGGGCGCCTGTAGTCCCAGCTACTCTGGAGGCTGAGGCAAGAGAATTGCTTAAACCCAGGAGTTGGAGGTTGCTGTGAGCTATGTGAGGCCACAGCACTCTACCGAGGGTGATAAAGTGAAACTCTGTCTCTACAAAAAAAAAAAAAAAAGAAATAACAAGCTGAGAACTAAAACACATAAAGAAAACCCAGGCTCGGCCCTGTAGCACAGTGGTTATGGTTCCAGCCATATGCACCAAGCCTGGAGGGTTCAAACCTAACCTGGGCCAACAATGACAACTACAACAAAAAATAACCAGGCATTATGGCAGGTGCCTGTAGTCCCAGCGACTTGGAAGGCTGACGCAAGAGAATCGCTTAGCCCAAGAGTTTGAGGTTGCTGTGAGCTGTGATGCCATAGTACTCTACCGAGGGTGATATAGTGAGACTCTTTCAAAAAAAAGAAAAAGAAAAAGAAAAAAGAATCCCCATCATTCTTAGATATGCTTTCAACACAGATTCTGAGATTAATCAGAGTTCAGCAAGACTGATGGACATAGGTAAAACACTACCACAACTATAAACAACACTCAATTACAAGGTGTGACAGAAAGAAGCCACTACTCAAAACACAGGGGACACAACAAGTCACCAGAGCTTCCTTGCACACCATCAGCACCTGCTATGACAGGAGCATGCACCCAGGGGAAGAGCGGACATGGCCAGTGCCAAACCCCCCTCACAGAGCTCCCACAGGGAGATGGGCAATAACACAGCACTGCAGACCATCACGAGTGGGGAATCTGGGAAGGAGACTGTGGAGCAGGGAGGTGCCACAGGAGCAGGGCATGGCTGAGTGGGGCTAGGGAGGGACCCCAGGAAAGCAACTTCTGGGGAAGGGGAGACGAGCCCACAGGGAGAGGGCCCCAGGCAGAGGGGCTACAGCCCAGGTTCTGAGGTGGGAGCAGGGCTGCAGGAGGCACCGAGGGATAGCACTGGGGCCAGTGGGAGGAGTGGCAGGGCCTTTACCCAGTCACTGCATTGCAGGTGGTGGCTTGGGCGCCAGCAGACAGAGATGGGAAGAGGACAAACACTAAAGACCCTTTGCCAGGGGCGGCGCCTGTGGCTCAGTGAGTAGGGCGCCGGCCCCATATGCCGAGGGTGGCGGGTTCAAACCCAGCCCCGGCCAAACTGAGACAAAAAAATAGCCGGGCGTTGTGGCGGGCGCCTGTAGTCCCAGCTGCTCGGGAGGCTGAGGCAAGAGAATCGCGTAAGCCCAAGAGTTGGAGGTTGCTGTGAGCCGTGTGACGCCACGGCACTCTACCCGAGGGCGGTACAGTGAGACTCTGTCTCTACAAAAAAAAAAAAAAAAGACCCTTTGCAGGCCAGAGGCGACATAAGAAGGGCAGTAAGAGGCTGACAGTGGAAGCAGCTGGGCCCAAAGAGCAGGTGCCACAGCCAGTAAAGGTCTGCAGAGACTGTGACGAGAGGGAAGGACATGCAGGCAGCTCAGGCAGCTCAGCCTTAACCTGTGAATGGAGACACCCCACAGTTGCAGGGTCAAGGGGACAAGAAGACAGGTAGCCCAGGCACACAAATATGAGTTTCAGCAGAAAAGAATGAGGGAGAAGAACTAACAAGAAAAAACAACCCAATTCTCTTCAAGTAAAGGAAGCCCAAACTCTTAAAGGTGTTAGTCAAGAATAAAGAAAACATACACGTTAATCCTGTGTATGGTAAAATTTGGTAAAATTTGTGGTAAAAATTTGTGAACTATAAAAATGGTAAAATTTGTGAACTATAAAAATAAAAAGGTGTATGGTGCCCCATGATTGCATTGATGTACACAGCTATGATTTAATAAAAATAAATAAAAAGTAAAAAAATAAAAAAAGGAAAAAAAGGAAATCTACAAAGAAAAAAAATCACAGAGATAACACCAAAATTCACAGGAGAATAATGCTAGGTGACAACAGACACAGGTCTGAAAGATTCTGAGGGAAGACGCAGATCACCACTAAATAGAGGGAAGACTCAGATCACCACTAACCAGAGAGAAGACGCAGATCACCACTAACCAGAGAGAAGACGTAGATCACCACTAACCAGAGAGAAGACGCAGATCACCATTAACCAGAGAGAAGATGCAGATCACCACCAATCAGAGGGAAGACACAAATCACCACCAATCAGAGGGAAGACTCAGACCACCACTAACCAGAGAGAAGACGCAGATCACCATTAACCAGAGAGAAGATGCAGATCACCACCAATCAGAGGGAAGACGCAGATCACCACCAATCAGAGGGAAGACTCAGATCACCACCAACCAGAGGGAAAACTCAGATCACCACTAACCAGAGGGAAGACTCAGATCACCACTAACCAGAGAGAAGACGCAGATCACCACCAATCAGAGGGAAGACTCAGATCACCACCAATCAGAGGGAAGACTCAGATCACCACCAATCAGAGGGAAGATTCAGATCACCACCAATCAGAGGGAAGACTCAGATCACCACTAACCAGAGGGAAGACTCAGATCGCCACTAACCAGAGAGAAGACGCAGATCACCACCAATCAGAGGGAAGACTCAGGTCACCACTAACCAGAGAGAAGACGCAGATCACCACCAACCAGAGGGAAGACGCAGATCACCACCAATCAGAGGGAAGACTCAGATCACCACCAACCAGAGGGAAGACTCAGATCACCACTAACCAGAGAGAAGACGCAGATCACCACCAATCAGAGGGAAGACTCAGATCACCACCAATCAGAGGGAAGACTCAGATCACCACTAACCAGAGAGAAGACTCAGATCACCACCAACCAGAGGGAAGACGCAGATCACCACCAATCAGAGGGAAGACTCAGATCACCACCAACCAGAGGGAAAACTCAGATCACCACCAACCAGAGGGAAGACTCAGATCACCACTAACCAGAGAGAAGACGCAGATCACCACCAACCAGAGGGAAGACGCAGATCACCACCAATCAGAGGGAAGACTCAGATCACCACCAACCAGAGAGAAAACTCAGATCACCACCAACCAGAGGGAAGACTCAGATCACCACTAACCAGAGAGAAGACTCAGATCACCACCAACCAGAGGGAAGACGCAAATCACCACCAATCAGAGGGAAGACTCAGATCACCACTAACCAGAGAGAAGACTCAGATCACCACCAACCAGAGGGAAGACGCAGATCACCACCAATCAGAGGGAAGACTCAGATCACCACCAACCAGAGGGAAGACGCAGATCACCACCAACCAGAGGGAAGACTCAGATCACCACTAACCAGAGAGAAGACGCAGATCACCACCAATCAGAGGGAAGACTCAGATCACCACCAATCAGAGGGAAGACTCAGATCACCACCAACCCGAGGGAACACTCAGATCACCACCAACCAGAGGGAAGACTCAGATCGCCACTAACCAGAGAGAAGACGCAGATCACCACCAGTCAGAGGGAAGACTCAGATCACCACCAACCAAAGAGAAGACGCAGATCACCACCAATCAGAGGGAAGACTCAGATCACCACCAATCAGAGGGAAGACTCAGATCACCACCAACCAGAGAGAAGACGCAGATCACCACTAACCAGAGAGAAGATGCAGATCACCACCAACCAGAGGGAAGACTCAGATCACCACCAACCAGAGAGAAGACGTAGATCACCACCAATCAGAGGGAAGACTCAGATCACCACCAATCAGAGGGAAGACGCAGATCACCACTAACCAGAGAGAAGACTCAGATCACCACTAACCAGAGTGAAGACTCAGATCACCACTAACCAGAGGGAAGACGCAGATCACCACCAATCAGAGGGAAGACTCAGATCACCACTAACCAGAGGGAAGACGCAGATCACCACCAACCAGAGAGAAGACGCAGATCACCACCAATCAGAGGGAAGACTCAGATCACCATTAACCAGAGGGAAGACTCAGATCACCACTAACCAGAGAGAAGACTCAGATCACCACCAACCAGAGGGAAGACGCAGATCACCACCAATCAGAGGGAAGACTCAGATCACCACTAACCAGAGAGAAGACGCAGATCACCACCAATCAGAGGGAAGACTCAGATCACCACTAACCAGAGGGAAGACGCAGATCACCACCAATCAGAGGGAAGACTCAGATCGCCACTAACCAGAGAGAAGACTCAGATCACCACTAACCAGAGAGAAGACGCAGATCACCACTAACCAGAGAGAAGATGCAGATCACCACCAATCAGAGGGAAGATGCAGATCACCACCAATCAGAGGGAAGACGCAGATCACCACTAACCAGAGAGAAGACTCAGATCACCACTAACCAGAGAGAAGACTCAGATCACCACCAATCAGAGGGAAGACTCAGATCACCACTAACCAGAGGGAAGACGCAGATCACCACCAATCAAAGGGAAGACTCAGATCACCACTAACCAGAGAGAAGACTCAGATCACCACTAACCAGAAAGAAGACGCAGATCACCACTAACCAGAGAAGACACAGATCACCACCAACCAGAGAGAAAACTCAGATCACCACCAACCAGAGAGAAGACTCAGATCACCACCAACCAGAGGGAAGACTCAGATCACCACTAACCAGAGGGAAGATGCAGATCACCACCAGAGGGAAGACACAGATCACCAATAACCAGAGGGAAGAGGCAGATCACCAGTAACCGGAGGGAAGAGGCAGATCACCACTAACCAAGCAGAGGGAAAAGGCAGATCACCACCAACCACAGGGAAGAGGCAGATCACCACCAACCAGAGGGAACACTCAGATCACCACCAACCATAGGGAAGACACAGATCACCAGTAACCAGAGGAAAGATGCAGATCACCACTAAACTATGAAGGAAATAAGCATATTTTAATACACACACAGACTGAATGTATAATACCTATGATCCTTCAAGGAATAATTAGTGAGAAGTTTATTCCTCCAAATGAAAAATAATCAGAATACAGAAGATACTGGATATAAAGATCATGGAGATTTGAACACAAAGGTTAAGATCTATACCCTGAAATTATAAAATACTCCTGATAGAAATTAAAGATCTAAATAAATGGCTAGACTCTGTGCTCAGGTGTCAGGTTTTCTGACCCATGATGAGGACGACGCTCTCCATACTCGGCCAGCATCAAGAGGATTCCTGAGAGAATACCACTGGGGGCTTTTTTGTTGAATCTGACATATTGGTCTTAAAATTCTGATAGAAACAAAAATAGCCAAGGCAATCTTGAAAAAAATGTCCAAGGCAGCGGAGGATGGACATTTTCCGGCTCCCTGACTTACTACAAAGCTTCAGTCACCTAGACAGTGGCGGGAAGAGCAGTCTTCACTGGTGCTGGGATGGCCAGACATCCACACAGTCCAGGGGCCCTCCACCTGATACCACACATAAACATTAACCCCAAATAAGTCAGACTGAGATGTGATAGCTAAAACTACAAAACTCCTAGCAGACAACATAGGAGTAGGCGGCTCCCATAGCTCAGTGAATAGGGTGCCGGCCACATACACCGAGGCTGACGGGTTCGAGCCCAGCCTGGGCCTGCTGAACAACAATGACAACTGAAGCAAAAAAATAGCCAGGCATTACAGGGGGTGCCTGTAGTCCCAACTATCTGGGAGGCTGAGGCAAGAGAACTGCTTAAGCCCAGGAGTTTCAGGTTGCTGTGAGCTGTGACCCCACCACACTCTACCAAGGGTGACATAGTGAGACTCTGCCTCAAACAAACAAATAAAAAAACATAAGAGTAAAAGATTATGACCTCAGGCAGAGCCTCTTAGATACAACACCAAAAGTGCAAGTGACAAATAGCAAACTGGATAAATTGAATTTCATCAAAATTCAAAGTGTGCTTCCAATGATAGCATCAGGAAGTGGGAAATAACACACAGAATGGGAGAAAATTTCTGCCAGTCGTGTGTCTGATTATGCAGCTGCACCCTGAGTACAGAACTCTTATGTTCCATGCTGAAAAGACAAGCCTATTAAAAATGGGCAAAGTATCTGAATAGACATCTCTCCAAAGAAATTATACAAATGGCAGTAAGAACATGAAAGATGCTGATGTCATGAGTTACCAGGGAAATGTAAGCATGACCACAGCGAGCTGCCACTTCACACCCATCAGGATGGCTGGAAACAAGAGGCAGTGAGTGTGGGCAGGAGTGTGGGGACATGGGGCGCTGAGCACTGCGGGGGGGAAACAGAACACCACACAGCCCTGATGGGGAACTTTGGTGGCTCCTCAGAACACTAAAGAGAGTCACTGAGTGGCCCAGGAGCCGCACTGCCACGTGCCCAAGAGAACTGAAAATGTGGATTCACATTCAGTCCTGCATGCCGTCGCTCAAGCAGCACCAGTCTGACAGGCCAGGAAACAGAAACATCACAAATGACCTCAACTGATTAACAGATAAACAAAATATTTTGTATATCTGTATGATGGATATTACTGGGCCCTAAAAAAGGAATGAAATACTTAAAAACAGGCTACAATGTGAATGAGCCTTGAAGACATTACACGGATGAAAAAAAATCCACTCGGGCGGCGCCTGTGGCTCAACGGGTAGGGCGCCGGTCCCATATGCCGGAGGTGGCGGGTTCAAGCCCAGCCCCGGCCAAAAAAAAAAAAAAAAAAAGAAAAAAAATCCACTCATAATAGAGAGAATCGTGCAGATTCCATCTCTATAATGCCCAAAGAGGCACATCCACAGAGACAGAGTGGGTTAGTGTCAGCAGGGGCTGTGAAGGGGACCCCTGGTGGACAGGGCAGGGGACTGACAGCTGTGGTGTGAGGGTTCTTTCTGACATCAGCAATTCTCTTAATTTGTGGAAACAGCTACAGACTGTGAATACACCACAGCCACTGAGCTGTTCACTCTAAGCCAGTGAATTATATGATGTATGAATTGTATCTAAATGAAGCCATTAAAATAATGATGAAATATTAAAAATAAGTAAGGAGGCTCGGTGCCTATATCCAACAGCTAGGGTGCCGGCCACATACACGGGGCTGGCAAGTTCCAACCTGGCCCAGGCCTGCCAAACAACAATAATAATTACAAAAAAAAAACAAAAACAGGAGGATGTTGTGGCAGGCGCCTATAGTCCCAGCTACTAGGGAGGCTGAGGCAAGAGAATTGCTTAAGCCCAAGAGTTTGAGGATACTGTGAGCTGTGACCCCACCACACTACCAAAGGCAACATAGTGAGACTCTGTCTCAAAAAAAAAAAATAATAAAAAATAAATAATAAAAATAAATAAAGAACAAAAACCAAACAACGACATAATAAAATATACCCAATTAAAAAGAAGGCAGAGATTAAAAAAAATGGAGACTTTACAGCCTTCATATTAACCTGGATGGAAGTGGAAGACATTATTCTTAGTAAAGCATCACAAGAGTGGAGAAGCATGAATCCTATGTACTCAATCTTGATATGAGGACAATTAATGACAATTAAGGTTATGGGGGGGGGAAGCAGAAAGAGGGATGGAGGGAGGGGGGTGGGGCCTTAGTGTGTGTCACACTTTATGGGGGCAAGACATGATTGCAAGAGGGACTTTACCTAACAATTACAATCAGTGTAACTGGCTTATTGTACCCTCAATGAATCCCCAACAATAAAAAAAAAAAAAAGAAAAAAGAAAATCATTGGAACTGGAGCCAGAATTCCTGAACAGGGGTCTTTCCTTTGCTACTCATCAGATATGTGACCTTAGATAATTAAATTGCCCTTTTGGAGTCTATTTCATGATTATAAAATGAGAATAATAGCAGGTTCTTCCCAGTGCAGTTGTGAGGAGGAGACAAGACAGTGGGGACATGGGGCACTAACTCCGTGTGAGTGTCACATGGCCTTATTATGGACATTTCACTTCTCTGCTGCTGCTGAACATCACCTAACCCTTAATGGTTTAAAACAGTACCTGTTATTTTATTAGCTTTTGTGGTTTCTGTGAGTCAGAGATTCAGGACAGGCTTAGCTTAGTGGTTCTGGTTTGAGGTCCCTCGTATCGTCAGCATTCGCTTGTGGCTGAAGCTAGAGTGATGGGTGATAGCTGTGGGTCTCTCCATGTGGTCTCTCTGCATAGATGACTCTGGGCTTCCCCACAACATGGCAGCTCAGCAGCAGTATACAGCCATCTCTCAGTGGGAGGAAGGTCAAGCAAGTTGTGGTTGTACTTTAAAATTGCCATGATGGATATTGTTATTATGAAAAGTGGATGAATGGTGCCTTCTGATGTCTGACCATCCCTAAAAAAGTTTCCATCTTTCCTTCCGTTCCTTGCATTTGAATCTCAACGAATGTGCACAGTGCATATTGAATCACCACATTTTACCCCATAAATGTATACAGTACCGAATCATCACATTTTACCCCATAAATGTATACAGTTATGATTGAATAAAAAAAATTTTTTTAAATGAAAAAAAAAAAAAAAAGAAGGCAGAGGTCAGGTGTGGTGGCTCACACCTACAATTCTAGCACTTTGGGAGGTCAAGGCAGGAAGATCCCTTGAAGGCAGGAGTTTGATACCAGCCTGGCCAATAGTTAAACCCTGTCTGTATAAAAAATAAGAAAAATTAGCTGGCACAGCAGTGCACACCTGTATACCCAGCTACTCAGGAGGCTGAGGCAGGAGGAGCGGGTGAGCCCACCAGGAGTGTGAGGTTATCATAAACCCACTGCACTCTAGGCCAAGCAAAAGAGAGACTTTGTCTCAAAAAGAAAAAAAAGAAAAGGCAGAAAAAATGAGGGGAGGAACAAAGAACAGAAACAAACATCTAGAAAATGGTAGATTTAAACCAAGCCATATCAATAATTTCATTAAAAATCAATGGTCTAAACAACTCAATTAACAATAGAGGCGCATTTTGTTTTGGACCTCGAGCGGGAGTTGGCGGCGGCTTCGGGATCTGTGGTGCTACAGACCAAGACAGGAAAAGCCAGGCTGGGCGATTAGGTGGATCTGCCGACCAGACAGTCAACCAGCAACAACGAACTAATCTCGCAATCTACAGCTTACCCATCTGACCAACCTCCCACTTAGCTAACCCAAGCCCCTCCACCGTCAGCTGAGGTTCGGCCGTTCCCCGGCCCACCTGCCGGAGCCGTGGTGGCAGCCCCAGGAGGAGCGCTGGCGTCCGTTTCCTTCGATTCTCGGGATTTGAAGATGGCTGCACAGTCAGCACCGAAAGTTGTGCTAAAAAGCACCACCAAGATGTCTCTAAATGAGCGCTTTACTAATATGCTGAAGAACAAACAACCGATGCCAGTGAATATTCGGGCTTCGATGCAGCAACAACAGCAGCTAGCCAGTGCCAGAAACAGAAGACTGGCCCAGCAGATGGAGAATAGACCCTCTGTCCAGGCAGCTTTAAAACTTAAGCAGAAGAGCTTAAAGCAGCGCCTGGGTAAGAGTAACATCCAGGCACGGTTAGGCCGACCCATAGGGGCCCTGGCCAGGGGAGCAATCGGAGGACGAGGCCTGCCCATAATCCAGAGAGGCTTGCCCAGAGGAGGACTACGTGGGGGACGTGCCACAAGAACCCTACTTAGGGGCGGGATGTCACTCCGAGGTCAAAACCTGCTCCGAGGTGGACGAGCCGTAGCTCCCCGAATGGGCTTAAGAAGAGAAAGGTGCCAGAAAGAGCCAGCGTTCTCCCCAGTGCCGCGGTTTCTGAGTTTGTATAGTTCTGTTCTAACATCTTTAATAGCCTCTTAGAAGTGTTTAGAAATCTGGAGCTCAAAAAGGCATTCTGCCACATTGTAATTGGAAACCATTGCCACAGGGCCACATAACAGTGTACATGTGGTAGCAGCTCTGATTTGACTGAAGTTATTACCCTGTGCACTGGGCCCACACAGATGAGACCGTTTTGTGCTGGTTGAGTACATGCACTTTCTACCTTCATGAGAGATTTACAGACTTCTTTTGGCTTTATTATGTCATATCCCAGAGGGGGTACCATAGAGCTGTCTTACACCTGCAATACAGAGGATGGAGGATGGTGGCAGAGGAGCTGCTGGGAGGGGTCAGGAGATAGCCATGTTGGAATGCAGTTGGCTTCATGTTTATCCCACACCAGTCTTGGGCTTTTCCACTCACTGGCTTTGGCCCTTTTTGTATCTTCCTTGAAGGTTTAAATTCAACCATATTCTGTCCACTTCCAGTTTCAGTGACATCTTGTATTTCTGGTTCATTATAACAAATTGTTCTCTCAAATGCAAAAAAAAAAAAAAAAAAAAAAAAACAATAGAGGCTTTAAGATAGGATTAAAAAAATGCAAGAGCCAAGTATATGCTGCCTGGAAAACCCCATTTTAAATAAAAAGACATAAATTACTAAAAGTAAAAGAATGGGAAAAGGTTCCCACGTGAACACTGAGCCAGACCAACGTCAGACAGTGACCTCAGAACTGGGGTGTCAGCAGCAGTGAAGAGCACGATGTGAAGGCGTTGTTCATCAAGACGACGCAATGGTGCTGAGTGGGCACTTCTGTAACAACAGGGCTTCGAAACACAGGGGGTGAAGTCTGGCAGAACTGAAAGTGAGATGAGCAAACTGGCAAGTGCAGCGGGAGACTCCGAAACCCCCCCTCGTGTGAATTTGTATAACTAATAGTCAAAACTCAGTAAGGGCGTAGAAAGTCTGACAGTATTGTAGGCCAGATTGACCCAATTACCACTCACAAACACCTCACCCAACAATACCGGAAGGCACTTTCTTTCCACAGCACATGGGACACCCACAAGGACAGCCACGCCCTGGAGTACAACACAAGCATCGAGAAGCTTAAAGAAGCTGAAACTATACAATGTATGTTCTCTAACTCTAAAGTAAGTAAACTAGATATTAAAACAGAAAGATCTCCAAACAATCCTCAAATATGTGGAAACTAAACAACACACTTCTAAACACAGAGGGAGAATACAAAAATATTTATAAATGAATGAAAACAAAAGCACAACATATGAAAATCCGCAGCACATAGATAAAGCCAAGGTTAAAGAGAAATTTAGAATATTGAATGTTTATATTAGAAAAATAAAAGCAGCTACTTGGGAGGCCAAGGCAAGAGAATCGCTTAAGACCAAGAGTTTGAGGTTACTGTGAGCTGTGATGTCACAGCACTCTACCAAGGGTGACGTAGTGAGACTATCTCCAAAAAAAAAAAACAGGGCGGCACCTGTGGCTCAAGGAGTAAGGCGCCGGTCCCATATGCCGGAGGTGGCGGGTTCAAACCTAGCCCTGGCCAAAAAGAAAGAAAAAAAAAACAGGCAAGCTTAAAATAAAAAATCTAAGTCTACCTTGGGGAAAACAGAAAAAGAAAAGCAAATTAAGTCCAAAGTAAGAAAAAATAATGATAAAAATTATAAAATTGAAAATAGGTCATCAATAAGAAAAATCAATGAAACCAAAAGCTGGTTATTTGAACTAAATCAATAAAATTGATATGCCCCTAACCAAATTAGTCAAGAAAAAAAGAGAATAGGCACAAATTACCAATATCTATAGACCATACAGACATTAAAAGACTTAAGACAATATTTTAACAACTCTTTATGTCACTAAATTTGATAATCTTTTTTTTTTTTTTTTTACAGAAGTGATATTTTCTTTTCTTTTTTTTTTTAAAGATGTTTTCATTTTATTTTATTTTTATTTATTTATTTTTTTTTTTGCAGTTTTTGGCCGGGGCTGGGTTTGAACCTGCCACCTCTGGCATATGGGGCCAGCATCCTTTGAGCCACAGGTGCCGCCCTAAATTTGATAATTTAAATGAAATGGGCAAACTTATTGAAAGATCCACACCATCAAAGCCAATAGAAACATGAATAATCCCATACCTATTTTAAAATCTTAGTTTGTAGTTAATAGCCTTCCCTGAAAGAATACTCCAGTACCAGATGATTTTACTGGCAAACTCTATGGAATATTTAAGAAAGAAATTAATACCAATTCTATACAAACTGCTTCAGAAAATAAAAGAGGAAGGACTACCAAATTCATTTTTATGAGGACAGTCTGATGCTGATACCAAAATTAGAGAAAGTGTAAAACATATATCCCAGAATGCGCACTGGTGCACGTATAGAACCATACACCATACACCTCGTAAACACAGATGCAAAAGTCCTCACAAAATATCAACAAATTAAATGCAACAGCACACAAAAAGGGTAATAATATAATTATGACCAAACCCAGGAATACAAAGTAGATTCAACATTCATAAATCAGTCATTGTAATTTATCATATCAATACTTATGTTTAAAAAATAAGATCTGGGGCGGTGCCTGTGGCTCAGTAGGTAGAGCGCCAGCCCCATATACCAAGGTTGGCAGGTTCAAACCTGGCCCTGGCCAAACTGCAACAAAAAAATAGCTGGGCATTGTGGTGGGTGCCTGTAGTCCCAGCTACTCGGGAGGCTGAGGAAAGAACACACAATGAGTAAAACAAATTAATTTTTGGTAAGTATAGCAAAAAAAACAAAGAGAGTAACACAAGAATTAGACAGCCAAGGGAACACACGTCACCACAGAAAGTGCAGGCCTGACCCCACGCCCATGGACATGCCGCTGCTGAAACTGCTGCCTCTGCAGACTCCACGTGACTTTGACATTAAAAAAAATGCATAAACATAAATGAAAAAAGAAAACCAAGTAGAAATATTAGTAAATCAAAATCAGCTGTACTTTAAAAGAATATTAGAACATGACTGAGGACTGAGTCCGTTATTGCAAGCTGACAGGTGTCACATTAACCACACCACTGGACGAGACATCTTTTGATAGAGTTTGATAGAATTCAACACTCATTCTTTTAAAAAAGATTTTAGTGTGATGTATCAGTACAGTAGGTCTAGTTCCTTATGCTGACCACCTCCATATGTCAACCAGTTTGTTATAATCCCTGGGGTAGTCAATATTCTACTGTATTTATAAATAAACGCTCCTATGTCTCCTAAAATTAAACTTTTTGAGAGAAAGTAATGTGTCATTATAATGTTTTATTCCCTAAGATTATAAATCTAAGGCTAAGAAAATAAATGAACAAATATATAGCAAAAAAAAAAATTAAAAGATTTTAGTGTGGTGGTACCCGTAGCTTAGTTGGTAGGGCACTGGCCACATACACCGAGGCTGGTGGGTTCAAACCCGGCCTGGGTCTGCTAAACAACGACAACTGCAACAAAAAAATAACCAGGCGTTGTGGCAGGCACCTGTAGTCCCAGCTACTTGGGAGGCTATGGCAAAAGAATCGCATAAGCCCAAGAGCTGGAGGTTGCTATGAACTGTGATACCATGGCACTTGATCCAGGGCCACAGCTTGAGACTGTGCCTCAAAAAAAAAGGATTTTAGTGGGCTGAAGATTAAATGAAATATCCTCATATGAAAGGTGCTCACTGGGGAGTGCAGGGAAGTCAGCACCTGCTGCATGACGGCTGCACAGGTCCTGGTCACACAGCAGGAGGAAGGACCAAAGGTGAAGATGTTGGACAATAGGAGACAACACCACCCTCACATGGTGGAGACTACCCTGCTGCCCGCAGGCCACATGTAGATTATTTTAGGACTAGGACTGTTCTGCTTATTTCTGGTGTCGGATATCTCGACAATTATGCACAGACCTTTTCCTCGCTCAGCAGCTTTCGTTAGTGTCTGTGTATTTACTGTGTGGCCCAAAACAATGTTTCTTCCAGTGTGCTGCAGCAAAAAAAGAAAAGGCTGGACCCCTGCAGGAGGAAGGGTAGTTGAGCTAGAAAATCCAAAGCTTCTAATGAAACACTGTCAGAACTAGGAAGACTGATACAGACACGATGCAATCCACCCAGACACAGATCTATGGCTCATCCCAGTGATAGACAAACAGGGCCAGAAGGGCTCGCTGGTAATACTCCAGGACCCATCGAGCACTGGCGATGTAACAGTGCTCACAGTAATAGGGACAGTCCTCTGAACAGGGAAGTGGGTATGGTCCCAACGTCAATCCCTACAAACCCCAGTAGGGCTTGGCACAACTGGGCAGGGAGAGAGCACATAGTGGCAAGGAGCACGCATTAGGGGTGCTCCACCCGTGAGCAATAAACAGAGGTCATTCCTGGGACCCAGGACAACCGTCCATTGGGAGCTTGCTTGCTTTTCTGTCTGGAGGGGACTTCTTTTCCAGTCAAGTGGGGAGGTCTCATCTAGATCTTAGGTGTCAGTTTGCAGTGCCCATGAAGAGTCAGCATCCCAGCAGAAGAGCAGTCCAAGTCCCAGGCTCAGGGGATCCAGAATGGGTCCCAACATGCCACTGGCAATCACAACCCTGAGCCTGGCCAGGCAGGAGTCTGAGCCTAAAGTTCAACAGGATGTCAACCCTAGTGGTCAGTGTGTAACCAACCCCATGCCAGACGAGGCTCTCAGCACTACATGGGAACGATGCCTCCTACCCACTAAAAATCCCAGGATTGGAGAAGAGGGACCAAAAGTCAGGAGCCACTGGCAGTGGCACCAGCCCCACATCCCCCAGAAGCCAGCATACCTGTTTGTTCTCTTCCTTGTCCACCGCAGTCCACACAAAGCCAAAGGCCCCACTGCCCAGTGGGCTCAGGGCGCTGTACTTGCAGGAAAATTCACCCTCGCAGGCTGCCAGCCCCTCCAGCTCCACAGCTCGGGGGGCTTCCTCAAACCAGGGCTTGGCTCTAAGCAGCTGCCATGCAAAGGGAGGGCTGTGGGTCATGCTGACTATGCCGTGGTGCGGACACGGCCACACATGTGGGCATGCCCAGCAGCTGCCCCACCTGCCACAGGTGTGCCAAGCTCCACACCCCCTCCTCCCATACCCACGGAGACCCGACCTGGGCAGCTTTCTGCAGCCTCAGCATATTCCCAAACCAGCACATGCACAGAATGCTCACACCCACCACATGCAGCACATGCAGGCTTGAAGCCCCACACGAGGCTCATACTCACAGGGGATATTCGAAGACAGTGTCAAAAAGCCACACACAGACTTGTGGCTGTTCCCATGCCCAAGAAAGCAGAGAGAAAGAGAGAAATGCCAACTGAAACAGGTACCCTGAGGCAGGAGCTGACTGTAGACACCCACCTCCCCTGGGCTGGGTCCTGGCAGCTCAGACATGGAGTGGGCGGAGCTGGGCAGGCTGGCTAGCAGCAGGCGCGTCCTGGTGGCTGAGTCCTGGTGGCTATGCAGAAGGTCCTTCACCAGCCAGCAGCAGAACAGGGGTGCAGGGCCTTGGAGCTCCACCCGCTTCACCTCAAACTGTACACCTGAGGGTGAGTGGACAGCGCTTGGCTCTCTGTGTCCCCACAGGCATGGCCTTAAGGTGGAAAAGCCCAGAGCGCTGTCCAGGTGACAGAGCAGGCTTGCAGCTACTTGGGCAAAGACTGCATCTTGGCAGCACGGCCTGTGGGATGGCTCCCCACACAGCCAGGAAGCCACACTACAAAACACTGCCCAACTCAGAAACCCCCACTCGTGACCTTACCCAAAGCAGTCCCTATCTTCAGGTGACAAGAAAGTGAATGGCCTCAAAGCCATGCACACAGGCTGGCCACACTTGCCCCCCCACCCCCCTGCCCACCCATCATCCAAGAGAACCTCCCTTGCTGCAGAGAGCGGCTCCCTGAGGAAGAGGCCCAGAGCAGGCATACACATCTGTAACCTTAACTTTCAGGAGGTGGGCAGTCAAGCATTCCCCTTAATGCATAATTTCTCCCAAAGGTGGGACTCACTCAGCTGCAGGCCGTCACGGTGGCAGCAGCTCCCTGAGTAGCTGCCCTCCCGGATCTCCCGCTGCAGGGCGGCAGCCCCAGGGGTCACAGGCGTGGAGGTGACCTGCACGTTCAGCCTCGGCTCCTCTGCTGAACAGGTTGCATCTTTGGAGCCAGCATCTGCCATGTGCGGGGTGCAGGCTGGGCTTTTGCAGTCACTCACTTCAAAATGCTCCAAGGACACCAAAGAAACCTCAGATGGTTCTGCCCGATCACATCCCAGGCAGCTCTCCCGGAACCGCTGTCCTTCACCCAAATCAAAGCGGGTGCCAGTCAGCAATAACAGCTCTCTGTCATCTAGAACACCTGAGCTCTGCCCAAGAAGACTGCTCACATCTAAATCAGAGCCCACCACTGACGGAGACGGTGTCCCTACGAGCTCAGACGTAGCACAAGAACAGCTCGATGAAGTCTGATCTGTCTGGTCGCTGAAAAAGAGCTCCTTGAGGTTCCAGGAAAACGAGTTCATGTCGGCCTCCTGAGACTCCACTGCTCTCAGGGCCCCAGGGAGGTCCGTGGCCAAGGCGTAGCAGGCTGAGGAGCTACCCGGGCGGCTGCCATGCAGGTCTCTGCCTCCCACATCACAGGAGAACATGGAGGCTGGGAAGGTGGTGTGCTCTTCTGGGACAAGCTCTACACAGGTGATGTCCGGGGCTCCTGAAAAGTTCAGACTAGACAGCTGCTCCTTAATCAGGCATGTCTGCAGCTCTTCTCGGTCATCTTTCATGCCCAGCCACGGCTCATCCAGAGTAGGTGTCCCAAAGGAGACAAACGCCACCCCAGAGGGGCTGGAAGTCAAGTCCTGGCCCTTCGGCCGTAGGCCCCACTCACCCCCATATCTGGGGCAGTGCATCAGGAGGCCGCCCCCTGCCGGCTGACCCGTGGCCCGATGCTCAGAGGTGGCACTGGCCCAAGAGTTTGCACCACTAGGACCACTGAGCCCCGCCAGTTCCAGCCAGGACTCCTGGGGTGGGTCACACACTCCTGCATCACTCCTCCTGTCCTCAGCCGGGACTGGAGTTTCTGAGGCTTCCCCAGAAGCCGGTGACTGTGTGTGCACTGGTTCAGACCCACTTTCTTCCAGAAGACCCTGCTTTGGGCTCTCTGTTGCTGCAGGCTCCTCTTTCCCTAAGGCTGTGACTTGCTGGGGCTCCGGGGACAGCTGCACACTGTGAGCTGGCAGGCTTCCTTCTGAAACAGCATCCACCCTGGGGGCAGCAACATGGATGACACACTGACACAGGCCACAGAAGAGTCAGAGGAGAGAGCACATCCATCCCGTCCAAGACAAGCACAAAGGATTTAACACAAAAATTTATAACATAAAAGGTTAAATCTTGTAGCCAAGTTAAAAAATTAAAGCACCTACTCTCAAGTAGTCACCAAAAAAACATGTTTACAATGATTTCTCAGAGGACACTACCGAGTGCCCAGGAGCACACACTCAGCACTCCCAGCTCCACATTTGGGGCCCCAGTGACCCAGCACCCACCCTCAACAGCAGGCGGCTCAGCCTCAGCCCCACCTCCAGGTGTGGGAGAAGAGACAGGACCAGCCAGCTCTGTGATCGGCCAACCCCCTTCACAGCTGACGAGAGGGATGAGAAGGAGCATAGGGGTGGCAAGGGCTGGCCCTGTGGGCAGAGGCTCCCTTGTTCATCAAAGTGGGACAGAGTACCCACCAGAGAATTCAGCACACACAGCCCAGGGAAGAGGCTGCTCCTGCAGTCAACGGAACGAGCCTCAGGGCTGAGGGACCAGCCCCAGCATCTGTTTACATCAGTCCAAGGTATAGCACTGGACACCGATGGACCAAACACTCCCATGCCCTGTCTCACTGGGTCAGATGTGTAAGCTCACAGCAGCAACCCAGCAAAAGTCCAACAGAGCTTCGCAAGGACAGAGAGGGAGCATCTGATACAAGGATGTATCCCACAGAGAAAGGGACTATCACCGCAGTCCTGAGGAGGAGCAGGAGTTTTCTGGGGCAACTGAGGGGAAGGGCAAGGGTCTGCAGAGGCCAGGTACAAACGTCTGCATCCACATGTGCCCCCACTTCCACCACCCTCGCCCTCCCTCACATCCAGCCAGTCTCAGGGAAGTAAAGGCTGCTGCAGGGACAGCAGAGGTAGGAGGGAGCCAGCCAAGGCACCGGGGCAGCCTCTGGACATGGTGTCTCAGAGCAGGCTTGGCCCCATGCAGGACAGCATGGTGTCCAGGACCTTGAATGTTCCAACTGCCGGTGGCACAGTGTCTGCTCCCATTTCCACTGCCCTCCACCCAAATCCGTGGGCTGGATTTCAGAGGGGTCGGACAGCCCTCTGTCAGGAGACCCTGCCAGGCTGGGGAAATGCTGCCCTGTTCCATAGCAAAGCCTACGAAAAGCATGGAGGCTGGGCGGCGCCGGCCCCATATGCCGAGGGTGGCAGGTTCAAACCCAAACACGGCCAGACTGCAACAAAAAAGTAGCTAGGCGTTGTGGCGGGTGCCTGTAGCTGGTTGGGAGGCTGAGGCAAGAGAATCGCGTAAGCCCAAGAGTTAGAGGTTGCTGTGAGCCGTGTGACGTCATGGCCCTCTACCTGAGGGCGGTACAGTGAGACACTGTCTCTACAAAAAAAAAAAAAAGCATAGAGGCTGAAGGGAATCAGAAGTGGCTTCCCATGAACTCAATGTGACCATCAAATTCACAGCAACATCAAATCTGAAAAAAAAAAAAAACTTTCAGTGTTAGGGCTTGTTAGATTAAACTTTGGTGAACAGACTGTGAACCTGTAGGATCGCTGATGTTTAGCATGAAACCCAGAAAACAAGGACGTTCCCCAGCTGCCCCAGAAGCCAGCACTGCCATGTCACTAAATCTAGCCACTTGAACTGAGTCAGTGAGGGGCGTGGACCCCAGGTGAGCCTCCCAGAGCAGCCCCAGCCCACTCTCCACCATGTGCTGGGGCTCACCCTGCCTAGGAGCTGCTGGGAACCTGAACCTGGTCACCTAGTCCCTCTAGCTCCTGATCCACAGTCTAACAACTCACTTGGCTTCATCATCAATTTGCTAAAAATAGTAATGAGACTGAGCTCCTAGGATTATGGACAATTAAAGAACACCACAGGAGGAAGCCCCTGTCCTAGTCCCACCTCGCGTCCCTCACACTCCCCAGCCTTGCTCTTTCTGTCTCAGCGTATTTTGTTGACTACACTGTACTCTTGTGAGTGAGTGTGCAAGTGAGCAGAGGGGATGAACCTCCAGTAACTGACCACACCCAAATCTCACAACTGTGAGGTCCAAAAATGCTCAATTTAAGTGAGAAAGTGAGAACCCTAACAGGGCAGCCTCCTCGTGGCACAGCCTGGGGCCAGAAGAGCTTGTGCAAAGTGGTGAGGAGAAACTGGCTGAGCAGAGCTTGGCAAGAGCCCACAGAGACCACCTAACCCTCGGGACGCACTGGCAAGGTGCCCCTGCAGTCACAGCCACATGCCACCTGTCCCAACTGATGGCCCACCAGCAGGCAGCCTCTCCCTCAGCTGCCAATGGACATACAACAGGGATAGACAAGTGGCACTGGAATGGCCGCACAGTGACAGCTGCCGACAGGAAGCAGCGGCGCACATGCATCCAGGTGGCCATGAGTCAGAGGAAAGCCCACATGCACATGTGCACACATACAGCCCAAGACAACACACTCAGGACCTCCCAGCAGCACGGAAGGAGCAGAGCACGATTCGCACGAACCCACATGTTGTCTACATGACATACAACACGCCTGTGTGCAGTGGAGACCTGGGCCTCACAGAGGGACGCCGAGTCGTGCCCTGTGGACAGAACAGGCTAGAGGAGGCCGGCTGGGAGATGGCCAGTGAACTTTCCTTCGCTGTTACTCTTCTGTGCTTCACAAACCACATGACCATGCACTGCCTATTCTTAATATAACTTCAAGGAGACTGGAGCACAACAATGTGGGTAAATATCACAGATACAACAACGGCCAACAGACGGGAGGAAGAGCGCAAGAAAGGCTCAAGCGGGCAACTATGACTACACGCTGACCCCAGGGCAAGAGAGCTGGCGGGAGGGCCAAGCCCGCCATGTGCATGGAGAAAGGACCAAGGCCACGCACACAGCCAAGGTTTGGGCACTTTACTGTGGGCTAAGCATAAAAAATATATATATATATATATTTTTTTGTGGTTTTTGGCCGGGGCTGGGTTTGAACCCGCCACCTCTGGCATATGGGACCGGCACCCTACTCCTTGAGCCACAGGCGCCACCCCATAAAAAGTATTTTTAAAAAGAAAACTGGTTAAGCCTTGGCACCTGTGGCTCAGCGGCTAGGGTGCCAACCATGTACATCAGAGCTGGCAGGTTCGAATCCAGCCCAGGCCTGCCAAACAAAAATGACAATTGCAATAAAAAATAGCCAGGCATTGTGGCGGGCACTGGTAGTCCCAGCTACTTGGGAGGCTGAGGCAAGAGAATCACTAAAGCTGAGGAGTTTGAGGTTGCTGTGAGCTGTGATGCCACAGCACTCTACTGAGGGCGACATAGTGACTGACACTCTGCCTCAAAAAAAAAAAAAAAAGAAGAAGAAAACTGGGTAAAAGCACACCAAAAGGCTATGCACAATTTCCATTTCCCAAATTCTCTAATGTTAATATGAACTTTCTTTACACTAAATAGAACACTTTAAAGTGTACAAGGAGAACAGCTTCACACAATTTTTAAATAATAAAATTATGCTTCTATCAGTTTTCTGAAATCTACCTAAATGTTCCTGAACTCTTAACAGCCTGTTTCTTTATCTACAAAAGGAAGATAAGAGTATTAACGGCACCAGGGCTGGTGAGGATTCAGCCAGGGGTCCTGGTAACAGTGCTGTCCTGCGTGTGAAGACACAGGTGTGCACACAGCGCTCTCTCACAACTAGCTGCCAGTGTCATCACTGGCCAGCTAAGTACACCTCCCCCAAGTGCCCCTTATCCACCCAGCACTGCTGTGACTTTAGGACAACCGCAACTCCCATCAGAGGACTCACTCGGGTGGAGGCTGAGACCAGGGGCCTCCAGATCCTGGCTGTCTCTGGGTCTGGATCCCGGTAAAGACATCTCGGCTTCCTGCCAGCTTCAGGGTCTGGTCTTGAGGCAGAATGTGGTCATCATGGTCACTGGCAAGCACGATGTTAGCCCCTGGGTCTGGCAACAGCATCAAACAGAGAGTTCTATTCACAGGCACGCTCTACTGACGTGAACCTCCCCATCTCCCCATTCACAGGGGCAGGGGCTAGAGGGCTCCATCAGAAAAACTCCCTCTCAGCCCCACCTTCGCAGCATGACCCAAAGCTCTCAGTATCCAAGATGCCCTGGTCCACACCAGCACCCTCTCAGCCTCCTGTCTCCCCGCTGCCCTGCAGTGAGCCAGCCTGACCCCATTAACACCCATCTCAGAGCATGTCCCCCAACCATTGATGACCCTCTGAGAGCTCCCATCAGACTTGGGTAAAAACCAAAGTCCCTGCTATGGCCCCCAGCCCTGCTTTTCCCTACCCGGCCCTCCTGGCAGAGCGTCCCAGCCTCCCCACCACGCCCAGGGCATGTGTTCACGAGCGCTGTGCTCTGGGCTCCATTGGCCCTGAGCCCTGCTGCTCCCTACCCAGCCCTCCTAGCAGAGTGTCCCAGCCTCACCGCCATGCCTGGGGCTTGTGTCCACGAGTGCTACACTCTAGGCTCTGTTGGCCTCCCCAGCCCAGTGCCAAGGCTGCATACTCAGCTTCCCCACCTGCTTTCATCCCATGCCCAGGGCACTTCCTGAGCTCGTGCCCTAACTGTCCCACCCCACTCCATAAGGGTGGAGTGTTTGCCTATAACGCGCCCAGTACATAGTAGGTGGCTGGTGTACGCTTCTTGGTAAACAGCCTGGATTAGGAAAAACGCTGGAAAGAATTCCAGCCTCTGACTGTGGAAGCCCTCTCCACAACAAGGACAGCTGGACAGGTGAGAACCACTTCTCTAACTAATTTTTGACAATAACTAACAAAAGTGCTGTTTCCATTTTCCGAAATTCATCCTGAGGAAACAATGAGAGTGTTAGAAATGGTATCCCCTGAATATCCTATGAAGAGTGTGTATTAACCACACACACACCTACACACAGGGAAGCACCTGGAGTTCTGGAAAAAGGGGAAGGGCCACCTGGCTCCACAACGCATGACCCTCTCCTGGAATCTCCCCTCCCTCTCAGCTTTCTCCTCTGTGAGACATTGAGAGCCCCCTGCATGGGCAACTTTCCAATCTCATGAATACTGTATCTTTGAGGCTGAACAAAAGCTGTGCATAAGTGGCCCTCGCCACTCTGATGGCGCCACTCCAGGATATGACATGCTGTATCAGTCCAACCTTACACTACACAAAGCTACGTAAATTTCTTGCCTAAAAGGCGTCCATCAGCTGACAGTGTCTGGGAGGATTTTCTGCCCCTCTTCTCTGTGCTGATTTGTGAAAACAGCACATGGCACCACCGCCCCTGGGAACGCAAATGTCCGAGAGAGGGTGGGGGAAGCAGCTCCTACCACTCTGCCCCAGCCCTCCCTGCTAGAGACTCGGAGCTATGTGGGGTTCAGTGGCACAGGCACACTGCAGACAGGCACCATGTCTTACCCTGGACCCCACCAGCCGGGCCCCAGCCCTGCCAGGAGTCTGTGGGCATCTCCCCAGGGCCCCTCTCATTGCTGATGTCCGGGCAGCTGGCCAGGTCTGGCAGTTGTAAAGAACTGTCATAGGCAAGGTCCATGTAGTGGTAGAAACTGGGAATCAGGAAAGTGATATTCTAGAAAACAAAGTAGTAACATTTGAGAGCCTGAGAGGATCTGAACTGAACCCCAGATCAGCCCTTCCAGGGAAAGATGAGGTCCCATGTGGCTCTCCCCTCAAGTTCAGGAAGGGCCTTAAGCCACAGCCCTGTTGCTCACCTGCAGCCCCTCTGACGCTCAACAAGTAAATTCATGATTTTCTCCTTTTCTTATGAAAAAGACAAAAACCAACACACTCTGAGTCAAGTTATACTGACACCTGCTACCCTTGGCCCCACATGCCTGGGTCTCAGAGCCTGCGTGGGCAGCCTGTCCTCACTCGGCTTCTGGGAGACTCCCGGTCAGCCAGACTGTGGCCATGCCCATGGAAGGGACTGCGGGACAGCGCTTTCTCTGAACCTGCATGTGGCCCCCAATGCCCGGATGGCTGCTCATAGTCATAGGAGCCTGGAACATGATCTGCCCTCAGAGGGCACAAGGATCCCCACGAAACATCTGAAACCCCATGAAAGGACTTGAAGCCCTAGGCTCCTACAGGAAGCCCTCACACGCTAACTCCTTTTTAATTAACTTAAATCTGACTAATTCTAACAAAATTTACCTACTTTTAATCTATTAGAGAGCAGAGAGGCCGGTCCCAGAGTCTGCCCTGCAAGGGAGGGCAGAGCTTAGGGAGGGGTTATGGGTGAGCCAGAGTGCCAGGCACAGGCACACTCAAGTATCAGGAATGGGACAGGGGGCCTCCAGAGGCTGCCCTACAACGTTCCCCACTCTGTGAACCTCCTGTGTCCCCTACTGATGAGCCCAGGCCTGTGCAGGTGATGCCGTATGGCTCCGGAGGCTGCCTGAGGAACCAGGCTCTTCCAGACAGGAGCCTGGAGGCACCGTGGGCCACAAGCATGGGCTCCCATGCCCACCACCCCTGTCCTGCCATGCGACTTGGGAGGATAAGGTCCTGGGGGCTGCACCCGCCCACGCTCACCCGACTGGTCCACTGGGCTCTGTCCCAGATGGCCCACCTGTAACCGGCACTTGTGAGGTTGGTAGTTTTAGGCACTTAATTTGTGGAGGTCGTTACTGTTACAGCAGCTGTGACAAATCTGCTCGGCACAGTTTTGGGTGAGGGAGGAAGGCCCTGGTGTGCTCTGCTCTGGGTGACGGAGGCCCCCTTCATGCCTGAAGGGCTTCAGAAAGGGCCCAGTCTAAGGAAGGGAGACCATGGAAACCCTTTCTTCCTATGTTGACCACATGCCACAACCAAGGACATGAGGCCAGGCCTATGGGGTGAGAAACGGATCCCTTCAACTGTGACAGGAACCCTGGTCCTGCCCATCAGACCGGATCCCACTGGGAACAGGCTTCTGGGCAAAGTACTCCTCTCCCTCTAGAGTGACCCTGGAGATACCCCAAGGGTTATCATCCATGCACAGTCTAGAGAAACAGCCCAGGACCCGTCAACAGAGCCATCCCTTCCTGGGTAAAGCTAGCAAGCAGGACAGCGTGTCTGGCGGGCTGTGTCAAGTGCATGCCTGTGGAGCGCAGGTCGGCTTCCTCAGCCACAGGGAGCCAGGCAGCCCAGGGCCAGCCCCACCTTGCCCAGCAGCTCGGTCTTCGCATAACCGAACAGCGTCAGCGCAAAGCTGTGGTTGATGCCGTAGATGGTCCCATCCGGCAGGAGGGTGATGAGGCCACTGATGGTGCAGAAGACCCACACAGACGCTGAGTAGCTCCACTGGGGGACCACCTCACTGGCATCCACCTCCTCACTGCTGGATTTAGATTTCAGTTTTAAACTCAGAGGGAAGGTGGTGCCGTCCCTAGCTCTTCCAACAGACCGTTGAATTTTGAGGTTCTGAAAAAAGGGCATAGCATTTAGCAAGGATTCATGTGGACAGAGCCCTGTGTATGTGCTGCTTCAGGTCCCAAGAATGTCTACCCCCGACAGGACTCTTCCTTCCAGGTCTCCTCAAGCCCCACATTGCCCCAGGGGAGGCAGAGCCCAGACCAGGGTGTGGCAGCTGGAGTGCAGAGGACTAAGTCCAGAACTGCCCCGAGTGCAGCCACACAAGGGCTATGAGTGAACCTGACCCAGGGAAGGAGAGCGAGAAGACGATGGGACTTGAGGAGGTTTGGCCACACCTTGAAAATCTGTACCACCCTTGCTCTGCCCTAGGGTGCTGATCCCCTGTTCCATGTGTGTGGAACAAGGAAGAGCCAGCATGGTCCTCCCACCCTTCCCAGCCTCAGACGATGTCCTCGGTGTCTACCTCTGAGAGTGACCTAGACCTTCATTTCCTATGCCCCCCAGCCATTGGAGGCAGTGGCTTCGTGCTGGCACTGCCCTCTGGGCAGCCTGGCCAGCCCCTACCGGCCTTCTCAGTTCTTCCAGCAGCCAGGTCCTGGCATTACACTCCCTGTCCTGTAAACACTGAGAATGTCTTTGGTTTCCCAATTTTATTTTGACTAATCAAGGTTTTCTAGATAACAAACTAGGACCAGGCTTTGCCCCCGCCCTTGTTTCAGGGGTCATCCGTGTAAGCTGTGGCCTGCGTCAGAGATGCGGAGCTCACTGCCCAACCCTGAGTGGGGGAAGCACCCACCTCACAAGCACCGCCCCCCATCAAGGTCTGAACTTGAGGCCCTGGGCTCCCCATGGGGACTTTCTGGGACTTGGGGGTCATGTGATTTTCCCTGGTCCTACCTTTGGGACGTGCTGGCCAGGAGGCAGCTGCACAGAGGGGATGAGGTCTGTGACGCGCTGCCCCACCACGTCTTCTCCACACGCATAGCCGTGGAGATGAGCAAAGAGATGGTCACACGATGTGATGGTCCCCTGGAGAGAAACCCAGAACTCTAGTGCTGCTGCGAGAGCTTCTCGCGTTCCAGATTTCAACATCACTGAGCCTCAATGCCTCCAAGCTAAACGCACAACCCTGAACATGACTTCTACCCCTCAAGGTAACAGACAAATGAACTTTCATAAAAACACTGTCTTCTTCCTGCCAGAGGCCCCTCAATGGTGGCTTTCTCCATGTGCCCAAGCCCCACATCCCAGCTCGCATCCGAGCATTGCCTCCACTGCCAGCCACTGTCTGTGGGGTTTACATGTCACTCCATTTAAGTGACAAGGCAACTCTAGGAATAGTTATGACCACATCCCCATTTCACAGATGAGAAAACTAAGGCATGGGAAATTTAGCTCCTTGCCCAGACACAGATGACTGGGCAGAAGCACAATGGGGCAGACCCTCCAGACTCATCACTCTTTCTTCTAAAGACAGACAGGGAACAAGGTCACTGACATGATGGCAAAGGAGGGACATGTGGCTGCAGTGTCCCTTACACAAGGCAAAGCCACACACTCACATCACTCTGGAAATCCACTGAGGCCGAGACCCGCTCCACAGGCTCCAGGACCACCACGCAGCACAGGCTGCGCTCCTGCTGCAGCCTCTTCATCCACACCGACACTGGCACCTTCTCCCCACTGCGGCTGACGATGTCCACCTGCCGACAGACAGGCTCAGGTGGGGCCCTGCCTCCTGGACAGCCATCCCAGACTCCAAGGAGTTTGAACCCTGCTCACCTGTCTCACACTTCAGAAATGTAGCAACATACAAACTTGGCTTCTGATACTGAACATTACAGTCACTGAGGGCAGATTCTCTCTCCCCCTCAGCTTCATGGCAGTTTCTGCTCTTTCTTAAAGAAACAGACACCAATGCATGTGGAATATCTTAGTCTTTCTCTTGCTAGCTGTCAGGTTCTTCAACCAGCCAGTCTCTGATGCCAATGACCCTGTCTGAGCTTCCTCTGTGCCTTCCTCTAACAGCTCGGGCTGGACAGGTGGCACAAAAGGGAGGGTCAGAGCTCCCCAGGGAAAGGGTCCAGGCACATGCCTCCAGCCCATTCCAACAAACACCAAACACACAGAATGTGTAAATTCTGATGCAAAAATTAATAAACACAATAAAATTATATTGCTTTTTGAGAATCTGGTGTGGTCCTCAGGTCTGCAAGATGCCAGCCAAGCTACCTCCCTGGAACAAACCGGGGGCCCTCTGAGGTGCCCTGGAGGGCCAGCCACAGCCACCCTACCTGTTTCTGTGGTACTATCGCTTGTAAGGGCCCCCACCTCTGCCCCGGCTGGGGGAAATGGCACCCCTTGGTGGTGTTTTAAGCTGAAGAAGCAGAAGTTGCCTGGTGCCACCCAACCCCCAGCAGTGCTCTTCCCACCATATGCTGTTGTCACCTCTGACCAGGCCAGGGCCCCTCCAAGCCCCACTCACCACAGTGCCAAACACCACTGCAGCATGGCCATCAGCGCCCATGTGCTCCTCACTGAGGGCCTCAAGGACAGCCGAGTCTGACTTCAGGAAGAACTGTGCAAGCCTCTGACCGACCAGGCTATGGCTGCTGCAGCCCAGGAGCCTGCAGGCTTTGTCGTTGGCAACCAGGATCTGAGGGGTGAGGACATGGGCATCACCAGCAGCTCCTCTGACTCCCATAGCAGCCGAGAGCCAAAGAGAAGAGCAACCTGAAGACCAGCATGGTGGCCCAAGGCCTGACTGCCCCACAGGCCCCCCCCCCCAGACGCCCAACCTTGGTGCCGCCTGGGGCTTGACCACAGGGAAACAGGTCAGTGCAGACGGAACCCATGCACCCTTCACCAACCACATGGACCATATTTGAGACTCTGAAGAAAACATGGGAGCTTCTATCAAGCCCTCGCCTCACGTTTCAGTTATCTGTGAGTAAGTGCGCATCACACACAAAAGCGTCAGCCTGGAAGCGGCACACGCGCCCTCGTCTCAGCTAGGCCAGCAGCTTAGCAAGTGTGAGTATGTAACGTGCCTTTCCTTGAATCTCTACTTTGCAAGAAGACTTAATTCATTTTGATTGACTCATTTTAGTTCTCCAAATTTTTACCTTTTGTTAACATATAAATAAAACCAAATGGTTACAGTTTACATATTAACTATTAACACTCATGTATAAGTATCCTAACTGTACTTAAAACATGAATTCCTCTGTCTGCAGTTAGAGGTTTAAGGTGCAAACTCCAAACATCTGCATCTGCATCTCAGACCAGCACACACCTCTGTGGTCTTGGCATCCACGGTGAAGACAGCTTTGTTGGGGTTGCACACAGGAGCCGGGAGCAGAGGGGCAGACCACCCTGCAGACAGCCCCTGCAGCAGGGAGCAGCAGGATACGCTGGCCTGGGACCCAGCACGCTCAGCATGCTCCAGGGCAGCAGGGCAGTGCAATTTGCTGGTGCAAATATTTTGGGCAGCCAGTGATGACAGACAGTAGGAGCTCCATTTGTCTTCTAGAAAGAAAAGAAAACTGTACACCTCACATGGCTGCCAGGACTGCCCCTGCAAATGGACCACAGGGAGAGTCAACCTGCAGCTGGCCCGCTCTAATCCTGCTCTAAATGTGGGTCCCAGCACAGAACAATGTCCTCTCAGGACCCTGAGCAGCCCAGACCAGCACTTCTAGGTCTAATTAAATTTGAAGGTCTCTTCCCTCCCATCATGCCAAGATCCCACAGCCCTCCAGCCACTGCCCTCTCACTCCTGGAAGACTGCACACAGTTCAGGAGCGGCTCATACCCACCCACCCACCCTGCCTTCTTTCTCTCCTGCCACATTCACTTTCTGCTGCTCCAGAAGATCTGCTCTCAGCAACACCTCCAGTGGCTCCCACACTCTACCCAGGAGCCCCTGCTCAGTCCTCACCCTGCTACTCACACCAGCAGTCCTGGACTCCCTCCATCCAGAGTACATGTCCTCCAGGCACTGGCTCCAGCCCGCCTCCCATCACCCAGGGACCTGGCTCCAGCCCACTACTCAACAGCTCCCAACCCACAAGACTCCAGCCTGGCAGGTCCTGAGCTCCTCTGCCGGGGAGCCCGCTCATCCTCCAGCACTACCATGTAAGATGTGACCCTTCTGTTTCTCTCCCACCCTATCGTCTCTCTTCTGTGGTCTACATGTAGGATCCTCACATCACCCAGCTCCCTGACAGAAGCCCCTCGTGCCTCATCTTCCCGGCAGCAGTCATCATACCCGGTTTGGCCACGCTCAGGATACCATACCTTCAGCTCCTGCCCCAGCTCCCCATGCAGCTGCCACAGTGACCTCCTAAACCAACACAGCCCCTTCCTCAGGGCATCTCAGGGCTTCTCTGCAGGATCCCCACTCCAGCTGCTGACACCTCACCACTCAGCTCCAGCATCCTTTTCTTTCTCTGTCAGACCACTCCTTACCCTTGAGACCAGACCCCACCTCCCTTCTCCTGCAGCTCTTTGTCCTGGCTCTGGCCACCTCTAATGTCCCAAAGGACTTCTCCATTTTCCAGGGCCACCCCGACTTCAAGCATGTAGCCTCCTACCAGTGAGTCCCTCAAAGATGACAAGGCTTTCTGCCCACTGTTGTCCAGTGGGGAAGCCACTGCCCCCCAGCACTCGGCCAAATCTAGGACACCCCCCACACCCCCACATAGTGAGGCTGGCAACCCATATGCATCTCTATTTCCTTGCCATGCCTACCATTCAGTAAGCACTCATTGACTGAGCTAACGTTGCAAAACTGCATCTCACTTGCAACCAGCCTGGGGCAGCATTCTCACACACTCTGCAGAGAGGAAACATTCTGCTGTGACCTGACCCCAAAGTGTGCAGGTGAATTCCAGCCACTGGCTGAGAGTCACAGCAGGGAGGGTCTGGCCAATACCTCCCACACATGTGCCCAGCACCTATACAAATGTCTGAGAATAACCAACTTTAATGACCACCCAAAGGGTTTCTATAAGGAGAAAACAGTGACTCTGTATTTTAATGTCAACAGAGACACCCACAATGACCAGAAGGCCATTACCGGAGAGCGCCATCCTGCTCTGGCAGAGCTTAGAAAGCCCATTCTTTCTGCTCAGGTGTCTGCGGGCAGCAGAAAATGACTTGCTGGACTTGGAGATGGTCTGTGCAGCTGGGCGCTCCACTGGCACTGTCAAGGGGGTGCTCCCAGATGGGCCTCTCTGGTCCTCTTCAAAGACGGCTGAGCCTCTGTCCTCCATGGGAAGGAGGGACCAAGCCACCACCTCTAACAATCGTAAACTAGAAAACAAAGTGCACCTGATTAACATCTGCAGCACAAGAACATGAAGGCAGTTTAACCAACTAATCTTCACACTCCTGAGTTAAGCTCAGCTCCAGATGACACACACACCCACTTGCCACCCGGGTCAGACCCTGGAATGTGAGAACAGTCAGCCCAAAGTTTGTATTCCAATGGTACACCCACATTGGAAAGCAGTTTGCCATTTACCCTAGGACCAAGTAATTATACTCCTAGATATTTAATATTTACATAGAGGGGTCTACACAAACGTTGACAATAGTTTTACTCATATTAGTTCTAAACTGGAAACAATACAAATGTTTATCCATCAACAGGAAAGCAAATAAGTAAACTGCACTATATCCACACAAAGGAACCTATTTAGAAATAAAGAGGAATGAACTAGTGACACATGAGACACAGGCAAATCTCAGCATCTTTACGCTGTGTGTCAACAGGCAGGTGTAAGAGGTGTGCTCTGAGATTTCCCTGACATGAACCTCTAGAAAAGACAAACCTGAGCTCCAGTGACGAGAAGCAGTGACGGGGCCAGCTGTTGGGCGGGGAAGCGGGTTGACTAAGAAAGAGCACAGAGGAAATTTTTCCAGTGATGATTGATTGCGATTGTGTTTATGCCTGTCTCAAAACTCACTGAACTATGTACTAAATATGCATACATTTTATCGTATGTAGATTATACCTCAATAAAGTCAATTTTTTAGTGCCAATAAATGGACAAAACAGCTGAAGAGAAAATAGTGAGTTAGAAGATACATTTGAATAAATAACCCAGAATGTAACACAGAGAGACATGATAAAAAATATGACAGACAGAAGTTAAGAGTTAAAGACTCAGGTAACTGAGCAAACAGTTAATTGGAGAAAGAATGGGGAGGAAGAAGCACTTAGAGAGTTACCTTAGGGCAGCACCTGTAGCTCAGGCAGCAGGGCGCTGGCCACATAAACCGAGGGTGGCGGATTCAAACCTGGCCTAGGCCTGCTAAGCAACAATGACAACTGCAACCAAAAAAAAAAAAAAAAATAGCCGGGCATTGTGGCGGGCTATTGCCATCATTGTTGTTTGGAGGGGCCGGGCTGGATTTGAACCCGCCAGTTCAGGTGTATGTGGCTGGCGCCTTAGCCACTTGAGCCACAGGTGCCGAGCCTGGATGTTTTTCTATGACTCTAGCTTTATATGGAGTTTTCATGTCTGCCAGGCTGGAGTCTTGTGGGTTGTGGAGTCACACCCTCCCTGCTGTGACTCTCCCCTGTCTGGGGCAGCACCCCCCTGCCTCCCTCCCCCTGTGACTTACAAGGGTCCTCGATCTGTAAATGTCTTTATTCATTATTGAAGATAAAGGTAATTCTTTTCTTTTCTTTTTTTTTGAGACAGAGTCTCAAGGTATCGCCCTGGGTAGAGTGCTTTGGCATCACAGCTCACAGCAACCTCAATTCTTGGGCTTAAGAGATTCTCTTGCCTCAGTCTCCCAAGTAGCTGGGACTACAGGCGCTCGGCTAGTTTTCCTATTGAAACACTAAACTTTAAAAAAAAATAAAAGAGACTATCTGCAAAAATGTGGGGTAGAGAAAGTTGTTTGTTTTTTTTTTTGTTAGGGACAGAGTCTCACTTTATCACCATCAGTAGAGTGCCGTAGCATCACAGATCACAGCAACCTCCAACTCCTGGGCTTAGGCGATTCTCTTGCCTCAGCCTCCCGAGTAGCTGGGACTACAGGTGCCCACCACAATGCCTGGCTATTTTTTGTTGCAGTTTGGCCAGGGCCGGGTTTGAACCTTCCACCCTCAGTATATGGGGCAGGTGCCCTACCCACTAAGCCACAAGTGCTGCCCAAAGGATTTTTTTGTTGTTGTTTTTTGTTTTTAAAGACAGAGTCTCACTTTATCACCCTCAGTAGAGTGCCATAGCATCACAGCTCACAGCAACCTCCAACTAACTCCTGGGCTTAGGAGATTCTCTTGCCTCGGCCTTCCAAGTAGCTGGGACTACAGGCGCCTGCCACAACACCTGCCTATTTTTTTTGTTGCAGTTTATCCGGGGCTGGGTTTGAACCTGACACCCTTGGTATATGGAGCCGTAACATTACCCACTGAACCATAGGCACCACAGAGAAAGATTTTTTTTTAAAAACAAGGCACAAAAAGTTCTAGCTATGAAATAAGAATGATGAAATTAACATTTGATTTGAGAATGTCTGTTCACAAAAAACACTATAATGAAAATAAACGATAAACAACTTGGAAAGTTGTTTGCCATGTATATAAACAACAGAGATTTAATATCTAGACTAGTTTGGATTTTTGTTTATTTTATAGACAGGGTCTCACTCTGTCACCCAGCCTGGAGTACAATAGGGCAATCACAGCTCACCATAGCTTCAAACTCCTGAGCTCAAGTGATCCTCCTGCCTTAGCCTCCCGAAATGCTAGAATTACAGGTGTGAGCCACTGTGCCCAGCCCAGAGTAGCTTTTAAAGGTCAAATATTTAAAAATTTTTAAAGACATAGTCCAATAGGAAAATGACGAGAAATAGAAAAAGTTTCACAGAACAGGAAATCCTAGTGGCCAACAAACTTATAACAAGAAGCTTAACTTAAAAAAAAAAAAAAAGAAGAAGCTTAACTTTATTAGCATGAGTAATCAGAAGAAATTAAGAACGGGTGGCGCCTGTGGCTCAAAGGGATAGGGCGCCAGTCCCATATGCTGGAGGTGGTGGGTTCAAACCCAGCCTCAGCCAAAAACCACAAAAAAGAAAAATTCTCTATGCAGAAGAAATTAAGAACTGTAACAAGGGCGGTGCCTGTGGCTCAGTGAGCAGGGCGCCAGCCCCATATACCGATGGTGGTGGGTTCAAACCCAGCCCCAGCCAAACTGCAACAACAAAAAAAAATAGCCAGGCGTTGTGGCAGGCGCCTGTAGTCCCAGCTACTGGGGAGGCTGAGGCAAGAGAATCGCCTAAACCCAGGAGTTGGAGGTTGCTGTGAGCTGTGATGTCATAGCACTCTCTACCAAGGGTGATAAAGTGAGACTCTGTCTCTAAAAAAAAAAGAAGTGTAACAATACCAAAAATTGGTAAGGATTTGACTCAACAGAACTCTAATAAATTAATCTCTTTATAAAACTATTTATTTTGTGAGTTTTTTTGGCTTAGATTTATAATCTAGAGAAACTCTTGCACGTGGGCAGCAAGATACACGAATGTCGAGGGCAGCAAGACACACGAATGTCGAGGGCAGCATGGTTCTCAATAGCAAAGAAAGATAGAAATGCAGGAAGGCAATGAAACAACTTAAATGTTCATTAACATGAAAATTCTGGCATATTGGGTGGCGCCTGTGGTTCAAAGGAGTAGGGCACAGGCCCCATATGATGGAAGTGGTGGGTTCAAACCCAGCCCCGGCCAAAAACTGCAAAAAAAAAAAAAAGAAAAGAAAATTCTGGCATATTCACGCTATGAATTATAGCATTGAAAATAAATGAACTACATACAACAAGAATAAATCTATTAAATAAAAAAAATGAAGTTACAAATGACTATTAACAGTAGGATTTCTCCCCTATAAAACAAAATAACAAAATAAAATAATCTAAGTATATTGTTTAGGGATACACACATGGGTGATAAAACAACTTCATAAATAAGAGTGATAAACACAAACTTCAGGGAGGTGGCATCTCTGGGGACCCAACAGAGCAGGATGGCACAGGGTCTCCTGACCTCCTGATGTGGGCAGTGAGCATTACTGGGAGATACGTGACTAACACTGTCTTTACTCTTTTGTATGAATCAAGTAATATATACTAAACACTAAAAGACATTCTACATTCTACACACACACACACACACACACGTGCCAGCATGGGATCCTGAAAAGTAACAGCTCAGTATGAACCCAAAGATGTGCAGCAAGCTAAGAAGAAATTAAATAGTAAATTACTTGAATGTATTATTTTCCTTCAAGTAGCAACATTTAAAATGTCATTTAGTGACAGGTTTATATTTCCTCCTCTCATCATCTAAATACACTAGTAATTTCTACAATAAATAACAATAAGGTAATCATACCGAAAGGTAATTTTCTACTTCTAGAACCAACTACAGAGAAGTTGGGAACACAGCTTCAGAACACATTGTAAATGTTATAAAACATTTTTTTAACAAAGTAATATAACTCTTCAGAATATACTAATTTGTGAAAAACATAACTTCAGACTTGTCAGTGTTACCAAACTTTACTCTAAAAAAGCAAAGTGATGCAGTGTGAAGAGCCCTTGCAGCTTCCACTTACGAATACCATTCTGGGGAAAGGAAGGCACCTTATCAGAGGTCTGCCTGGAATCCACCATGCAGCTAGGAAGCCTAGACCACATGGAGGGGAAAAAATGGCCCACTAACCTCCAGCTGAGCAGTTCTCTCAGCTGTCCACAGGCCTTGGTCATGAAGAAGCAATAAAATGATTCTCACTCTAAATTAGTTCCATGCTAAGCAACAAAGGGATAAACATTGTACATCACCCACCATGTGCCCAGAAGCCTAGGGGCAGAGTTACTGTTATTTTATATCTGCTCTGAATGACAGATGCAGGAAGCCAAACTCAGACCAAATTTTGACACCTGATGGTATCAAAGAGAAATCCTATTCCCATTGCTGACTGTGATTCCAGAGGCAGGAATGACCCTGCCTCAAATCAAACAGAAGCAAAGAGAGCTTTGCAGGGAGCTTCTGAAAAAGTAATCCCTCACTCTTTGGGGTGAATACCTACAAGCAACCGTCTCTCTCTCTCTCTCTCAACAGAACATAAGTTAGGAAGCAAATAGCTCCAATTGCTCCCAGCAGCTCTGTAGCAAAGAGCAGAACCAGCCTTTGGGCAAAGCCCACCAAGGTGGACAGCAGAAAAGAAAATGGCAAGGAAAATTCCGAGCCACTGAGTCAATCCCCCCAATCCAAAACCTTTCTTCTGGACTTAGGTTTGGGAGCCAATATTGCCTTCCTTTCTGATGGAGCTAAATTGAGCCCGTGGCTTTTTCTTGCATCCAGGAATGCATCCAATGAATGCGCAAAGGCTCTTGGAGGAGGCACGGGCAGGGGGCTGAGTCCTGCAGAGTCCTACAAAGGTCAAGACTCCCAAAGAGGAGTCCAGCACATGAGTGAGCAGGTGGAAAAGGAATCCGCAAAGCTGGGCATAACCCCCAGGGCCTGCCCGAGCAATCCCGAAAATTGACTTTAAAGGACTCAAGGTGGATTTACTGAATGAGGAGATGTGGGAATTAAGGGGTAAAAGGCATCAAGGCAGCATCTCTAGTTTTCAGCTCAGACACCTGTCAGACTCTGAGAAAAGAAAAACTGGTGAAAATAAATAAGATTAAAGATAAAGTCCAGGTACGTATGGGACTTGTAAGTGCTGGAGTCGAGAATCGGTGAACACACGCTACCCCTCTTTGGTTCGCCCCACAAACGTTTGCTGACGTGCTCGCATTCCCAAGACATAAGCTCCGGAGCTCATCTTTCAGTACGACAGACGAAAAGCAAGGAATGCACACAGATCTGAGCGAGCACAGAGCGCCCGGGTGCGCGGGCCGGGGCCTGGGGCTAACGGCCGGAACCCCACAACCCGGGCTCCGAGCGGACCAAGCCGAGCAGGCCTGGCGGCGCTCAAGGGACACCAGAGGTTGGGGGGTGGGCTGTCCCGAGGGCCGGCGGCGGCGCCCTTCGGAGGTCGCGGAGCCAGACCCACCCTTCCAAGCAAAGGTCTCTCACCTGGGGCTTGTGTGGGTCCCACCGCCGAGCTCTCTTCGAATGGCGGGAGGGAGCGCTTCTAGCCCCCCTCATCCGCGCTTCTAGCCCGCCCAGCCAATCGCAATGCGACTCGTGCCGACTGACAAGCACCGCGGACCAACCATTGGTACCTATGGGCGGGATCGCGCGGGCCCGAGCCTGGAAGCCCGCCCTAACGGTTGCTAGGGACGCACCACCGGACGCCCCCTACGGCGCCTCAGAAAAGCCAAAAGAGATGGGCGCCTCCGCCAGCCCGGGTGGGCCGACGCTGTTTCTTCTCTCGTCGGAATCAAGAAGGATGAGCAGCGTGGAGTCCGCCTCTCGGCGGCCTCGTTCTGGAGGCGGGGAGCACAGGTTGGCTCCGACGGGCTCCCGCAGTGGTCAGGAAACGGCGGCGAGCGAAGCCCAGCTGGCGCCCCGCACCTGCCCGCCCTGTGCCGATCGTCGGGAGCAGCGGGTTAAATTCGCACGGAAACCCAGGAGAAAACTGCCGCTCTTGCCCCTCGGCCCATTGTCCAGACGCAGCCAGCGAGGCTCGCAGAGCTGGCGATGCACGTAGAACCTGCCCGCACCTTGCAACCCACGGAGAGATCCGCCTGGCTCGCGGTCGCCTCCGCCTCCGAGGTCGGAACAGTAACCTGAGCCGATCCTCAAGCCCAGAGAGACTCTCCCGTTTGCTTCGACACTCTCTCAGTCCGCCTGTGGCCACGGCTCTGAGCTCACTGCTCCGACACCCTCGGCTCCGCTTCCCGAAGTTGGCAGAGAAGGCACCACGGACGACCTCGCGAAGGAACTACAACTCCCGTGAGGCGCTGGGCCCGCGCAGGCGCCTCGGGGGGAACGCAGCATCTGCGTCGAGATTCCATTGGCTGAGCCGGCTCAGAGCCCGGAGTCCTGGTTGGCTGAGGGGCCTGAGGTAACGATTCCGGAAAGGGGAAGAGCAGCCAACATGGCGGCGGAACGCGGCGCGGGGCAGCAACAGTCGCAGGAGATGATGGAGGGTGAGCGGCCCTTGTGGGCGGCGGGCAAGGGGCTGGAGGAGCTACGGGCCGGCACTGCCCCTTGCTGGAGGGAGACTCGGCGCCCGGCCTCCAGCCACCGCCACGCGGTCCCCTGACAGCTGACAGCCAGACCCAGGGGTGCGGGGGAGGCTCCAGACCCCGGGGAGCCCCAGGCCCAGCGCGGCATTGGCCCGGAGGGACCCAGAGCCAAAGGGAGGGGCGGCGGCGCGAGTCCAGGCCCAGGGGGTGGGGCCGATCGGAACGGGGTGGCTCGGAAGCCGGGCTGGAGCCTGGCTCTGAACCTCTGTGATTGACAGACGAGGGAGCGGTCCTCCGTCAGCTGCGGAGGAAACTGAGGCTCGGGCCCCGGGACCCGCCTGAGGCTGCTCCCTGGTTCACGTGGCAGGGTGTGGAAGGGTCCTCTCTCGAAAGCGAATGGACTGAGGTGAAAGGGTGATGAGCGGTGCGATGAGATTAAGTTATAGAAGGCGGTGCCTATTTTCAAGGTTGTCACAGTTCTAAAAATACACTTCAGCTTTCTTCCCTTTTGATTAGTTGGGGAAAAAATTATGTCTATATGTGTATGTGTATATATACATACACCTGTGGATATGTACGTAATCACATACATGAATATACAGTTGCATACGCACACACGTTCACATACACCTACCCCAACAGGAGAGTCATGGAGTGCCTCTGTGCTTTTGGCTCCCCTGGTTTGGTGAGAGGTACAGACCTCCCAGAGGAGCAGTCACTGGTTTCATGTGAAAAATGTTAGGTTTCATGTGAAAAATGCAGAACTGGAAGGGGGTGGCGCAGAAGAAGGGCCAGCATGTTTGGGAGTAGTAAGGGCTCCACAATCAGGGCAAGCTCTGAGCTGGACGTTGAAAAATAACTAGAAGTCAGCTAGGTTGGGGATAGGGTTAGGGAAAAGATCAAAGGTCACTCCATACAAAGGATGCTGCCTAGTCACAGGCAAACAGGTATGAAGGAGAGTTTGACCAAGAGCGACAGTCATATGTGATGAGGGTGGGAAGTGGCCATTGAAGCTGGTCAGAGAAGGTTTTGGAGATCTGAGGCTGAGGTTTTAAAGGTCTTGGACTTCAATACGTTTGAATCTTTGTAAGTAAGAAGTGCCTCTTCCTATCATCCCTCTTCCTCTATCCCTCTTTTGCTGTTTCCGTGTCTTAGTAAATGGCAAATACAAAGCCAGGCTTTTCTCTCCTACTCCCACCTGTCTACTTAGTCAAGGAGCTCCGACACCTCTGCCTTTTAATATCTTCAGATCTTCAGTATTTCCTCCCTTCTCACTGCCCATACCTAACTCAGGCGTTTGTCCCTTCTAGGCTGGATTTCACTGCCCCTGCTCACCATCCTATCATCCCCCTCACTTTCCTACATGTTGGTCTGTCCCATGGTCCAGACCCTCTCTGCCACTCTCAGGTTTTACTTTGGCTGCCTTTTATTAACTAAGCCCCTCCTAACCTCTCCCCAGTCTTCTTAGGACATTCCTTCCCTAAGCCTGGACCACAGAGTGCCCATGCTTGGTGATAACTAATTTATTAAATGTCTATTCCATGTCATGCCCATACTGAGTGATCTTAAGCCTTTTCTAATTTAAACCCGACAGCAACTCTGACGTGTAGGCACTATTCAATCTCCCTTGTACAGGTGAGGAGACTGAGACTTTGAAAAGGAAATTATTTGCCAAAACACTATCTCTGAGGGCAAGATGCAAACTCAAGAAGAGCCATTGGCACTCCAGAAATATTTTTGGAGTCAAAGAGCAGATTTTCTGGCAACAGAGAATAGATAAACAGGGCAAGACAAAGACAAGTCACAGAGGGACCAGGGAAACAGCAGGGCAGTAGTTCAGGCCCAGGTAATAAGTAGATGCTGAGCTAAGATGGTTGCCAGGACAAGGAAGGAGAGATGGGTTTGGATGTTTTGGAGGTGGATTTTGTAAGGACTTGTTTCATGCAGTAATCCTTTCCTGGGTGCTACTTGGCTAGGCATAGCCAGAAATACAAAGGTGAAATAGAACTTTTTCTTTCCCTTAAAGAGCACAAAAGAATACTTCCAGTATGGTGGATAATTCCAAGTAATGTGATTGCCTCACATCTTACAGTCTTCCAAAACAGGTCATGAAAAGAACTATGAAAAGTGTTTTGACAGCCTTGCTACAGAAGTCTTACCTGCCCACATTTAGTATTGGCTTACTCATTAATTAAAAAATATTCACTTGAGGGACTTTACCTAACAATTGCAATCAGTGTAACTGGCTTATTGTACCCTCAATGAATCCCCAACAATAAAAAAAAAAAAAAAAAGAGAAAAAAAAAATATTCATTTAACACCTTTGACAGCTTTGAGTTGGTAGCACTCTGTCCAGTAATATTTATTACCAGTGACTTTTCCTTGAGTGGTTCGCACTGTTGGTTATATTTTAGTTTTTCATTGGTACCTGTCCTGGTCTGGTTTGAGTGAACCTGTGAACTGGGCTGGTTTTCTTGGCCACATGAATAGTGGAGTGTGGACAAGGTATGTGGCTTACAGATCACTGTAGTCTCCTCTGCAGAGGATATCCAGGCCAAAAGTGAGAGCCACTCAAGAGGTGATCACTATATGGTAACATGAGTATGTTAGACCACAAATGAGCCCAAGGCTTTCAGAACATCAGCAATTATTTACAAGTTCCTTGAGGGCAGTGTGTTACTCTCTTAAATATCCATGTGGCCTCCATGCTCTGTTCTCTCTATCTTAGTTCTGCCGCCACTGTATGCCTCAGATGGTGCTGGGACATGGGAAACACTTTAGATGTTCATTGAACTAGAGTCAACAAACATTTTCCAATGGTCTTTTTTAACAGCTGGGTGCAAGTCTGTTATATATTCCTCAGATAGGCACATTAAACGGCTGTGGATTCTTACTGATGTTTGGGTTTAGTTGACAGGCGGGTCGAATCCGAAGAGTCAGGTGATGAAGAAGGGAGGAAGCTTGGCAGCAGCGGTGTGACAGACCTCAGCAGACAGAGCCTGAAGGATGGGGAGGAGCAGGGGGAAGAGGACCCAGAAGGTACCAGGCCAGCTCACCGGGGTGCTGGCTGTGTTGCATGGGATCTGTCCAAGGGCGGTGGGATTGTGTTACTCTTGGCTGTGCCCTCGGTGAGCCATGGTCAGATGGGTGTGCTCTCTGGGAGAGACGTGCCCCCTCTAAGACACCCCCTCAGTGGGCCATCTTGGCAAGAAGAATGTGTTTTTTTCTAATTCCACCAAGGCCAGATACTAGTGTGTCATGTGGGACAGAACCAGAAAACTGTTTTCTTAATCGTATATTCAGAAACCAGGATTTGAGGTGGCTGGTTTCTAGGCTGCTTTGTCCCACCTACACAATAGAGATTTGCAGTCTCTTGGAGAAGTCACTTTGAATCCTGCTCCACTTTGTCACCCACACCCCTGATAGATGTGAGGAAATCATTTTATGTGGAAAATAGTTTAATAGCTTCCTATTGTTGGGGGATTTTTTTGTTTTGCATGTTTTGGTGTTTTTGTTTTGTTTGAGACAGAGTTTCATGCCATCTCCCGGGTAGAGTGCCATGGTGTCACAGCTCACAGCAACCTCAAACTCTTGGGCTCAAGTGATCCTCTTGGCTCAGTCTCCCTAGTAGCTGGGACTACAGGTGCCCTGCACAACATCCAGCTATTTTAGAAACAGAGTCTTGCTCTTGCTCAAGCTGGTCTTGAACTCCTGAGCTCAAGGGATCCTACCACCTCAGCCTCCCAGAGTACATGAGCCCATTTTGGGTTTTTATTTAAGAGACAGGGGCACACTCTGTTGCCCAGGCCAGGTATCAGTGACATGCTCACAACTCACTGCAGCCTTGAACTCCTGGCCTCAAGCCATCTTCCTGCCTCAGCCTCCCAAGCAGCTGGGACCACAGGTGCCACCATACCCGGTATCTCCTATTGTTTAGTGAATAACAACAACAAAATAAATTTAGAGTGAAGAAAAGTACATTTTTCAGCCCATAGCGGTGTTTTTTTGCCCTCCTCAGCAGTGGTCCAAGCCTTTTGATTTGTTTGCTTAGAAAATCAATTTATATTGAAAAGAATGAGAATCTGCTGTCTGCCAAAAGAAAAGAAAAGAATGAGAGAAACCACATGAACACAGAAACATGTCCAAAATGTATTATTAGGTTAAAAAGCAAGTTTCTAAACAGTATGATATTTAAGTGTTATTTTTAGCTAAAAAATATGAATATGTAATTTTACTTGCCTAAAAGAGAAAACACACCAAACTGTGGATGGTTGTCTTTTGGAATAGCTGGTTTGAGAGGGACCTGTGGGTTCACCATTTTGTAGATTTTATGCTAATACAAGGTAGGGCTAATCATGCATTATCCCTATAAAAGTTAAATATATAAAACAAAGGTAATTTTTAGAATAATGTGCTCTCACTGCTAGCAAAAATGACTGGTAACTATGGCAACTTAATTTTAAGGCAAAAGAAGATTACCACAAAAGTAACCGTCACATGTACTTTGGAACTTCAGGGTCGATATTCTGGGAATGACGTGGGTGGAGTAGAGTGCATGGAGGTGACAGGTGGAAGCTTTCAAGATCGTCTGACTTAGTCACAGACAGTGGAAGTGGTCACAGGCAACCCCCGCTGTCCTTAGGTGTGTGCTGCTGAGACATGGGTGTGCTCGGAGGACCTACCATGTGGTGCCTGTCCCGGGCTCACACTGCAGGCTAAAGGTGTCACTGTCATGACATGTGACTATAATGATATAGCGTTGCAGATGAGGAGAGTAAGGCACACTACAGCTTACCCAAGGGCACACAGCCACCAGACGGAACCTGGCGTGTCTAAATCCAGGGCTCTTTCCTCCAGATGACAAGCTGATTATGAGTTTTCTGGGAATATGCATTTGTGTTCCTTAGAGAAACCAGGACTTGCTCCTACCTGTATTTAAGTCTTAAGTTGAAATAAAACAAATTTAAACAAGTCAACTGTTACTTTCTACTTATTTTCCGTAACTCATTTTTAAATATGATGAACACATAAGACATTCTGAGGCTGTTCTCAGCTGATAACCTTGTTTGAAAGGCTGGCTGACACTCCATGTCGGGGGCCAGCACTGTGCTTGGTACGTAAACAACAGTACCCTTTCAAGGCTTTTGACTGTGTGTCTTGAAGTGCCTGGGACAGCCCCAGTGTCTCCGTGCAGCCCAGGGTGAGTGCCCGTGGTGCCCCCTTTGCTCTCAGAGTGCCCAGAATTAGACTCGGAGTGACTGGCACCTTGCCTGATGATGGCGCTTCTCCTAGCACAGCCTCTGAGCTTGGGAGTCCTGGGTCTGTGCTGTCTTCTGGGGGGCTTGGTTGGGCCCATCTTACAGTTTTTCCCAGTTCCTTTTATTTAATTCTTAGGTTGGTTGGTGTCCTACAAAGTTCAATAAACCACAGTAAGCCTCATGTTTTTTAACTAGCCACAGTCACTCAGGCAGAGTGAAAAGACCAGGATGTGAATGTACAGGTGAAAGCCATGAGGGGCCTTCACTTTGCTGAGCTGCTCCAATGTCAAGCTCCCCTGGACCTCAGTTGAGGAGCCAGCCATCAGGGCCAAGGCCCAGGACGGTGGGAGCTGACTCAGGTGTGCTCCAGGAAGGAGGGGCATCGTGAGCTCAGAGGAGACAGAAACAGTGACACTCAACTTTTAGGCCACACAGGAGAGAGCATCCCACACTATGCACAGCACCTGGAGGGAGGCAAGAAAGATGAGCGGCCTGCTTTCCTACAACAGAAGGACAGCAGGGGAAAGGGGCTCTAAGAGAAATGCCTTCCAGTCAGAATACGTGACCTCATTTGGACCCTAATTCAAGCAAACTAGGGGAAGAAGGGAGAGAATATGGTCAGGAAATGTGGGCAGTGTCCCCAACAATAAATAAATAGATGGATAGACTTATCTATGTGGGCAGTGTCCAGGCATAGTGGCTCATGCCTGTAATCCTAGCACTCTGGGAGCCGAGGTGGGTGGAGTGCTTGAGCTCACAAGTTTGAGACCAGTCTGAGCAAGAGTGAGACCTCATCTCTACTAAAAATACAAAAGAAAACTGAGACCAGAGGATTGCATGAGCCCAAGAGTTGGAGGTTGCTGTAAGCTATAACATCACGGCACTCTATGCAGGGCGACAGCTTAAGACTGTCTCAAAAAAAAAAAACAAAAAGGCTAGTCACCCGTAGTTCAGTGAGTAGGACGCCGGCCATGTACACCAAGGTTGGTGGGTTTGAGCCTGGCCTGGGCCAAACAACAATGACAACTGCAAAAATAGCCGGGCGTTGTGGCGGGCACCTACAGACCCAGCTACTCGGGAGGCCGAGGCAAGAGAATGGCTTAAGCCCAAGTTTGAGGTTGCTGGGACCTGTGACACCACGGCACTCTATCTAAGGTGACATAGTGATAGCCGGGCGTTGTGGCGGGCGCCTGTAGTCCCAGCTACTCGGGAGGCTGAGGCAAGAGAATCACTTAAGCCCAGGAGTTGGAGGTTGCTGTGAGCTGTGTGACGCCACGGCACTCTACCGAGGGCCATAAAGTGAGACTCTGTCTCTACAAAAAAAAAAAAAAAAAAAAAGGTGACATAGTGAGACTCTGTCTCAAAAAAAAAAAAAAATGCAGGCAGTGACTGGATGTCTGGTGATCTTGAGGAATTACTGTTACTCATTTTTTTTTTTTTTTTTTAGACAGAGTCTCACTCTGTTGCTCTGGCATCATAGCTCACAGCAACCTCAAACTCTTTGGCTCAAGTGATCCTCTGGACTTAGTCTCCTCAGCTGAGATTACAGGTGCTTGCCACAATGCCCAGCTATTTTGTTTTAGAGATGGGGTCTCACTTTTGCTCGGGCTGGTCTCGAACTCCTTAGCTCAAGCAATCCACCCACCCAGCCTCCCAGAGTGTTGGGATTACAGGTGTGAGCCCCCGTGCTGGCCTACTGTTACTCTTTGTGTTTCAAGGGCTGGGGTGGCGCCTGTGGCTCAGTGAGTAGGGTACCAGCCCCATACACCGAGAGTGGCAGATTCAAACCCAGCCCCAGCCAAACTGCAACAACAACAAAATAGCCAAGCGTTGTGGTGGGCACCCATCTAGGGGGGAGGCTGAGGCAAGAGAATCGCCTAAGCCCAAGAGCTGGAGGTTGCTATGAGCTGTGACGCCACAGCACTCTACCGAGAGCAACAACAAAAAATAATAATAATAAAATGAAAAATAAATAAATAAAAAAGTGTTTCAGGGGCTGTGTCTGCACATGTGTGCCTTGTATGCCTCTGCAGGCGTGTGTGCACATGTGCAGATGTATGTGTGCTGTGTATGGGGCTGCATGTGTCTTAGTCCTTTCCAGCACTTGTGCTTAAGCAAGTTCAGTGCAATGAAGAGGAAGAGCCGCCAGCCCCAAGGAGGCCGCTCCGGGCTGCCGAGTCCTGCTGAAATCCAAACTGCCTTCTCTAGGTTAGCTCCCTGGTGCCCAGCTGAGCAATGCATTTAAATTATTCAGCAAGCCTCTTGGATCCTGTCTGTTGAGCTGTGCTTCCTTTTGTTTTGCTTTTTGAAGAGGCATTTGTTGGCCTTCCAAGGCAATCAGAGGCACATCCTAGAATGTCTGATCTGCCTAGGATGGTCTGTATTCCAGACACCTGATGCACTACCACAAAGAAAAAGGGAAAGAAGGTGGGAAAGGCCAGCGGCTGCTGTCAGCTGCACAACCCGAGGGCCCCTCCCTCTCTGCCAACAGCCATAGACCATACTTCCTTTCTTAAGGAGCTCAGAGCTGCAGGTGGAAGTTTGGAGACCTTTGCCAATAGCCAGGTTCAAGAAACTCCAGGATGGGCAGCACCTGTGGCTCAGTGAGTAGGGCGCCGGCCCCATATGCCGAGGGTGGCATATGCCGAGAGTGGCAGGTTCAAACCCAGCCCCGGCCAAACTGCAACAACAAAAAAAAAAAAAAAATAGCCAGGCGTTGTGGCGGGCGCCTATAGTCTCAGCTGCTCTGGAGGCTGAGGCAAGAGAATCACGTAAGCCCAAGAGCTGGAGGTTGCGGTGAGCCGTGTGACGCCACGGCACTCTACCGAGGGCAGTAAAATGAGACTCTGTCTCTACAAAAAAAAAAAACTCAGGATGTTTAAGTAGGCACCATTGTTGAAGCGGGTACAGCCCTCTCACGTCCTCCAGGACCTTCCTGGCCCACTGTTGGTTTCTCCTCAGAATCCCAGATGGCTCTGTGAGTCCAGCTTCTCCAGATCTTGGTGGGAGGCAGCTCTTCAAGATGCCTGGGCTGCTGTCTCCTGCAAAGAGGGCTCTGAGTGACCTTTGCTTTCCCTTCTCCTCTTTTCAGAAGAACAGGAGCTGCCTGTGGACATGGAAACCATCAACCTGGACAGAGATGCAGAGGTAATGCCCCTTGCTCGGCCCAGCCTCGGGAGGTGGACCACCCTGGCCGTTAGGTTCTCTTGTGTGTAGGTGCCAGATTAGTAATGGCTTTCCCTGGAGAGGTCACCTAAGCCACCTCTAGTTGGGTTGGGCCCTTGTGTTCTTGTGATTTCTAATACAAGTTATTGAAACCCCATGTCTGTGTAATGGTTTGGCATTGTGTGGCAGACAGGTGTCTTTGACTCAAACTGTGTCCCTCCAGTGATTGCGTCATCCGCAGAGGCACCTGCAGGAGGACAGAGTTGTGTATTGCGTGACAGCAGCCACCAGGCCTCTCTGATGCTGGTGGGAGGGTGTGTATCTGTGGACCTGGCACATGTTGCACTCACGGGAGCCAGAGGTGACAAAAAGGTGTCTCACACCAATCATTTCAAGTGTCAATTTTACATAAATCTAAGACAAAAGAGCCCTTGGTGCTTGCCCTGCCACCACAGTGCGTGCTGAAGACCCCGCCTAGCGCTGCCCCCCCCCTCCCCCACCTGCCAGGCTGCCTCCAGTCTCTTCTGTTTAGGGAATGGGTCTCCAGGCACTTTGCTGTAGCTAAGCTAGGTTTCTTTGGTTTCAGGATGTTGATCTGAATCACTATCGCATTGGAAAAATCGAAGGCTTTGAGGTTCTGAAGAAAGTGAAGGTGAGAGGGCTGCTGGCCAGGCCTTGAGAGAACTTGTCCTGCTCCCTGAGGCATGAGTAAATCCAGAAGTGGGAAGCCAGCCCTGAGTGCAGGCTTGCCCTATCCTGTGAGGGCCCTGGGCTGCCTCTGGATCTCATCTAGCATCTGTGTTTATCCTACACGTGGTAGGAGTGAGCTTGAAAGGCCGGAGCTGGCCTCCCTGACCCCTCCCTGAGCCCCAGCTGCCCGTGGCCAGACCCTACTTCAGACTGAGCCTGCACTAAAGCACTCAGCAGATTTTTTTTTTTTTTTTACACAAAACGATGTTTTATTATTTTAAATACTCTTAAGACAGGGTCCAGGGTGGCCTCTGGGCTCAGGCAACCCCCAGCAACACCTGCCTTTGCAGAAGGCTTTATGAGGAGTATCAGGGCACAGAGCAAAGGAAACCCAGGCCAGAGCTGAGGGGAGCTTAGCAGGTTGGCTGGCTGGCTGTTTGGGGGAAGGATGGATGAGTGCATCCTTCTAAGTGGAAACAGGTTGCTCTGAAGATGGCACTCAGCAGATTTCATTGCCACGATGGACTTCAGTTACATTTGTTTTTCAGAATGGAGTGCACTAAGAGCCCTTTTGTTTTGCCAGGAGGTGGCACACACTCCCTCCCTCGTGGGTCTGCTGGGCGTGGGGCCTGCCTCCAGCCTCAGGTGGGCTGGCACACCTGCGTCTTGAAGGCCAGTGCCTTTCTAGAAAACAAAGCAAACCACATCTTTCTACCAGGAAGACCTGACCTGTGTCCTCTTGTAATACCTGACGCTTTCTTATGGCGTCACCCTTGCCAATTGTCCTTCTCCATCCCCCAGACTCTCTGCCTCCGTCAAAATTTAATTAAATGCATTGAGAATCTGGAGGAGCTACAGAGTCTTCGAGAGCTAGATCTTTATGACAACCAGATCAAGAAGATAGAGAACCTGGAGGCGCTGACGGAGCTGGAGTGAGTCCTGCCGGGGCAAGGGAAGTAATAAGTGAGGGCGTCCATTCTCCCCAGAGCTGGCCCCTGCCCAGATCTTGGCCGGGTGTGGGGGGAGGCCACCTTCCCCACAGGGTCCTGCCCTGTCTCTGGGTCCCAGGTCCCAGCCTGCCCATGTCCAGGGCTCCAGGAGGGCATGTCAGCTTCGTGCGGGTCACTGGCTGACTGAGCAGCCTTGACTTGCAAAGCAAACCTTTGAAGGGAGGCTGCAGTGGAGGCTTCTGGCCCATCTCTATTCAGGGATGATGGCACAATTAGGTAGAAAGGAAGGTAAATCCATAATACTCTCTTTTGCCTTTTGAGCTTTTTTTTAAATGAAGGAATAAGTGATATTTCTAATTTTAGGAGTCAAGTCCTAGGTATAACTTTACCTGGAGTTCAGCCTCTTTGTTGCTTGTTGATTTTTGTTTTGCTTTTAATTTAGTACTTTTCCACTCTCTTCTGTGTGCAGAGCTTGAAGTTAAGTCCTGCCATGGACACAGTTGTAAAGCAAACATGGTTTCTATCCCACACACAGCTCTGGGAGCCAGGCCGCCAGGGGCTGTAGCTACCATCTTCTCTCCCCAGGCCCTGGGCACATGGCCCTATGGTCCCCTGGGTGGTGATGCCACCTCTAACTTAGCTAAATTCTATGCATCCTAAGTTCATTTTTTTAAAAATGTTTTCTTTATTCCCAGGGTTCTAGATATTTCTTTTAATCTGTTGAGAAACATTGAAGGGATTGACAAGTTGACACGACTGAAAAAACTCTTCTTGGTCAACAATAAAATCAATAAAATTGAGAACGTAAGCAACTTGCATCAGCTGCAGATGCTGGAGCTGGGGTCCAACCGCATCCGGGTAGGTGCGGCCGCGCTGCCTGGCATCCTTAGGCTGCGTGTGGGTGAGGCAGGGATGCGTTTGGGTGTGTGGCTGGCTTTTATTTTCTGATGGTGCTATGAATTTTTTCATAAACATGGAAATTATTCTTTTAAGAAAAAAATGCTAGCTGGAAGTCAGCACCAATAAGAATACGGGCCCAAACAGAGTAGTCCGGCCTCTCCTCTGCACGTAGATGTCAGCTGCTCCCCGTCCGCATCATAACCCTGACTCAGTACCTTCCATTTGTGTCCTGCCCGAGGCCAAACAGCCAACCCAGAACATCTGCTTTCTGAAACGTGCTCGTGGCTGGGCTCTCCAGCATGCCCCTTAGAGATGAGTTTCCCAAGCACAGATAAGTGGTCACTTCAGTGCTCTTACGTCCTCACCAAGGGCTTTAGAAAGAGTCTTGCTGCTGAAACCCTCCGTACCCTGGGGTGCATCCTCCAGCCCGATTAGAGCTGTTCTCTAGGATGCATTTGACACTGAAGCCGTGGGGCAGAGTGGGGATAAGAGACGTGAAAAGTGATGCAGCACAGTGCTCCCAGATGCAAGAGTAGGCCCTTCACCAGCTGGCTTCCAGCTGGCATCACGGTCTCTGGCATCTGCTGGAGAAGAGCCTGGGAGGCCATCCCTAAAGGACTGGAGCTGGACCTGCCAGGCAGGGAGCAGGCCTGGTTCCCTGTGCAGGGATGCACGCTTTACCAGCCAGATGACCCCTTGAGCCCCACACAGGACTCTTAACAGGGGGCATAGCACAGAGCCCATGTTACCCTCAGGCTTATGTGGAGGCTCAGTCAAGCGTCCTTCCCCCCACTCCCTGTGTGCCTGCAAGAAGTGTTACAGGACACCTCAGTCTGTCTTGCTGGGCCTTGAGAGCTTGGGCAGGATACAGACCAAGGGAGGCTGGTTTTGGCAAGAGTCTCTTGACAGTTATTGTTGGAGATCTCGTGGCCACAAATAGCAAAGCAGCACATTTAAAACTCTAGAGCAGCCCAGATGTCAGCATTTATCAGGTATCTCACTATAGAACTTTCCAGGAGAACCGTGGCTCATCACAAATTAGTACAGCCTTTGAGGTGGCCCTTCCCCACACCCACAGCCAAGTCCTGCTGTGACGGGTGAGCTGAGATGCTGTGCTTGCTGGAGGCTCTACTTCGCTAGCACACGCTTAGTCTAGTTATTTTGTGTCTGCTGAAATACTTGAAGAATAACATATTCTAGACAAGAGGCAGCCTGGAGTCAGTAACAAGTTACTAAACAACCCACTCTACACAGGGCACCTGGGAAGACCAGGCAGGACAGTGTTGTCCCTGCCTATGCTGGGTCTGTGGCTGAAGAGAGGACATGTATTCACAGCAAGGAGAGGCAGAGAAGGTGTGGGAGCCATGCAGAAGGGGCAGGCACCATGGTGTGAGGGCACCTAGCCTTGAACCCTAAGTGGGCATTCCAGGATTTTAAAGACTCGGGGTCAGAACGTCCAGCATCTCAGTTCTGTGGAGATGGAGGTTCGTGGAGTGCATTATGGTGAATACTGTGTAGAGTGTCATAATGACTTCTCAACTCAGCAGTTCAGGACTGGGAGGGCATTAAGAAACCTGCCAGTGTTGGGCGGCACCTATGGCTCAAAGGGGTAGAGCGCCGGTCCCATATGCCGAAGGTGGCGGGTTCAAACCCAGCCCCGGCCAAAAAAAAAAAAAAGAAACCTGCCAGTGCCCAGGTTTCCACACTGTCCACACTGTCCCACAACCCCAGAGCTCTGGGAATGTGAGATTGGGAGTGCAAGAAACAGAGCCTTGGACTCTCCGGCATTTTTCTTGCTTTTCATATTGTTCTTTAAGATTTCCCTGGAGAGTTTCCAGAGCAGAAAAGTAACCTGCCTGACATTGCAGAGCTAACCCCAGGCAGCTTTGTCTCCGGGCTGGGCAATCACCCCACCCAGTTAGCTCGTTGTCTGCATATGGCTGCATAGCGCTAACCACTCCTTTGTCCTTTTCACAGGCAATTGAGAACATCGACACACTGACCAGCCTGGAGAGTTTGTTTCTGGGGAAAAACAAAATTACTAAACTTCAGAACTTGGATGCACTCACCAATCTGACAGTTCTCAGTATGCAGGTATTGGTCTTCCTGAACGCAAATGCCACAGACTTGTATGTACATGGGCACACACATGCATGCCCACGCACACACACACGCTGAACTAAAATTTCATTCCTTTTTGTCCCTTTTGGGAGTGGGGCAGAGTCTTGTTTTGTTTCCTGGATTACAGCACAGTGGCATCATCCCAGCTCCAACAACCTCAAGCCATCCTCTTGCCTTAGCCTCCTGAATAGTTGGGACTATAGGTGCCCACCACAAAGCCTGGCTGACTTTTTTTCATTTGTTTTAGAGATGAAATCTCACTCTGTTGTCCAGGCTGGTCTTGCACTCCTAGGCTAAAGCAATCCTCATGCCTCCACCTCTCAGAGTGCTGGGATCCAAGGCGAGCCACTGCACCTGCCAAAATTCCACTCTTCTTTTTTTTTTTTTTCTCAAAATAATTTTATTTTATTATTTTTTTTTATTATTAAATCATAGCTGTGTACATTGATATATTCGTGGGGCATCATTCACTAGCTTCACAGACCATTTACCAAGTTTCACATCAAAATTCTACTCTTCAAGGGTCATATTCCTTTTGCCACAAATAGTCGTAGATGTTCTTTTTTTTTTTTTTTTTTTTTTTACTTTTGAGGTATAGTCTTACCATGTCGCCCTCGGTAGAGTACGATGGCGTCACAGCTCACAGCAACCTCAAACTCCTGGGCATAAGCGATTCTCTTGCCTCAGCCTCCCAAGTAGCTGGGACTATAGGCGCCCGCCACAATGCTTGGCTATTTTGTTGTTGTTGTTGTCGTTATTGTTTAGCAGGCCCGGGCCGGGTTCAAACCCGCCAGCCCCAGTGCATGTGGCCAGCACCCTAACCACTGAGCTATAGGCACCAAGCCCATCCCAGATGGTTTTCAGCCAAAGAGTACTTGAGGTTAAGCTTGCCCAGTCTCATCTGCTCCTGGAAACTAAGCAGGGTTGGGCCTGGATGGGAGAAGATAGAGCTTGTTCTTAGTCCTCCCAAGTGTTCACATCAGTGATGGCAGCTGTTCCTTCCACATGTGTGAAGAATGTGAGCCCTGTCCCACTTCCATCCTGGGAAGTAGAGAGCACTGGCTATGCCACGCCCATATTTAGCATTTCTGTTAGAAGCAAATTAGTGGAATTAGATCCCTGAGGCCAGATATCCCAGTGCTCTGGGGACAGGGCCTGGCTGGGGTCCCCTGAGTGACCACCAGGGGCATGGAGACACTGTCACATCTGCTCAGGCAGATGACTTTAAAAAAGTCATTTGAGGGCAGCGCCTGTGGCTCAGTGAGTGGGGCGCCGGCCCCATATGCCAAGGGTGGCGGGTTCAAACCCAGCCCCAGCCAAACTGCAACAACAACAACAACAACAAAAAAAAGTCATTTGAGGCCAGGGCGGTGGCTCATTCCTATAATCCTAGCACTTGGGAAGCTAAGGCAGGTGGATTGCCTAAGCTCACGATTTCAAGACCAGCCTGAGCCAGAGCGAGACCTCATTTCGAAAAATAGCCAGGCATTGTGGCAGGCACCTGTAGTCCCAGCTATTCGGGAGGCTGAGGTAAGAAAATCGCTTAAAAAAAAAAAAATTAAAAAAAAAAAAAGAAAATCACTTAAGCCCAAGAGTCTGAGGTTGCTGTGAGCTGGGACACCATGGCACAAGGGTGACAAAGTGAGACTCTGTCTCAAAAAAAAGTCACTTGAGTTGTAATTTATACTGAAAGAAATGAGAATTAGTTTACTTTAAAATATTCAGTAATTGACTTTTTATTTTTATTTTTATTTTTTTTTAGAGACAGAGTCTCACTGTACCGCCCTCGGGTAGAGTGCCGTGGCGTCACACGGCTCACAGCAACCTCCAGCTCTTGGGCTTACGTGATTCTCTTGCCTCAGCCTCCCGAGCAGCTGGGACTACAGGTGCTTGCCACAATGCCCGGCTATTTTTTTGTTGCAGTTTGGCCGGGGCTGGGTTTGAACCCGCCACTCTTGGCATATGGGGCCAGCACCCTACTCACTGAGCCACAGGCACCACCCCAGTAATTGACATTTTAAAATTATTAAATTAATTCAGGTGAACTTTCCCCACATACATGTAAAAAGTGAGTTCTTTACCTTAGAAAGCTGCTGATTCCCTCCATGAGCTTCAGCCCAATACAGCAGACAGAATCACAAGCCTCCTTCTCTTTACATGAATCTTATTCTAGTACATTTTAAGAGAAATTCCCTCTTCTTAGAAACCTCCGTGATAAGAAGCCTTATTTTCTAGGAACTGTTTCATCACTCATCCTCTGCCTTATTCCTTCAGAGCAACCGGCTGACCAAGATCGAGGGTCTGCAGAACCTGGTGAACCTGAGGGAGCTGTACCTCAGCCACAATGGCATCGAGGTCATCGAGGGCCTGGAGAACAATGTAAGGCAACCTGGGCCATCTGGGCTGTGGGCAGCAGGCAGGGCAGGGCTGGCAGCGAGCCAGGCCGCACCCACTGGCCTTCCCACCTAAGAGGCAGCCTCCTTGGGCTGGGAAGTGCTGGCGGTGTGCCTGGCAGCCTCTGCCCTGAGCATGCCCTGAAGGGCTGGTGCTTTGTGCAGAATACTCATGTGGAATTTTGGCACACGTGTCCTCCAAGGCAGTGTGCACTGTGCGTCCACTGTGTGCTGTAGACATTTGGGAAGATTTGGGGGAAAGGGTCCTTTCCTTCTCTGCTCCAGGCCACTGAACATCCCACCCCTGTTCCCAGCTGCCTCAGCCACCACTTCCAGCCCAGAGGGCACCAGGCTATCTCGGCGCTCTGGCCCCTCTACCCCATGCCTGTGCTGGGCTCCTGCCCCCTCCTGGCTCAGAGACAGGACAGCCCCATGCCCTGAGCCACCTGCAGTCCAACCTGCTTTCCTTGGTGCAATATTCAAGACAAATAAAAAACTTATCTTGTTCAATTTTACTGGGTTTTTTTTTTCTGTTTTGTTTAATTGCCAGCAAATGTAACCAGTCTGGTCATTTTTTTGTGATTGTAAACAGAGTTTTAATCAGATTAAAGGCTGCTTCGGCCTCTCTGTCTTAACTCCAGGGCCTTAGTAATGTTACTTTGCAGGAAAAACCACATTTTTAAATTTCATTTCACGAATATCTACATAATATTTTGGAGCAATTAGGATTTGCCTATAGGAAGTTTGGCCAACTTCCTCTGACTTTGCAATCAAACTAAGTTTACAAAATTAGCACATAGACCTGTGTCCCTTTGTAGTGCAGTGATCTGTTAGACATCCTGAGAGGTGGGCCCGTGTCTGTGGCTGGAGCTGGGGAGGTGGGGCTGGGGCTGGCAGGTGCACACAGCAGGATGCCCACCAAGGAGCCCGTGCCCAGGGAGTCCCAGGCAGGTGGGCAGAAGGCGTAGCTCAGAGTCCCCAGTAGGGCTCCTGGCATGGCCTGGTTGAATACCAGGTTGTTCCTGGGCCTCTGATGTAAAACAGAAAACATGTTGTTGCATTGCAGGGTTGTTGTCACATCAAATGCGAGTCTTTCTAGAGATCAGGCAAATACTTTCTTTTATGTTGTATCTCTTAATTTATCTAATTTATTTTTGTGGTAGGAGATAAGGAAGGAAGTGCACCTTTTTCTCAGATGGCAAAGGCACTGACCCAGTGCATCAGACAGCCTCCTGCTGTCCCATGACACCTATCCTGCTTTGGAGTTGCTCTCCCCCAGCTCTGTGCTGGAGTGACTTCTGTGGCATCATGTTGTGGCCTCTGGGGTGCCTGCTCTCCCCCACCCTATCCCACTCCTTTTTTCTGTTTTTCTTTTAAGCAGTTCTAACCAGTTTGCTTTTAGATGCACACTCCCCAAGAAAAATGTGAAAGAGCATGGGGGTACCTAGCTGAACCCCGAGCTCAGAGGCGAGGGAGCACCCCAACAGCTGGAGCCCTCAGGTCTCTGCGGCCCAGGTGCTTAGGCTTTATGTGACCCACCTGCTGCTGTGTGTGTCAGGCTTTCATTTCACAGCCTCCGCACTTGCGCACACCTGCTGACCTCAAGCGTCCCAGAGTGCCGGACAGTCCTCGCCCCAGCTTCCATGCTCCATGTCTGCAGGCCACCTGCACTCCCCTCCTCCTCAGAGTTCTGAGGCCTCTTTTGCCCTGAGCCCTGAGCTCCTCCCCATCACACTGTGGTACCCAGTCTTCTGCTAGCACATAAGACTGGGCCCAAGATAATGAGGCTAAAGGGGCTGCCTATGCTGCATACCTATGCCTGGCCTTGCAGGAGAGAGCTCAGGGATCATGCGCCTGCTGGAGAGTGGTGGCTCTTGTGTGCGTACCAGGCCCTCAGGGAGATCTGAGGCTGCAGGCTTGGCACTTTTGAGTCAGCAGAGCTACAGGCTGGGAGCTTGTGTGTTTGTGGTGTTTAGATTTCTTAATTCTAAGATATTGTTTAGTTTTCCCTTAAAACCTGGGAGCATTTGGAATCAATACCAGGAATGCAGTATAAAATAGACGAGGGGGCTCAGCGCCTGTAGCTCAAGTGGCTAAGGTGCCAGCCACATACACCAGAGCTGGCAGATTCAAATCCAGCCGGGGCCTGCCAAACAACAATGACAACTACAACCAAAAAATAGCCAGGCGTTGTGGTGGGCACCTGTAGGCCCAGCTACTTGGGAGGCTGAGGCAAGAGAATCGCTTAAGTCCAGGGGTTGGAGGTTGTGTGAGCTGTGATGCCATGGCACTCTACCCAGGGCGACAGCTTGAGGCTCTGTCTCAAAAAAAAAAAAGAAAAGAAAATTAGACGAGGGCTTGGCGCCTGTAGCTCAGTGGTTACAGCACCAGCCACATGCACCAAGGCTGGCAGGTTCAAGCCTGGCCCAGGCCAGCTAAACAAAGACAACTGCAACAAGAAAATAGTTGGGCTTTGTGGCAGGCACCTGTAGTCCCAGCTACTTGGGAGGCTGAGGCAAGGAAATCACTCAAGTTTGAAGTTACTGTGAGCTCTGAGGCTATGGTACTCTACAGAGGGTGACATAGTGAGACCCTGTCTCAAAAAAAAAGAAAGAAAGACAGAAAATAGGTGAGAATTCTTAAAGGGGGTAGGGAGAAAGGGGTGCCGTTGGAGTGGACAGTCATGGGAACTCACACGTTGGCACACCCTGGGCACGTCCTAAGCCCAGAGCACCTGCTCACCTTTGTGCTCCCGTTAGCTGTGAGTTTCCGGGCAGCATGAGACTTATCCCCTCAGTGTCCCGGGTTTCCCTCTCTGCACCTGTGTCCTGGGGGCCTCCTCCCAGAAGGGAGCTCAGAGTTGGGCCTGAGGTACCACCTCTCGCCTCACTGTGTGCCTCAGCATTTTCTCATCCCTCTGAGTTCCTCTACCCTAAATGCAGAAAGATTTCCCATTTTGAGGACTACTTGTTATCATGTATTTCCTCACAATAAGCACAAAGTAAATGTTACTATAGTTATCACCCGTCTTCAGAGCCATCTCAGAGCCCCAGGTAACTAGGTTCCCCTCAGGACCATCAAACTCACTGGCGTCCTCGTGGGCAGGGGTCTGGAAGCTCAGCCAGAGTCTGGCACAGCCTCAGACTCCCTGATCACAAGCACCTGAGGCAGGAGTTATGCAGGTCCTGGCGGATGCTCTGGCCCACGGAAGCTGCAGGAAGTAGGCAGTCACATCACCATCCTTGCCCGCCTGTCCTGGGAAGGCAGAGACACTACACACATGGTCACCAATCATTGTCAAACTGAGGTAATCCAGGAAATATTTTATTTCCTTATTTTAGAACAAACTCACCATGTTGGACATTGCATCAAATAGAATCAAAAAGATTGAAAACGTCAGCCATCTAACAGAGCTCCAGGAATTCTGGGTAAGTCCAGCACACACTGGGGCTGGTGACACTGTGACTGAACTGTCCCACTGAGTAGAATGTGTGAGAGGACATGGGGGTCTCCAGTCCGGGCGATACTGAGGTTTGAGTGGGTGTCGCACAGTCGTTATCAGCCTTATCCGTGGCCTGCAAGCCCCGAGGTGTGCAGCGCTGACCTGACAGGGTCTGCTGGGAAAGAGCGCCAGGCAGAAGCTGTAGGGAACAGGTTTGAGAAACCAACTAATGCTGAACCGGTGTTTCGGAAGCTCTGAGTGCCCTGCCAGGGCGTGGAGTGCTAAGACCATGGGCAAGGGCCAGCTGGGCAGCACAGCTAGCAGGGAGGCAGGGTGGCAGTCAGCCTTTGGGGCTGGGTAGTGCTTGACCCTGTAACATGGACCAATCTTAGAGCAGCAAAGACGGTAACGATTGCTAGAATTTTTATGGCGCTTTATGGTGTCCAGACTGCTTTCCGTGTCTCGGCAACCCTGCAGATGAGGTGATGTGATCTGTTGTACAGCTAAGGGGCTGGGTTCCTGGAAAGAGAGCTGCAAACGAGGAAATCTCAGACTCAGTTTGATGCCCATATCACATTTGAGATGCACTTAGCATCTAGGAAGGAAACAGGAAACCCGTCCTGAGAGGGTTTTCATAGCCCAAATGTCATGTCTGCCGATCTTCTGTCTCCTCGTTGTGCCAGTCACTGAGAGGAGAGTGCTGAAACGTTCCCACCTTTCCTTCACTTTGTCACTCTCCTCAGTTTTGTTTTTTAAATTTTGAAGGTCTGCTAGGACGTGAATATACTGTTAGGTCTGTAATGTCCTCTTGTGAACTGACCCCTGTTATCTGAGAGACTCCTCTTTGCTGCTGCCCACTGGGCCCTTGCCCTGGAGTCAGCTTTGTGTGATACCAGCATGTCCACTCCATCTGTCCCATGATTACTGTTCTCTTAGACTCTTTGTCTATTTGTTTACTCTTCACCAAAGCCTGTATGATTGAAAGGTATTTTTTGTAGACACTCCACAGTTAGGTCTTTCCTTTTACCCAGGCTGATGTCTCTGCTTTCTGGTGGTGTGTTTAGGCTGCTGCGTGAGCAGCACGGATGAGGTGCTGGAGCTACGTCTGCATTTTTGAGTATTTTATTTGTCCTATCTAGTCATCGTCCTACTCTTTTTCTACCTTATTTCTGGAATGACTTCTTTTTCTTTTTTCCTTTTTTTTTTTTAGTATTCTATCTCTGTTATTGGCTTCTTTGCTATTCCTCTGTATTGCTGTTTTGTTGTTTGCTTTTAGTGATTGCTCCAGAATTACAAAATCTATTTTTAACTTATCACAATACGCCTTCAAACAATATTATAATGCATACAATGTAAGACTCTTAAAAAATATACTTCCGGGGCGGCGCCTGTGGCTCAGTCGGTAAGGCGCCAGCCCCATATACCGAGGGTGGCGGGTTCAAACCCGGCCCCAGCTGAACTGCAACCAAAAAATAGCCAGGCGTTGTGGCGGGCGCCTGTAGTCCCAGCTACTCGGGAGGCTGAGGCAAGAGAATCGCATAAGCCCAGGAGTTGGAGGTTGCTGTGAGCTGTGATGCCATGGCACTCTACTGAGGGTGAAAAAGTGAGACTCTGTCTCCACAAAAAAAAATATATATATATATAAAAATATATATATATATACTTCCGGGTGGCGCCTGTGGCTCAGTCAGTAGGGTGCCGGCCCCATATGCAGAGGGTGGCGGGTTCAAACCCAGTCCCGGCCAAACTGCAACAAAAAAATAGCCGGGCAAGGTGGCGGGCGCCTGTAGTCCCAGCTGCTCGGGAGGCTGAGGCAAGAGAATCGCATAAGCCCAAGAGTTAGAGGTTGCTGTGAGCCGTGTGACGCCACGGCACTCTACCCGAGGGTGGTACAGTGAGACTCTGTCTCTACAAAAAAATATATATATATACTTCCATTCTTCTTCCCAGTAGCTAATATTGTCATGCATTTTACTTTTAAATAGTCTTACAAACCCGGGGATACATTGGCATATAAATTTTTATTTATTTATTTATTTATTCAATTTATTTTTTTAAGAACAAGAGTTTCACTTTGTCGCCCTCGGTAGAGTGCTGTGGCATCACAGCTCACAGCAACCTCCAGCTCTTGGGCTTAGGCAATTCTCTTGCCTCAGCCCCCCAAGTAGCTGGGACCACAGGCGCCTGCCACAACGCCCGGCTATTTTTTGTTGTTGTTGTTGCTGGAATTTGGCTGGGGCCGGGTTTGGACCCGCCACCCTTGGTATACACCCTACACCCTAAGCCACAGGCACTGCTCTGTAAATTTTTATTTTAAAGAAATTTAAAAACAAGAAAACTTGCTTACTTGGCCTTTTTTGATGCTCTTCACTCTCCTGCAGAGTCCAGACGCCACTTGGCATCTCCCTTCCGCCTGAAGAATTTTAATTATTTTTTGTTATTGTATAGTCTGCTCCAAACCAATTCCTTTGGTTTTGTCTCAAAAATCTATTTTGCCTTCATTTTTGAAGGACAGCATATGAATATACAATTATAGTTTGACAGGTTTTTTGGGATTTTTTTTTTTTTTGAGACAAAGTCTTACTGTGTCACCCTCAATAGAGTGCTATGGCATCACAGCTCACAGTAACCTCAAACTCTTAGTCTCAAACTATTCTCTTGTCTCAGCCTCCCAAGTAGTTGTGACTACAGGTGCCTGCCACAATACCTGGTTATTTTTAGAGACGATGTCTCACTCTGACTCAGGCAGGTCTTAAACCTGTGAGCTCAGGCAGTCCACCCACCTTGGCCTCCCAGAGTGCTGGGATTACAGGTGTGAACCACTGCACCTGGCCTGACAGATTTTTTTTTTCTTTGTTAAGCACTTAACCTTGCTCCTTCATCTTCTGGCTTGTATTATTTCTGATAAGAAGTCAGCATTCTTACCATCTTTTAGCTGCTGTCTAAATGTTCTTTTTAATCATTGTTTTTTTTGTTTGTTTTGTTTTGTTTTGAGACAGAGTTTCACTTTGTCACCCTCAGTAGAGTGCTGTAGCATCACAGCTCACGGCAACCTCAAACTCTTGGGCTTAAGCGATTCTCTTGCCTCAGCCTCCCGAGTAGCTGGGATTACAGGTGCGCGCCACAACACTCAGCTATTTTGTTGTTGTTGTTGTTGCAGTTGTCATTGTTATAGCTGGCCAGGGCCAGGTTTGAATCCACCGCCCTCGGTGTATGTGGCCGGCGCACTACCACAGGTACTGCCTAAACATTGTTTTTTACAACTTGATTGGAATGTTCCGTGGTGTAACTTATTTTCTTTTATGTTCTGGGTCTCTCTGAGCTTTTTAAAGACCTCTGCATTTATAGTTTTCATCACATGTGGAAAACTGGAAATCATTTCCTCTGAAATTTTTCCTGGCCCTGGGCCCCAGCTTCTTTCTGATGCTCTGATGAAGCAGGTGTCAGCCCATCAGTATTGGCGTCCCTGAGGCTCCAGGCCCAGCGTCTGCCCAACACTACAGCCTGGATCTTGTGCTCAGGCTGTGATTTTTACTGCTGTGTCTACAAGGTCATGATCTCTTTGCTTGCAATATTCAAGCTCCTGTTAAACCCATATAGTAAATTTTTTTATTTCAGGTGTTATTTCTCAACTCTGAAAGGACATTTGGCTCGGGTGGCGCCTGTGGCTCAGGGTGGCACCTGTGGCTCAGTGAGTAGGGCGCCAGCCCCATATGCCGAGGGTGGCGGGTTCAAACCCAGCCCCGGCCAAACTGCAACCAAAAAATAGCCGGGTGTTGTGGCAGGCGCCTGTAGTCCCAGCTGCTCGGGAGGCTGAGGCAAGAGAATCACGTAAGCCCAAGAGCTAGAGGTTGCTGTGAGTCCTGTGACGTCATGGCACTCTACTGAGGGCGGTACAGTGAGACTCTGTCTCTACAAAAAAAAATAAATAAATAAATAAATGAAGTGAGAGGACATTTGGCTCTCTCTTTTTTTAATAGATTCTATTGCTCTTCTTATTATGTTCGTGTTTTCATTTAAATCTGTCTTTCTGATAATGCCTAATATTTTTTATTAGAATGCTGGGCATTATGATATTATCCTGTTTTCTAAACTTTATGACAAAGGGAAAAGTTCAGCACCAGCTACTCTGGCATAGCTCGAAGCTGAGTCCTATTTATTTATTTTATTTTATTTTTGTGTCTCTGCCAGCCACACACACACCTATAGGATAGAAGCCTAATAAAGACAGCAGGATTTGTCTGTTTTGCTTACTCTTATATCCTTTTATTGTGGTAAAACACATGTAACATTTACCATCATAGGGCGGCGCCTGTGGCTCAGTTGGTAAGGCGCCGGCCCCATATACCGAGGGTGGCGGGTTCAAACCCGGCCCCGGCCAAACTGCAACCAAAAAATAGCTGGGCGTTGTGGCGGGCGCCTGTAGTCCCAGCTACTCGGGAGGCTGAGGCAAGAGAATCGCTTAAGCCCAGGAGTTGGAGGTTGCTGTGAGCTGTGTGAGGCCATGGCACTCTACTGAGGGCCATAAAGTGAGACTCTGTCTCTACAAAAAAAAAAAAAAAAAAAAAAAACATTTACCATCATAACCTTTTTTAGTTGTGTGTCTCAGTGGTATTAAACACGTTCGTGATGCCGTGAGGCCATCACCACCATCCATACTCTTTGCATTTTATAAAACTGAAGCTCTAGCTCAGCGCCTATGGCTCAAGTGGCTAAGGCACCAACCATATACACCTGAGCTGGCGGGTTGGAATCCAGCCTGGGCCCACCAACCAACCATGACGGCTACAACCAAAAAGTAGCCAGGCATTGTGGCGGGCACCTGTAGTCCTAGCTACTTGGGAGGCTAAGGCAGGAGAATCGCTTAAGCCCAGGAGTTGGAGGTTGCTGTGAGCTGTGATGCCACAGCACTCTACCCAGGGCGACAGCTTGAGGCTCTGTCTCAAAAACAAAAAACAAACAAAAAAAAAACTGAAGCTCCTTGCCCATTAAACAGTAACTCCCAGGCTGTCAAAAAAAAAAAAAAACAGTAACTCCCCATTTCCCCCTTTCAGCCCTTGGCAGATACCTTTCTACTTTCTATTGTTACGAATTTGACTACACTAGCCGGGCATTGTGGCAGGCGCCTGTAGTCCCAGCTACTTGGGAGGCTGAGGCAGGAGAATCGCCTAAGTCCAGGAGTTGGAGGTTGCTGTGAGCTGTGTGATGCCATAAGCACTCTACCAAGGGCGATAAGGTGAGACTCTGTCTCTACAAAAAAAAAAAAAAAAAAGAAAGGAATGAATTTGACTACACTTAGTACCTTGTATAAGTGGAATCATACTATATTTGAGTTTCTGTGATATTTTACTTACCATAACAACCCTAGAGTTCATCCCTGTAATAGCATATGTCAGAGTTTCCTTCCTTTTTTTTTTTCCTTCCTTTTTAAGGCTGAAAAATATTCCATTATGTGTGTGGTTTTGTTCACATTCATCTCACCAGCACCTAGAATCGTGCCTGACACATACTTGGTTAAACAAATGGAAGGGACTTAGCAAAGGAAGGTTGTTGGGCTGGGTGGAGGTCGACGCCAGAGCGCACTGAAGCTCACCCAGGTGTCCGGTGAAGGGTAATATCCTTCCACCAAAACAGGGGCCATGTGGAAAGTGGAGATGGCACGAACAGGCAGTTCCCAGAAGGAGAAGCAGCAGGTACTTGTAAACACACAGACCATTCCCTATCTTGTTTTTTTCTTTCTTTCTCTTTTTTTAGGACTAGTTAAATGTTAAAGTGAGAAAGGTAGAGAGTAGAACAAGGGTTCTGTCTACCACTGGCTGTGAACAGTCACTTGAGAGAACTCGCTGCCTTCAGGCAGCCTAGTTCTTTACAACGTGCTAAGGCCGGGTATGGAGGCTCATGCCTGTAATCCCAGCACTTGGGAGGCTGAGGCAGGAGGATCTCTCGAGCCTAGGAGTTTGAGGTCACTGTGAGCAAGGATGACACCACAGCTCTCTACCCAGATGACACAGTGAGAATCTGTCTCAAAAAAATAAAAACATAATAAAAATAAGAAATATCAAATGTGCTGATGCCAGGGGACCATGTGTTGGCTACCGGGCAGGCCGAGAGGCAGCAGCACCGTCAGACTGTGAGTGGCTATGCGCAGTCCAACCCTTCTCTGGGCAGAGGTGTCCAGCCTTCTTTGTTTTCTGTCATACACTGAAAGAATAAGAGCTGTCTTAGAGGGCGGCGCCTGTGGCTCAGTGGGCAGGGCGCCAGGCCCATATACCGAGGGTGGCGGGTTCAAACCCGGCCCCGGCCAAACTGCAACCAAAAAATAGCCGGGCGTTGTGGCGGGCGCCTGTCGTCCCAGCTACTCGGGAGGCTGAGGCAAGAGAATCGCTTAAGCCCAGGAGTTGGAGGTTGCTGTGAGCTGTGTGATGTCATGGCACTCAACCCAGGGCCATAAAGTGAAACTCTGTCTCTACAAAAAAAAAAAAGAAAAAAAAGAGCTGTCTTAGACTACACAGTGAATTCACAAACACTAATGAAACCTGATGAGCAAAAAGAAGGTCTATGCATGCTTTCGGCAACATCCGACACCACAGTGTCCACACCACCACTGTCCTCAGATAATCTGCACTCAGCCCACAGGCCATAGGTTGGACACCCCTGGGGCATTCAGAGCCTTAAAAACACCCATATTTGGGTGGCGCCTGTGGCTCAAGGAGTAGGGTGCCCGCCCCATATACCAGGGGTGGTGGGTTCAAACCCAGCCCCAGCCAAAAAAAAACGCAAAAACTCGTATTTTCACATCTAAGATCTAATAAAATAATGAGAAATGCAGATAAGGTTTACAAAAATTATATATAAACATCAGGAGTTTTTACAATGAAAATCACTTTGTTGTACTCCCCGATGACACAGGAATTATATGAAAGAGTTAAAAAAAAAAAAGAAAGAGTTAGGATTGGGTTAGGGGTTAGGTTTAGGTTATTATACAAAAGAACAGAGCAGATTATAAAGAAGAAAGTAAAAAGCTCTTTTCAGTGTATACTCTGAGTTTGAGATGGAGGTATTATTATTTTATTTATTTATTTATTTTTTTAGAGACAGAGTCTCACTTTATGGCCCTGGTAGAGTGCCGTGGCATCACACAGCTCACAGCAACCTCCAGCTCCTGGGCTTAAGCGATTCTCTTGCCTCAACCTCCCGAGTAGCTGGGACTACAGGTGCCCGCCATAGCACCCGGCTATTTTTTTGTTGCAGTTTGGCCGGGGCTGGGTTTGAACCCGCCACCCTTGGCATATGGGGCCGGCGCCCTACTCACTGAGCCACAGGCACCGCCCTGGAGGTATTATTTTTATTTTTTTTTTTTGGTGGGTTTTTTTTTTTTTTTTGGCCGGGGCTGGGTTTGAAGGTTTGAACCCGCCACCCTTGGCATATGGGACCGGCGCCCTACTCACTGAGCCACAGGCCCCGCCCATGGAGGTATTATTTTTTAAAATAAAATAAGAGATTCTATTTTATATACTGTCCTGAAACCTACTTTTTTAAATTTAGGATATTATAGAGATCTTCCTAAACAAGATTTAAAAATCAGAAGTGAAACAAGAAAAAAGATACATTTATTCTTATAAAAATTCAAAACATTTTGCATGGTAAGAGTCCTGTGGTCACCTGAAAGGTTAGGGCTATTTCCTGTAATATACAAAAAGTTCTTAAAAGTGAAAATTCTATGGAAAAATAGATAGAGGATTGCAATGGACTGGTCCCAAGTGGAATGTATCTCACCTCTGCCAGATAGGAAAAGCTTCCTGCTGCCAGTGGGCTGGGAGGGGCTGAGACAGCACAGTGGAGACCACCCCTCCCTTGAATGGCTTGGGCCTTGCCCTCCTTTCTGTAACAGGAAAGTTGACATCCCACTCACCAAAAGCCAACTCTCTATGAGCCGGTCTGCCTGCAGCCCCTGCTGCAACCATGGCTGACCCTGTGGCAAGTGCCGTCACATGGGTCAGCCCAGGTTGGCATGCGTGAGCCCAGGTTGGTCTGCGCCAGCCCAGGGAGGTGCGTGTCAGCCCTGGTCGGCATGTGTGAGTCCAGATTGGTGTGTGTCAGGCCAGAGAGGCAGGTGTGAGCTCAGGGTGGCGTATGGGCTGCTCCAGACTGCAGCTGTACTTGCCCCGCCCCTCTCTATGGAGGCGCGGCCTGCAGGTAGTGCCATGAAGCCCTGTGCACACACCTGGCACGCCTGCTGAGGGCGCTGTGGAGGGGCCCTGGAGCCCCTCCTGAGGCTGGGCTTTCTCCTCTGTCTGCTGATAGCTCCCTGCTAGTCAACTAATTTTCATTCTTTCCTTCAATTACAAATGGGTCTAACCCTGGCCCTGTGTTTATTAGCAGTTTTCTCTTTTTGTCAGTTGCTCCTGGTGCCTTTCACTGGTTTTAGTCCAATATATTTGCCTTTTTATTATTAACTTGAGGTCCTTATGTCTTAGTGACAATGACCTTCGTATGTCATCTGTGTTGCAAACACTGCTCTCCACTTTGTCTCTAGTCTTCAACTTTTTTTTTTTTTTTTTTTGTGGTTTTTGGCCAGGGCTGGGTTTGAACCCACCACCTCCGGCATATGGGACCGGCACCCTACTCCTTGAGCCACAGGTGCCACCCGAGTCTTCAACTTTCTTGATGGTGCTCAGGAAATTGTTAACTAGTGCATGGTTAAGTGTATGTTTTTTCCTTGGTTTTCTGTCTTTGATGTCAATTTAGAAAAGGTTATAAATCCAAAGTTATAAGAACATTCACCTGATCTTCTCCTAAAACTTTTTGTTTTATATTTTATAAATATTTATTTTCTCACACTTAGAAAATAGTAATGATTTACCCATGTGATGAAATGATGTACTATGCTCTTGAAATGATGATTGGAAAGGATGTTTAATTATAGGAAAATGCTCATGATCCACTATTAATGAAAAAGGAAAGGAAGATGCCAGATATTTATTCTTTTTTGTTGTTGTTGTTGTTTTTGTGTTGTTTTTTTGTGGTTTTTGGCCGGGGCTGGGTTTGAACCCGCCACCTCCGGCATATGGGACTGGCACCCTACTCCTTGAGCCACAAGCGCTGCCCCAGATATTTATTCTTAATCTAGTTATTAGAGATTTAGTTATTCTTAAGCTCTGGAACTCAGTGCAGATGGAAACACACAGAAAAAAAGACTAGAAGGAAATGCGCCAAAGCAGGAATTCTGTGGGTAGTGGATTTTCTTTTATGCTCTGCTCCTTTAAAATTTTCTATAATGAGGGGCAGTGCCTGTGGCTCAGTGGGTAGGGCACCGGCCCCATATACCTAGGGTGGTGGGTTCAAACCCGGCCCCAGCCAAACTGCAAAAAAAAATAGCCGGGCATTGTGGCGGGCGCTTATAGTCCCAGCCACTCAGGAGGCTGAGGCAAGAGAATCGCCTAAGCCCAAGAGTTGGAGGTTGCTGTGAGCGGTGTGACGCCACGGTACTCTACCCAGGGCAATAAAGCGAGACTCTGTCTCTACAAAAAAAAAATTCTATAACGAGCTTGCATTTCTTTCATAATTGAAAAAGTTTACAAGTATGTTCTTAAAAAGCTTACATGCAGTATCAATACTCTGTTGAAATATTTATGCTTGCAAAAAAGCCTCTAAGAAAATGTAACAAAAGGGCAGCGCCTGTGACTCAGTGGGTAGGGCGCTGGCCCCATATGCCGAGGGTGGTGGGTTCAAACCCCGCCCCAGCCAAATTGCAACAGAAAAATAGCCAGGCGTTGTGGCGGGTGTCTGTAGTCCCAGCCACTTGGGAGGCTAAGGCAAGACGATGGCCTAAGTCCAGGAGTTGGAGGTTGCTGTGAGCTGTGATGCCATGGCTCTCCACCAAGGGTGATAAAGTGAGACTCTGTCTTTTAAAAAAAAAAATAAAAAGAAAGAAAATGTAACAAAATATTAGGCATGGCTTCCTTTGTATGGTGTTTACTTTTTTCTCTGAACTTTTCTATATTCACCAATTTGTTGCCCTCGGTAGAGTGCCGTGGTGTCACACCTCACAGCCACCTCAAACTCTTGGGCTTAAGTGAGTCTCTTGCCTCAGCTTCCCAAGTAGCTGGGACTACAGGCGCCCACTATAACACCCGGCTATTTTTTTAGAGACAGAGTCATACTCTTGCTCAGGCTAGTATAGAACTCCTGAGCTCAGGCCATCCACCCACCTTGGCCTCCCAGATTACAGGCATGAGCCACCACTCTCAGCAGATTTTTTTGCATGTTTTTTTTGTTTTGTTTTGTTTTTCTTTTGAGACAGAGTCTCATTATGTCACCCTCAGTAGAGTGCTGTAGCGTCACAGCTCACAGTAACCTCAAACTCTTGGGCTTAAGCAATTCTCTTGCCTCGGCCTCCCAAGTAGCTGGGACTGCAGGCACCCGCCACAGCGTCCAGCTATTTTTGTTGTTGTTGTCGTCGTTGTTTATGCGTCCTACTCACTGAGCCACAGGCGCCACCCATTGCACATGTTTTTAAAAAGAATCCTGTAGCGGGCCAGGCAAGGTGGCTCATGCCTGTAAATACTAGCACTCTGGGAGGCTAGGGTGGGTGAATGGTTTGAGCTCATGAGTTGGAGACCAGCCTGAGCAAAAGCGAGACCTCATCTCTATAAAAAATAGAAAAAACTGAGGCAAGAGGTTCGCTTGAGCCCAAGAGTTGAAGGTTGCTGTGAGCTATGACACTACAGCACTCTACCGAGGGCAGTAGCTTGAGACTATGTCTCAAAAAAAAGAATCCAGTAGCTATTGGGAGCCGGAGGAGGTCCAGGAGACCTGGGGCCTTCCCAGATCTATGGCCATAGTGCTGGTGCCCAGTGTAGGCCTAGATGGAGGCAGTTGCAGCAGGGACAGGATGAAGGGTGTGAGTTTAAGAGAAAGGCAGGAGAGAATCTGCGGATCAGCTCTAAGCAGAGGCAGGGGCCATGGTGACTGAGCCTCTGGAGGGATGGTGTAGCTAGTGCAGCAGACGCTGTAGGTCCTGTAAGCAAGAGGAATCCCGGTTACCACTGCTCACACCAGACAGCACATTCCCAGGAAACAGTAGGGGGCACTCTGCTGCCTGCAGTGAGCAGGCAGAGGTGCCACGTGGGCAAGTGATAGTCACATCATTCCCTTGTCTTTGCAGAGAAACCCTGGGGGCATGACCTGGTCTGAGGGGCTGCCTGTGGGCAGGGGGTGGCCAGGGAAGGAGAAGAATGAGACTTTCCAGGATTCACCTTCTGGCTTTAGAGTCAGGTAAATACTTTACACATTAAAAAATGTTTTACCTTGGCTTGGTGCCCAAGCCACAGTGGTTACAGTGCCAGCCACATACACTGAGGCTGGCAGGTTCAAACCTCACACAACATAGCTAAACAACAATGGCAACTGCAACAACAACAAAAAATAGCCTGGCATTGTGGCAGGTACCTGTAGTTCCAGCTACCTTGGAGGCTGAGGCAAGAGACTCACTTAAGCCCAAGAGTTTGAGGTTGCTGTGAGCTGTGACGCTACAGCACTCTACCAAGGGCGACATAGTAAGACTGTCAAAAAAGAAAAATGTTTTACCTTAAAATTGAAAATAAACTGAAGCAAGAGAACCCAATAGTGTTTTGTACTGTTACAACCTCACAAAGAAAAGAGTTATTTCAAGTAACTCTTTTTTTTTTTTTTTTTTTTGAGTCAGAGTCTCACTATGTCACCCTCGGTAGAGTGCTGCGGCATCACAGCTCACAGCAACCTCAAACTCTTAGGCTTAAATGATTCTCTTGCCTCAGCCTCCCGACTAGCTGGGACTATGGGTGCCCACCACAGTGCCAGGCTTTTTTTTTTTTTTTTTTGTAGTTGTCTTTCTTTTAGCAGGCCCGGGCCGGGTTCAAACCCACCGGCTCCAGTGTATATGGCCAGCACCGTAAACACTAAGCCCTGAGCACCAAGCCTTCAAGTATCTTTTATTTTTATTTTATTTTTGAAACAAGAGTCTCACTGTGTCACCCTTGGTAGAGTACTGTGGTATCACAGCTCACAGCAACCTCAAACTCTTGGGCTTAAGCGATTTTCTTGCCTCAGCCTCCCAAGTAGTTGGGACTACAGGTACCCACCACAACGCCCAGCTATTTTTTGGTTGTAGCTGTCATTGTTTTGGCAGGCCTGGGCTGTGTTCAAACCTGCCAGCTCCAGTGTATGTGGCTGGCACCCTAGCTGCTGAGCTACAGGCTCTGTGCCTCAAGTAACTTTTAAAACAGTATTCTGACTATATGACCTTTATTCTCAAAAGCCTTGAAATTCACTCAGTGCTTTTATTCGTGGTAAAAATAATTGGTATTATATTTTGGTATTATAATGTAAATTTTTATTTTATTTGTTTATTTAGGGACAGAGTCTCACTCTGTTGCCCTGGGTGTAGAATGTGGTAGCATCACAGCTCACAGCAACCTCAAACTCTCCTGCCTTAGCCTCCTTACTAGCTGGGACTATAAGTGTACACCACCACACCCAGCTAGTTTTTCTATGTTTTGTAGAGATGGGGTCTCTATTGCTCGGGCTGTTCTCAAATTCTTGAGGGATCCTCAAGGGATCCTCCTGCCTTGGCCTCCCAGAGTGCTGGGATTTCAGGCATGAGCCACCACGCCCGGCCATAATTTGAAATTTAAATATGTTACTGGATAAATACATAAATGTGAGAAGGACCCTACCTCACAATCTATTAATAAGAAAATAGACACAAGTATAAAATCAAATAAGAAAACGAAAATAATGTTAACCTTGAGTTTGGAGCTGGTGTTAGCCACAGAGGAGACCCAGCTGGCCGTCTCACCATCACCATGAGCTGCTGTCAAGCCTATTCCAGGCTGCGGCCCTGAGGGGAGGGTACTCTCAGCCAACCACCATCCTATCCACTATGCCCTGAAGTAGCATCCCTCTGGCAGGGAGCGGGCTGGTGAGGGGGCTGCATTCTCAAACAGGTTACCAGAGTAGCTGTGGCTCTGAGAAGCCCCGAAAGTCAGCAAAGGCCTTTCCTCAGCTGGAGGGGAAGTGGGCTGCGTGCAGAGCAAGGCTGCCAGAGTACAGGAGTCCCATGTGCCTGGAGCCCCCGGTGCTCCCTCCTGCCGGTGTGGAGAGGGATACCCCAGAACCCCAGCAGCCCTTACAAAGCCTGTGACCAGGCTTCCGCAGATCAAGCAGGCCTGCCAGAACAAATGTTTTTTAAAGGAAACCACAAAATTTAGACTCTCAACAATGTAGCATCCACAGTATCCAGTAGCATCCAGTAATAAAACATGGCCAGGGGCGGCGCCTGTGGCTCAGTCGGTAGGGCGCCGGCCCCATATACCGAGGGTGGCGGGTTCAAACCCGGCCCCAGCCAAACTGCAAACTGCAACCAAAAAATAGCCGGGCGTTGTGGCGGGCGCCTGTAGTCCCAGCTACTCAGGAGGCTGAGGCAAGAGAATCGCTTAAGCCCAGGAGCTGGAGGTTGCTGTGAGCTGTGCGATGCCATGGGACTCTACCGAGGGCCATAAAGTGAGACTCTGTCTCTACAAAAAAAAAAAAAAAAAAACATGGCCAGGTACTCAGAGAAGCAGGAAAGATGGAGCAAAGGAGGAAAGTGCAGCAGCTGCGGCCGACAGGCGCTGAGGTCTCCGTGTAGCTGGTTCCTTCCTGTGGGAGCCCTTCCCTTACCGACTGATTTCTCACCAGGAGAACATAGCGTGGACATGGAGCTTCACTTCTGAGATTAGGTTGCCGCAGGACTGCGCTCTGCGTTCTGTGCTCTCACTCACTCACTCTCGAATCCTGACTTCACATGAAGCGACAGATGCCTCCTTCAAGGCCAACAGTGTATGAGGTGCACGTCCCCTTTTCAGCAAGTCATACAGATCTTCAGTGATTTTGACATTTTACCAGCTTATGAAATGTATCTTAAGAACTCCATACATCTGGCAGCACCCATAGCTCAGTTGGGTGGCAGGTTCGAACCCGGCCCGGGTCTGCTGGATAGCAATGACAACTGCAACCAAAAAATAGCCAGGCCTTGTGGCGGGCACCTGTAGTCCCAGCTACTTGGGAGGCTGAGGCAAGAGAATCGCTTAAGCCCAAGAGTTGGAAGTTACTATGAGCTGTGATGCCACGGCACTCTACCCAGGGCAACAGCTTGAGACTCTGTCTCAAAAAAAAAAAAAACACAAAAAAGAACTCTACACATCCGTTTTTTTTTTGTTTGTTTGTTTTTTTGTTTGTTTTTTTTTGTAGAGACAGAGTCTCACTTTATGGCCCTCGGTAGGGCCCTGTGCCGTGGCCTCACACAGCTCACAGCAACCTCCAACTCCTGGGCTTAAGCGATTCTCTTGCCTCAGCCTCCTAAGTAGCTGGGACTACAGGCACCCGCCACAACGCCCAGCTATTTTTTGGTTTGCAGTTTGGCCGGGGCCGGGTTTGAACCCGCCACCCTCGGTATATGGGGCTGGCACCTTACCGACTGAGCCATAGGCACCGCCCTACACATCCGTTTAAAATGTTACTGAGTTGGGCGGCGGCACCTGTGGCTCAGTGAGTAGGGTGCCAGCCTACTGAGGGTAGTAGGTTCTAACCCAACCCTGGCCAAACTGCAACAGAAAAATAGCCGGGCCTTGTGGCAGGAGCCTGTAGTCCCAGCTACTCGGGAGGCTGAGACAAGAAAATTGCCTAAGCCCCAAGAATTGGAGGTTGCTGTGAGCTGTGATACCACAGCACTCTACCAAGGACAACAATGTGAGACTCTTGTCTCTAAAAAAAAATGTTATAGGCGGTACCTGTGGCTCAGTCGGTGGGGCGCCAACCCCATATACCGAGGGTGGCGGGTTCAGACCCGGCCCTGGCCAAACTGCAACCAAAAAATAGCCGGGCATTGTGGCGGGCGCCTGTAGTCCCAGCTGCTCGGGAGGCTGAGGCAAGAGAATTGCTTAAGCCCAGGAGTTGGAGGTTGCTGTGAGCTGTGTGAGGCCACGGCACTCTACAGAGGGCCATAAAGTGAGACTCTGTCTCTACAAAAAAAAAAAAATGTTACTGAATTTAGGGTAATAAATGTAGATTTTCTATATAAATATCAGCCAAGAAACCTTGTAACAGGAATTACATGTAGCCTGTATGTATATACAAAATACATACAGAACCCAGTACATTGAGAACCTGTTTGTGTCTTGAAAACCAAGAGACTACTGGGACAGTGTCGGCTGGGGAGGTGCTCTGTCACAGAGTAGTTGATTCAGGCAGGGATCATTGACAGAGGCAAAAATCCTGGGAAAAGGTTAAAGAGGTGGATGTTTGCACAGGTGCCCAAGTCTCACACCACAGAGAACTTGCTAATTGGAAAGTCCTATGGAATCGCCAGCTTACCCTGGGTGACTAGACTTAGCATCCCCAGGAGTGGGCCAGGCTGCTGCTATGTGTCCCTCAGTCTGATCCACCTGTGAAGAAGACCTGCCTGGAAGTTTGACCAGATTGAACCAAGCACTTGGTCCTAACTCCAGGTTTACAGGAAATAGAAAAGCCAGAGGAACAATCCAAACAGCACCTCAGGGAAACAAACAGGTGAAGCCAGAGTGAGGGAGTTTGAGGAGACAGATAATCCAGATTTCTTCAAAAAGTCAATTTGATTTTTTTTTAAAAATGTGAAGAGGTGGAAATGCTCAAAATTAGTAGAGGCTAAAAATTGTTCCTTCTGGGGAGATAATGTCTTAAGAAAAGGAGTAACCCTACACACCTCAGTCAGGCTCCCTTGTAGCCCAAATGTGAAGGACGTAGATAAAGGCCATTTTCTAAGTACACCACAGTCCAGAGTTCCGGAGCTCCCAGAATGTCCGCAGAGACAATATAGGTGAATATTTTTTAATTCCACGTTAGAAAAATATCAAGATACGAATCTCTGAAAACTACCAGTATCAAAGACATCATTTATAATATGCCATTGGTGGTGAGTAAAATTCCCAATTTTGTATTTACTAAATACTAAAAAAAACTGCTCTGACATTGCCTATAGGATGGAAAATCCTAAATTACAAGATTTGGAGTCTATAAAAGATGATTCACCACTATGGACTTAGGGAACAGTGACATTGGAAAATGCTGCGATGTGTGAGACTGGAGACCATGGTTTGTGACAGACACAAGTAAATCATGTATGTTTAGACAGAAGAGGAGGGTGGAGCTGTCAGACCTACACCTGCACTGGAAGCCCGATCCACCACCGGTGATGTTAGGGAAAGATTTTTGTTTTTTTTTTTTTTAAGACAGTGCCTCAAGCTGTCGCCATGGGTAGAGTGCTGTGGCATCACAGCTCACAGCAACCTCCAACTCCAGGGCTTAAGCGATTCTCTTGCCTCAGCCTCCCAGTTAGCTGGGACTACGGGTGCCCACCACAATGCCTGGCTATTTTTTGGTTGTAGTTGTCGTTGTTTGGCAAGCCCAGGCTAGATTCAAAACCGCCAGCTCTGGTATATATGGCTGGTGCCTTAGCGGCTTGAGCTACAGGGAAAGTTTTTTAAATAGATTGTACTATAAAAAAAATCTTATTTCTGGCTCGGCACCTGTGACTCAGTGGCTAGGGCACCAGCCACGTACACCAGAGCTGGTGAGTTCAAATCCAGCCCGGACCTGCCAAACAACAATGACAACTACAACCAAAAAATAGCCAGGCATTGTGGCTGGCACCCATAGTCCCAGCTACTTGGGAGGCTGAGGCAAGAGAATCACTTAAGCCCAAGAGTTTGAGGTTGCTGTGAGCTGTGACGCCACATACTCTACCCAGGGTGATGTAGTGAGACTGTCTAAAAAAAAAAATTTTTCTCACCAGCATCGTCATCTTGTCTATTCTTTTTTTTTTTTAGAGACAGAGTCTCACTTTATTGCCCTTGATGTGGTGTCACAGCTCACAGCAACCTCCAACTCCGGGCTTAGGTGATTCCTTTGCCTCAGCCTCCCGAGTAGCTGGGACTACAGGCGCCCACCATAACACACAGCTATTTTCTTGTTGCAGTTCGGCTGGGGCTGGGTTTGAACCCACCACCCTCAGTATATGGGGCTGGCGCGCTGCCAGCTGAGCCACAGGTGCCACCCTGTCTTTTCTATTCTATCTCTGCACTTGAAGGTAGCTTGGGACTATCTTGTCCCCATCTCTATCTTTAGGCTGGTCCTTATGCAGCACCTGCCCCAGTGCTATGAAGGGTATACTAGCTCTCAGGGTGCCCTGCGGTCCTGCAGCTGAGACTGTCTGGCCATGCTCTGTGATACCACTGTTGTCATAAATCTTGGGATTCAGCATCCACACAAATGGTCTTTCCATTGACCTGGCGTCTCACCCCCTTGACCTCCTCACCTTCAGAAAAGTTTCAGTGACTTGTGCCCCACCTCAGACCACACCCAGTCAAGCTGCCCACTCTCTTAGCACCACTGACCACAGCTTTCCTGGCAGCTCAGTCCTTCAGCAATCTCCTCCAAAATCTTACTGCCCCACCAGGCTCTTTAGCAGTGGCCCCACCACGTCTGTCACCCTGCCCCTCATATTCCCACCTTCCCTGGGTCATGAGGAGCGCTGACCGTGAGGTTGGTGCACACAGGTGACTTTCAAGTCAGACTCCTGAAAAATTCCAACTGTGGTTAACCCAAGCAACTGAAGTAACTGGGAAAGAAAAGGAAAAGAGGATTTGCCAGGAGTACCCTGAATTTATTAGCATGAACCCCACTAAAGCCTCAGCCCTGGCTGTCGGAGCTGGCAGTCTCACACCTTCCTATCCTGCCCTCAGCCATGTCCCTGCTGCAGTTTCTGCAGAGACCAAGACTCTCCCACCTTTCCAGGCTCCTTCCCGCCTCCACTGACAGGGGAAGGGTTGTGCCCTCAGAAGCCAGCCCTCTGTGCCATGCAAGGACATCACACAGCAGCTGCCCTCCATTCCGCCTTTCACTGATCTCCTCCATTGGCACACGGGCAAGCTGCCTGCCCCCAGGTCCCCCGGTCCACTCACAAGAACAGGGTCCAGCCCAAATGCTGCTGCTCCTGCCCTCCCACTCTTTCCTTGAAATGCACCAGTCAAGCTGTCATCCTCACTGCCACAGGGTGTTCAGCCACTAACCCCCACTCCAGTGGTCAGAGCCCACTCCCCCCATCTTCTAGATGTGCCTGGACATGTGTTCCTCTGGAGTTCTTTCCAATTTTAGCCGCCAGGGGTCCCTCCTGCTGTCTCCTCACCCCTGCCGTCCCCTCACTCCTGCCCTGCCATCCCGTCACCCCTGCCATCCCCTCACCCCTGCCGTCCCCTCACCCCTGCCATCCCCTCACTCCTGCTGTCTCCTCACTCTTGCCCTGCCGTCCCCTCACCCCTGCCGTCCCCCCCTGCTGTCCCCTCACCCCTGCTGTCCCCACACCCGTCACCCCTGCCGTCTCTCACTCCTGCTGTCTCCTGACTCCTTATGTCACCTCACTCCTGGGGTCTCAGTCCTGCTGTCACCTCCTGCTTCTCCTATCACTTCTCCATCACTTCTATTGTCACCTCCTGCTGTCTCACTCTTGTCACCTCATCCTGCTGTCACCTTTCTCCTTCTTGGTTTTTGCTGGTTCCTCCTTGTTTTTTTGCTGCCCACAGAGCATGGACTGCTCAGGGTTCTGCCTTTGCACCTTTTCTGTCCTCTCTCTCCTGAGCAACCCCCGAGTCTCTGGCCTGAGCTCCTCAGGGCTGCCTGCAGCCCACCTATTTCTCTGCCTCCAGCTCTGTGTCTCCCTTGAACCCCCATTCCCCGGCCCAGCTGCCCATCCAGGGCCAGTGTGGTGGCACCTGCCTCTAGACAGGGCCCTGAACCTGAGCTCATGCACTGCTCCTGCATCATTCCAGCGAGCAGTGACCCTGTCCTGGGTCCTCCATGAGAAACCTCGGGCCTGCGTGTGTCTCTCCCAGTCCTTTGTGTGTCACATAGGCCAGACCACTGTCCCTCCCTGTTCCACCACAGCAGCCCCTAAGCCACAGCCTGCAGCCTGCTGTTTACGGACAAGAGATGCCTGCTGTCACCTCACTCTTGCTGTCACCTCCCAGGGCTTTGCCTCCCTGGGAAGCAGCAGCCAAAGGCCCCCAGGGTGCTCCCCAGTGCCTCCTAAACCCTCACACAGGTAGTTGAGTGCCTCGCTGGCTTCACCTGGTGCCACAGGTGCTCACCAAGGCGGTTTCCATCCTGGCAGGGCTGCATGCACCCTGCAAAGGGGTGGGCTGTGAACTCGATGCACGGAACAGGTCAGAGTCTCTTCACACTCTTGTCCTGCTGGAACGTGGCAAGGGCAGGATGATCAGACCTGACCCATTCTGAGCTACGACTCGGGCCTCAGAGTCCCTCCATCCTGTCTGTTTGTCCCTGGCACATGGTGTTGGTGGGGTACATTCAGCCATGGTGGGACAAGGGCAACAGGGCTGCCCGCAAGGAATGGCCGTAGGAGTAATTTACACAATAGTCATGAATGTCAGGTGGAGAAGCCTCTGACCTGCTGACTCTTAAGTCAAAGCCCAGAGTTCTAGCCTTGGAGACAGGTCCTGAGAACTGGCTTGTAGGAAACATGTCCAAATCTGTTTTAGCACTTCCCTGCAGCCCCGTATGGCAGGTCTTTCCCCTAATGATCTGAATTGAGATGTGCCCTGTCCTGGGTGACAGATACAATCCACTCGGGATACTCCTGAAAGGTGGCAGGAAGTGACAGGTTTCATGAGGTGCCAGGGAAGCTCAGTACCACATCTCACCGTCTCTCCAGTGGGAAGGCCGAGGGCACTACCACGGCCCCTCCCAGATGCAGGGCTCATGGGTGTAAAGGGCAGGGCATCTGCTTCTCAAGGCTGTTCTTAGGTGTGATTGTGTGTGTCCTCCCAGATGAACGACAATCTCCTTGAGAGCTGGAGTGACCTGGATGAGCTGAAGGGTGCCAGGAGCCTGGAGACTGTGTACCTGGAACGCAACCCCCTGCAGAAGGACCCACAGTACAGGCGCAAAGTCATGCTGGCCCTGCCCTCCGTGAGGCAGATCGACGCCACCTTCGTCCGGTTCTGAGCCCTCCTTGTCCTCACCTGGTTCCTCTCCTCAAAGGACTGCCCAGCCACAGTTTTTTAATCCACCTGTTGCTCCTGAAGTCGTCACTCTATCAACAATCACAGACCGATGGCAATAAAGAGGCACTGATGATAGCCAGCGTGCATGATGCCGCGCACCGTTCTGAGATGCCATTGCTATTAAATCTTGCCACACAGTCTTCCCGGCTGGTTGCTCACGGTTTTGCAGTCGTGGGGAGGATGCGGGACACTCTGCATTCATGCACCAGTCATAGCTGCTTCCTCCACCCAGAGAGGGGGTCTCAGGAAAGGGGGTCTGTGAAATATTCCCGAGCTTTCCAGGGGAATGGGTTGTTCAGGGCCATCCCAGCCAGCACTTGAGCTCAAATTTGTAGGGCAGAAGCCTCTGTGATCTGCCGCACCCAGGGTTCTTCAATCTGTTGGACCAGTTGATGCCAATTTTGAGAACATTACATAAGTTAAGAAAACACCTGGGTAGCAAATGACACAGCCATGTGCTGTGATCCTCGGAGCCCTCCTTGGAGGAACAGTGACCAGGCATGGTGCTGACTGCTTCCCACGTGTGCCTGTCAGTTATCACCATACTCTTCGTGTGGGGTGAAGGTGCAGGGGTGCACAGACACCCCATGTCCCACAGCTGTGTTGTGCAGCGGCAGACGTGAGCCCAAGTGAGTCTCCACAGACAACTTCCAAAAATCTGAACTATTGACCACTTGTAATGTGGCCCCCTGTTCGGACCCTCTTGTTTCAGCTGGGAGGGTTTTGTTTTTGTTTTTTGTTTTGAGGCAGAGTCTCACTCTGTTGCCCAGGCTAGAGTGCTGGGGCGCTATAGTTCACAGCAACCTCACACTCTTGGGCTTGATTGATACTCCTGCCTCAGCCTCCCAAGTAGCTGGGACTATAGGTGCCTGCCACAACACCAAGCTAGTTTTTCTATTTTTAGTAGAGAGAGGGGTCTTGTTCTTGCTCAGGCTGGTCTCGAACTCCTGAGCTGAAAGAATCCATCTGCTTTGACCTCTCAGAGTGTTGGGATTACAGGCATGAGCCACTGTGCCTGGCATGTTTTGGCTTTTTTAATATAAAATTTACACCTAAGGTCTGGCTTTCATGCTAAATTTACACCCAAGGTCTGGTTTTCATGCGTTGTCCTCTCTCAGGGTCTCACGCTCCCCTTCCACAGAATGAGAATGAGTCACGTGGCCACTGGGGTTCTTTCCACTTCCGGGATCCTACAGCAGCATTGCCCACCTGGAGAGCCACTCCTTGCCACATGTTCAAGTTCAAATTCATTAACACGAAATCAGAAGTTCAGTTCCTTGGTTGCACTTGCCTCACTCTGGGCGCAGTCACTGGGGGGGTGGCCTGTTTCCATCATCACAGTTCTATGGGGCGCCACTGTTCTAGGCTGTTTGAATGTCACTGGGTAAGTGACCTTGGCCATCAGATGTCAGCTGCAAGGGAGCTGGAGACTTCACAGCAGTTGGCCTGTAGTTGAAGGTCACCTCGGTCCTGGTTCTCATCAGGATAACGTACAGGACTTGCCCCGTGAGCAGCTGCCTACTGAAAAGCTCACACAGGAGACAGGTGCGGGTGGCCCCAGATCATGGCTCTAGGATTCTGCCCTGGGCCAAACACCACTCAGGTCTGAGGACAAAAGAGGGACTAAGAATTTGAGTGCCATCACTGAAAAATTTATTCAGGGGAGCTCTCCACCCGAACAACTGAATCCAAGTAATGAACTGAAGGGAAAGGTAGGGCTGGGAGCAGCAGGAGCAGCAAAACCAGCCCAACCTGAATTCAAAAGAAGGCATTTGACATAATTCTTGACAAGATAGAAAACGTGCCCCCACAAGCAATTAGTGATGTGGAGCATATGTTACTGCTCCATGTTATTGTTTTTTGTAAATATGAGACTCCTGAGTTAAGGAGGGTGGTCTCCAAAACACAGTTACACACTCACCTGAGGAACTGAACATCCCGTCTCCATCCTGCCTGGGGTGCAAGAGTGCCTGTTGCATGTCGGCTCTGACGTGTGAACACAGCATACACGCAGCCCCAACTCGGACACAGGCGCAGCATTCACGCAGCCCCGACATGACGCACGTGCACCACGCATGTGCACCATACACGCAGTCCTGACACGGATGCACGCACAGCCTACACGCAGCTACGATGCAATGCATGCACAGTACCCACAGCCCAGACACAGATGCAAGTGTAACATACGTGCATGGCCAGTGACACGGAAAGAAGGGTGGAAAGCCCAACGCTGAACTTGTTGCCCTGTCTAAGCTGGGAGGGGGGCTGGTGCTGCCCAAGCAAGTCCAGAATGGGCCACCATAGGTTTTGGGGGGCAATTTCTGGCTATGCAGGTCCCGGGGCACAGTGTCACAGGCCCCTGAGGTGCGCTATCTGCAGTGAGTCTGCTGTTGGTGGCAGCTCCCTAGTAGAGGCTGTTCTGACAAGTCTGCTTTCAGAGGCATGTTCTTGGGAGCAAATGTCACATGTTAAGTAGGTTTAAAGCTGACCTGGTGTTCTCTGCTCCAGTGGCTGTGGATATGTTAGTCTTTGTGCATGTACACCCACGTATGCACTCAGCCTCTTACAGAGCCCTGGATGCCCACAGCACGACATGCAGGGCCAGGAAACGAGGTACAATGTGCCTGCTCAGCACCCCTGGGTCACGCTGCTACTGGGTCCCACGTTGCCCTTGCAAGTACCTGACGGAAGGCCTGAGGTGCCTAGCCTAACCACGGGTGCTCAGCTGCTCCCCAGTCTCCAGGCCCCTCCCACCTGCCACCTCCTGAGTCCCAAGAAACTCTGTTGGGCAAACAGGGCAGGTGATAGCTCCCCCTGAGGGGATATGCGGGACTCTGGTGTGTCCAGAGCCCAGAGTCTGAGCTGGTTTTCTGGGGCCTCTCCAGGCCACAGGTTGAGAACACAACACTGCATGAGGGGAGGGGCAGGCCAGCCAGAGGATGTAGGGTAGGAGAGGCCTGTGGCCCCAGTGACCTCAAGATGACATGTCTGGATGCAGGGCAAGAGTAAGGACAGGACCCACAGGAGCAGCCAGACCTCTGCCCTGGGAGGCACTCACAGGGCCCCAGGGACACCAAGACAGGAGAGTATCCTTCATGTCTGCCCTGCAGGAGCCAGCCCCAGGGACCCCTGAGGATCAGTGGTCAGTAGTCAGAGCCAGAAGGGTATGGTCACGAGTCCCATCACTGTCATGGATGTAAGTGTTTCCCCTTTCTGTTTCTTCTTCAGTCATTTTTGGTGACATTTTTACAGACAACTCTAACTCAGGTAAACGTCATAACTGACACAAATTCATTCATAATATTCTCTTATGGTTTTCTTAAGCTCTCCCAGTTGTGTAATTATAGCCCCATTTACTTTCTTTCTTTCTTTTTTTTTTTCTTTTTGAGACAGAGTCTCACTACATTGCCCCCTCGGTAGAGTGCTGTGGCATCACAGCTCATAGCAACCTCAAACTCTTGGGCTTAAGCAATTCTCTTGCCTCAGCCTCCCAAGTAGCTGGCACTACAGGCACCTCCCAGCTATTTTGTTGTTGTTGTTGCAGTTGTCATTATTTAGCTGGCCCAGGCCAGGTTTAAACCCACCACCCTTGGTGCATGTGGCTGGTGCTATAACCACTGTGTGATGGGCAGTGAGTCAATAGCCCCATTTTCTTTCCAGATATAGCTTTTTTTCTCTCTCTCTCTTAAATATAAGTCTTCTGGAATTGAAACTTTAACTCAAATTCACTCTTTCTCAGGTTTCAGTAAATGGATTTATGCCTATAAATCCATGTCTGCAAACTTGAACACACCCCCTGGAGGCCCTCATCCCATCAGTGTCGCCCATTTGTCTCCTCTCCTTCACTTCTAAATAATCCATAATTTCTATTGTGAGTTCTTTATTTATCCGTGAATTATTTAGAAAAGTAACTTTCCGGGGCGGTGCCTGTGGCTCAGTGAGTAGGGCGCCGGCCCCATATGCCGAGGGTGGCGGGTTCAAACCCAGCCCCGGCCAAACTGCAACCACAAAAAAAATAGCCGGGCGTTGTGGCGGGCGCCTGTAGTCCCAGCTGCTCAGGAGGCTGAGGCAAGAGAATCGCGTAAGCCCAAGAGCTGGAGGTTGCTGTGAGCCGTGTGATGCCACGGCACTGTACCAAGGGCAGTAAAGTGAGACTCTGTCTCTACAAAAAAAAAAAAAAAGGAAAAGAAAAGTAACTTTCCGATTTTGTGCCATGCCTTGGTGAAGTGAGGTGTTTCTCCGGGTTTCCTGGGACTGAAGGGTGCATAGGCAGGGAGACTTGAGTGACGTAAATCGAAAGGATGAAAGGATCTGCTTGGTGGTATAAATAATTGAATAACCACTGATTATTTTCTGGACGTGACTGGTTTATAACGTCAGAAGAAACAATGGAAAGTAAAGAACTTAATGTCCTATATACTCACCAAAAGATGAAGAAGTCAAAGGTTTGGCAAGATGGAATTCTGAAGATCACTCACTTAGGAAACAAAGCCATTTTGTATGATGACAAAGGATCTTGTTTGGAGAGTGTATTTCTTTTTTTTTTTTTTTTTTGTAGAGACAGAGTCTCACTTTATCACCCTCGGTAGAGTGCCATGGCATCACACAGCTCACAGCAACCTCCAACTCCTGGGCTTAAGCGATTCTCTTGCCTCAGCCTCCCAAGTAGCTGGGACTACAGGCGCCCGCCACAACGCCCAACTATTTTTTGGTTTGCAGTTCATCCGGGGGCCGGGTTTGAACCCGCCACCCTCGGTATATGTGGCCGGCGCCTTACCGACTGAGCCACAGGCGCCGCCCAAGAGTGTATTTCTTAAATGCCTTGAGGTGAAACCTGGAGATGACTTAGAAAGTGATCAATACTTAATCTCAGTTGAGGAGATTAAAGTCACTGGAGGTCTCACTATTAAAAAGGATGTCGTTAAAGAAGCACCAGAATTAAGTTCAAAGAGGTTTATGTCCTCTGGCTGGTCTCTTGGATGTCAGCCTGCTGGTTTAAAAAGGAAGTTTACTGTAAGTTTCTCTGTGGAAAATAATACACCAATATATACTTATATACTCCTTAGTAGAATTTGAAAAAAAATTAAAAATACATGTTTATAAAATTGTTTCAAAAAGTAGTAAATTTTGAAGCTATTATATTCTGTTGTTATTGATAAAATGATACTTCATAGTATACTTAGGTAAACAGGAAAAATAAACCCTTAGTTAGAAAAATCTTTAAAAAAAAAGAAAAGTAACTTTCCAAACTTATGGGGTATCTTTTTGCCACTTTAATACAATCATTGATTTTAGTTTACTTGCTAGAGAACTTACAGAGTCTCTCACATTTCTTGAGACTTCCTTTACGATTGATGAAAAGAATTTTTTTTTTTTTTTGTAGAGACAGAGTCTCACTGTACAGCCTGAGGGTAGAGTGCCGTGGCGTCACACGGCTCACAGCAACCTCTTAACTCTTGGGCTTACGCGATTCTCTTGCCTCAGCCTCCTGAGCAGCTGGGACTACAGACGCCCGCCACAACGCCTGGCTATTTTTTGGTTGCAGTTTGGCCGGGGATGGGTTTGAACCCGCCACCCTCGGCATATGGGGCCGGCACCCTGCTCACTGAGCCACAGGCGCCACCCGATGAAAAGAATTTTTGCATGTTTCAGGAAAGCTGAAAAAATAATCTATTTAGTCTATTACTTTTGCAGCAGGGTTCTGTATGTACCTATTAGGTCAAGTGTCTTTATTGCTCAGATTTTCATCCTTACTAAATTTTTTTTTTTTTTGTGAGACAGTCTCAAGCTGTCGCCCTGGGTAGAATGCCAAGGTGTCATAGCACACAGCAACCTCCAACCCTTGAGCTCAAGCAATCCTCTTACCTCAGTTTTTCTATTTTTAGTACCCTGTTTCCCCGAAAATAAGACAGTGTCTTATTTTAAGGTGTGCTCCCAAAGATGCGCTAGGTCTTATTTTCGGGGAAACAGGGGTAGATATGGGGTCTTGTTTTTGCTGGTCTGGAACTCCTGAGCTCAAGCAATCCACCTGCCTTGGCCTCTCAGAGTGCTAGGATTACAGGCATGAGCTACTGCACCTGGGCCTCATCCTTACTATTGATCATCTTTTCTCTTGATCTATGAGATTCTGGTGGAGCAAGTTAAAATCTTTTCAGAAATAGAAGGTTGTGAGTTGGTTTTTTTTTTTTGTAGAGGCAGAGTCTCACTTTATCGCCCTGGGTAGAGTGCTGTGGCGTCACACAGCTCACAGCAACCTCCAACTCCTGGGCTTAGGTGATTCTCTTGCCTCAGCCTCCGGAGCAATTGGGACTTACAGGTGCCCGCCACAATGCCTGGCTATTTTTTTGTTGATGTTTGCCTGCGGCTGGGTTTGAACCCGCCATCCTCGGTATATGGGGCTGGCGCCCTACCCACTGAGTCACAGGCACCGCCCTGAGGTTGTGAGTTTTTTCATGTAGGTATGTTGGGCTTTGCTTTATGTATTTGTAGGTTCCTTGTTGCATAGAAGCTCACACTTGGGATCTCTTCAAAGTAGATACTTTTTCTTTTTTGTCCTTCAAAAAAGAACAAAAGAGGCTGGGCACCTGTAGCACAGTGGTTATGGCATCAGCCAATGCACCGAGGCTGGCAGGTTCGAAACCAGCCCTGGCCAGCTAAACAATGACGGCTGCAACCAAAAGAAATAGCCGGGCATTGTGGTGGGCACCTGTAGTCCCAGCTACTTGGGAAGCTGAGGCAAGAGAATCTCTTAAGCCCAAGAGTTTGAGGTTGCTGTGAGCTGTGACACTACGGCACTCTACTGAGGGTGACATAGTGAAACTCTGTCTCAAAAAAAAAAAAGAAGAGGGCGGCGCTTGTGACTCAGTGAGTAGGGCGCTGGCCCCATATGCCGAGGGTGGCGGGTTCAAACCCAGCCCCGGCCAAACTGCAACAACAAAAAAAAAAATAGCTGGGTGCTGTGGCGGGCGCCTGTAGTCCCAGCTGCTCGGGAGGCTGAGGCAAGAGAATCGCTTAAGCCCAGGAGCTGGAGGTTGCTGTGAGCTGTGTGATGCCACGGCACTCTACCGAGGGCCATAAAGTGAGACTCTGTCTCTACAAAAAAAAAAAAAAAAAAAAAAGAAGAATGCTAAACAATATAACAATTACTGTCTATATTTATATTTATATAATATATAAGGGTTTTTTTTTTTTGTAGAGACAGAGTCTCACTTTATGGCCCTCGGTAGAGTGCCGTGGCATCACACAGCTCACAGCAACCTCCAGCTCCTGGGCTTAAGCGATTCTCTTGCCTCAGCCTCCCGAGCAGCTGGGACTACAGGCGCCCGCCACAACACCCGGCTATTTTTTTGTTGCAGTTTGGCCGGGGCTGGGTTTGAACCTGCCACCCTCGGCATATGGGGCCGGCGCCCTACTCACTGAGCCACAGGCGCCACCCTTATATAAGGGTTATTTTATATATTTATCCCTCTTTTCTTTTCCTTGTTCTGCTTATTTTGATATAGGGTGCCCCCTATTTGGGGCCGGACAAGGACCCCCTCCCTCCATTTTCTAGACCTAAGCAAACAGTTTGGAGAGTTTTTCTCTCCAAACTGCACTTTGTGAATACAAGTGAGACAGGAGAGGGGCAGTTTTCCAGAGCTAAAAGAACTGCGTTCATTTGTTAATACCCTCATTCAGTCAGTTGCTTATCAACATTAGGTCTGTCAAGTTCTGGTCAAGTGTAATTCCCCAAACAGTATAATGCCCATAGACAAAAGACTTACACAGGGATTTTCCATGTGGGTCTCCTCCTCACCTGCAGGGGCTCTGTTGTCTTCCCTTCCTTCTATCACTTACTATCTAATAAATCCTATCTACCAGCCTGAGTCAGAGTGAGACGCCATCTCTACAAATAGCCGGGCGTTGTGGTAGGTGCCTGTAATCCCAGCTACTCAGGAGGCTGAGGCAAGAGAATTGCTTGAGCCCAAGAGTTTGACATGGCTGTGAGCTATGACACCACAGTAGTCTACCAAGGGTGACCAAGTGAGACTCTGTCCCAAAATAAATAAATAAATCTTATCTAATCACTGATCTCTGTGGTCCGTGAGTTCATTCTTGGAATCTCCAAGAATAAGCACCTACTACAGAAAGAAATTCCAGCAATAATTTGGTACTGATAGCATATATTTCTATTATTTTAAGTGTCACCCTTAGAGAACCCTTATATTTTTTAGCATTCTTAACTATGTATTGTCCTAATAAAGCTTGAATGAATCTGATTTTATCTCCTTTCTGTGTACATATTGAGGACATGCCTTACCTATTAAGCACCAATCACTCCATCTTATTTTTTTATTTTTTGAGACAGAATCTCACTATGTCACCCTCGGGAGAGTGCCGTCGCAGCACAGCTCACAGCAACCTTAAATTCTTGGGCTTAAGCCATTCTCTTCCCTCAGACCCTGAAGTAGCTGGGACTGACTACAGGTGCTTGCCACAACGCCCAGCTATTTTTTAGTTGCAGTTGTCACTGTTGTTTAGCAGGCCCGGCAGGGCTTGAACCCACCAGCTTCAGTGCATGTGGCCGGCAACTGAGCTACAGGCTCTGAGCCAGCCATCTCATTGTTATGTAGTTTTAGTTTTACATAAAATCATGAAGAAAACATTTTTAGTCATTTGTTCATCAAAGTTATTGGTGTATTTTTTTAATTTCTGTGGTTTACAATGATTTCTTTTTTCTTTATTTTTTTCTTTTTTTTTGAGGCTGAGTCTTGCTAAGTCACCCTCAGTAGAGTGCTGTGGTGTCACAGCTCACAGCAACCTCAAACTTTTGGGCTTAAGTGATTCTGTTGCCTCAGCCTCCCGAATAGCTGGTACTACAGGCACCAGCCACAACACCTGGCTATTTTTTTTTTTGGTTGTAGTTGTCATTGTTGTTTAGCAGGCCCAGGCCAGGCTCAACCCCAACAGCCTGGGTGTATGTGGCTGGCTCCTACTCACTGAGCTACAAGCGCCAAGCCTAAGATCATTTCGTATACATTGCCATCCCTCTGAGTTCTTTTTTCTTCTTGCTAAAGTATATTTTTTAATAGTTCTTTCAGTGAAGATTTGTGGTTGATAGGCTTTTAGATTTTAATATATATATATAAAATATCTCTCTGTCCCTTGTTCTTTCAAATAACAGTATAAAATTCTAGGTTAAAAGTTACTTTCCAGAGGGCACAGTGGCTCATACCTGTAATAATTTGAGAGGCTGAGGTAGGAGGATTGCTTGAGGGGAAGAGCTTGAGACCAGTCCTGAAATGTAGCAAAAACCTGTTTCTGCAAAACAAATAAACAAAAAGCTATTTTTGGCTGGGCCAGGTGGCTCATACCTGTAATTCCAGCACTTGGGAGGCCAAGGTGGGTGGATTCCCTGAGCTAACAGGTTCGAGACCAGCCTAAGCCAGAGCAAGGCCCTGTCTATAAAAAATAGCAGGGCCGGCGGTGCCTGTAGCTCGAAGGAGTAGGGCATCAGCCCCACATGCCAGATGTGGCAGGTTCAAACCCAACCCTGGCCAAAAACTGCAAAAAAAAAAAAAAAATAGCTGGGCCTTGTGGCAGGTGCCTGTAGTCCCTGCTACTCAGGAGGCTGAGGCAAGAGAATTGCTTGAGCTCAGGAGTCTAGGGTTACTGTGAGCTATGATGCTATAGCACTCTATTGGGGGTGACAAAGTGAAATTCTGTCTCAAAAATAAATAAATAAATAAAAATGCTATTTTCCCTCAGGTCTTTGGGAATAGTATTCTTTTGTGACTTGGCTTTTTCTGGTTGTTAGCATGCATAGCATTTAATTTTTTTCCCCTCATTTTCCTTGATTTGTTTCACTAACAAGCATCAGTCAAGTTAGAGTTTATTTTAAAAGTATCTCACTGAAAGCTGGGGTGGGGGTGGGGTAGCTCCACCTGTAATCCTAGCACTCTTGGAACCTGAGGCAGGTGGGTCACCTGAGCTCACAGGTTTGAGATCAGTCTGAGCCAGAGTGAGAACTTGTCTCTAAGAATAGCCTGGGATGGCCAGGCAAGGTGGCTCACGCCTATAATCCTAGCACTCTGGAAGGCCAAGGTGGGTGTATTCCCTGAGCTCACAGGTTCAAGACCAACCTGAGCCAGAATGAGACCCCTTGTCTAAAAATAGCTGGGCATTGTGGCGGGTGCCTGTAGTCCCAGCTATTTGGGAGGCTGAGGCAAGAGAATCATTAAAAGCCTAAGAGTTTGAGGTTGCTGTGAACTATGACGCTATGGCACTCTACCAAGGGTGACAGAGTGAGACTGTCTCAAAAAAAAAAAAAAAAAAGAAAAGAAAGAAAGAAGGAAAGAGGGCGGCGCCTGTGGCTCAGTCAGTAGGGCGCCGGCCCCATATACCGAGGGTGGTGGGTTCAAACCTGGCCCCGGCCAAACTGCAACCAAAAAATAGCTAGGCATTGTGGTGGGCGCCTGTAGTCCCAGCTACTCGGGAGGCTGAGGCAAGAGAATCGCTTAAGCCCAGGAGTTGGAGGTTGCTGTGAGCTGTGTGAGGCCATGGCACTCTACCGAGGGCCATAAAGTGAGACTCTGTCTCTACAAAAAAAAAAAGAAAGAAAGAAACAGTAAGGAAGCTGAGTGCAGCTTATAGCAAGGGAGAGCTCTGCCAGGGAGGCCCAGTGTCTCTGAGCAGAGTGGGCAGTTGGTGGTGCAGAGGTCAGGGATTGAATATTTTCATGGTATGAGTAGGATGACATCATCTGTAGAATGGGCTGTCACCTCTACTAGAAATAAAGCATTAGCCTCTATGGGACCCATTTTAGGGTTAGGAATGAGACAATCCAGCCCATCCTCCCCTGGGAATCCCACCCAGTTAAAGGTATTGTCAGGGTATTTTGTTTGAAAATAATTTCCCCGTCATTCCCCGTCAGTCATCCTCAGGCTTCAGAGCCAGGAGCAAAACACAGGGGCAGAACAGGGAAAGGTGGAAAAACTGAGAAGGGCTGACCCAGAGGCACTGGCAGCAGCAGCCCATAGCCCCCATGGAACAGGCCTCTTCTGCAGGTACCAGGCTTTCTGGGATGATAATGGATGCTGCTCCCTTCCAGGAGCTCCCAACTGCTGCTTGCCCCACCATACCTGGGAGCAGTGCTAGAGGCCACTCTGGACTTGTCTTTATCAGGACCAGAGGCAGGCATTTCCTCTGACTGGCACCACCTCCTGATGCCCAACGTCCCTGAGTTTGGAGGTTAGAATGAACTGGGAGCACTGCTGGCCAACCAGGCAATGGTGGAGAATGAGGTGAGCCTCCAGCCCAGCTCTGCAGCCCACCCATCTGCCCCCACCTGGCAATCTCCCTCTGCTCTCTCCCTCTCCCGCCTCTTTCTTGGAGCCAAGGATGGCCAGCCCAAAGCTCAGAGAGGAACCTCCCACCCCCACCCTGTCCCTTACCGTGAAGTCACAGGGGTGGAGCTGGTCTGCCTAAAGGATAGTGTTCCAAGCACACTGCAGCCCACTCCCCTCAACTCAGCCCCCACTGGAGTCCTCTTGGAGTACCCCCAGCCAGCCACTTGGCCTTTCGGTAGCTATCCCTTCTGACACCCCCATGTCCATGAGCCAGTGCCCTCCTTCCACCTCAGCAGTGGCTCTGAAACCCAGGCTCCAGCTGTGCCCTGTCCCCGGGCACACCGCCTCCCCACTGTACCCTCTCAGTCCACCCAGACTCTTGTCGCCCAAGCCCCTTGTCCATTCTTTTTTTTAAATTTCAGATTAATGTGAGAGAGTACAATTAGGTTACAATGTTTGCGTTAGGTGAAGTTCCTGTTAGTGTGCAGCACACCATCCCCCTCCTTCTTCCCCGCCCCTGCCCTCCATCTCTAATTGAGTTTTTCTCTGTGTGGACCTGTGTCCGGCCGTCGACTAGCTCCATATTAGTACTGAGGACATGGATGCTTGGTGTCCACTCTTTCTTGAACCTGGACCCCTTTCCGTCCTAGGCACCATCAACAGCCTCTGGCAGTGTCCTTCTGGCTGTCCTGTGGGACAGGAGGGCTGACACACAGCAAGCATCCAAATGGGGAGTATTTGGGAATGAGATTTTTCCCCTTTATCATGAAAGTAGAAAGGTTGACAGGAAGTGCATTCCCATGTCACCTGGTGGATGTTCTTTCATAAACTTTTCCGTATGTTTATTATATGCAATTGTTTCCCAAATGGGATAACAGGCCAGGCAATTCTGACTTGTGTCTGCTGCCATCCTCCCCAATTATCTTCTGTTACTGTGACTTACTGCTGTCCCTCTGTCACACAGTTCCTAACTCAGCCTGAGTCCTCTTACTGTAGGGACACAGATTTTCTTTCTCTGCCATCACAAATGTTGGAACACCCTTGAATCTATCTGTGCCTATCTTCATAGGTTCCCTGAGGGCACAGCTCTAGAAGTGGAACTCAAATGTCAAAAAGGATATATACACCTTTTGTTTTTTGAGACATTTCATCTCATTTCGTCACCCTCGGTAGAGTGTTGTGGCATCACAGCTCACAGCAACCTCAAACTCCTGGGTTCAAGTGATTCTCTTGCCTCAGCCTCCCTAGTAATTGGGACTACAGGTGCCTACCTGTTAAACAACAATGAAACAAGAATGCCCGGCTATTTTTGTTTGTTTAGCAGGCCTGTTTGGGTTCAAACCCTAAGCACGTGGCCGGCACCCTAACCACTGAGCTACGGGCACCCCGATACACTTTTTTTAATGCAGATGTACTTTTATTTATTTGTTGTTGCATTTTGGCTGGGGCCAGGTTTGAACCTACCACCCTCGGTATATGGGACCGGCACCCTACTCACTGAGCCACAGGCACTGCCCCTGATACACTTTTTAAGATGCTACCAACTTGGGTGGTGCCTGTGGCTCAGGGAGTAGGGCGCCAGCCCCATATACCGAGGGTGGTGGGTTCAAACCCAGCCCCGGCTGAACTGCAACCAAAAAATAGCTGGGTGTTGTGGCCGGCGCCTGTAGTCTCAGCTGTTGGGGAGGCTGAGGCAGGAGAATCGCTGAAGCCCAAGAGCTAAAGGTTGCTGTGAGTCCTGTGACATCATGGCACTCTACCGAGGGCGGTAAAGTGAGACTGTCTATACAAAAAAAAAAAGATGCTACCAACTTGTCCCCAGAACAGGCCTCTCAACAACTACATTGTTGCTGCTGGGCACAGTGCCCATGTTCCCCATTTCTGGATCTGGTGCACACTCACCTGCCTGTACTAGGGCCATTCTCTGCCCTTGTTAAGGGCTCCCCTCAAAGGGCCAGGGGGACACGGGGAGCTGGGGCTGGACACAGCTGGGGCCTTAGCTGACCACACAACCCCACTGGACACGGTGAACCTGGGAGACTTAGCATGGAGAGCTTTAGCCACTCAGCATACAACTTCACTGGACAAAGCCTTTATTACAAAATCCATGCGTTTCCTTTCAGTTATTTTTATTGTTGTTTCTTATAAGATATATTTATTGAAACACAAGGACTCAGGCTGGGAGAGGTGGCTGATGCCTGTAATCCCAGCATTTGGGATTGCCTAAACTCACAGGTTTGAGACCAGCCTGAGCCAGAGACCCCATTCTCTAAGAATAGCTGGGCGTTGTGGTGGACACCTGTAGTCCCAGCTACTTGGGAGGCTGAGGCAAGAGGATTGATTGAACCCAAGATTTTGAGGTTGCTGTAAGACACATGGCATTCTACCAAAGGTGACCAAGTGAGACTCCCAAAAAAACACAAGAGGATGGTCAGGTTGTACTCTGACAAGCTTCCATATGAATACAATGTTGTGAGCAGCACTTGGGTCAGACCAGGGTGCTAAGGCTGTGTGCCCCTCCCCAAGAATAGCCACCACCCTGGCCACTAAGCCAGGGGTGGAGCCCCAGAATCCGACTGTGACTTAAAACGTATCACAGCCATGAGCTTCACAAAGGGCAGTGAGCGGTGTACCAATCTGTGATCCTGTGGGGCTGTTTCCTTTCTGGCTGGGGGTCATTTTGTTAAGTGTGTAGCTGTCTATGGTATTTACAAGTGGAACTGCAAACCCACCTTCGGCCTCTCAGCAGCAGGAGCACCAGGCCCCTTGCTCCACCCACCTCTGAGTACACCCTGCCCTGGGGCTGACTGCAGTGTCCAGAGCCAGGACCTAGCCCTGTACCTCAAATCTTCCCCAGGGGCCAAAGCTGATCCTGGGAACTGATCGGACAGAGAGGACAGACAGGAACAGCCATGCTGCTCCGAGGAGAGGTGTCTTGCCCTCAATAGCAGGAACTGTCGGCAGCAGAGTAGCCAGAGGACAGGAAGCTAGCCCCAGTGGCGACACCCTGCTCATGGCTGACGAGACCCAGAGGACATTCAACAGCATCAAGGCCACTGGGGAACCATGACAAAGATGAGGCCACCTATGGGTGTCCAGTTACACCAGAGTCGCAGGAAATGCAAACACACGGGGGATAAAACGAGTCTCAGCACACTGTATCTGGTTTTGGGTTTTATTTTAGAATTTATAAAATTCCAGTGTCATCCGTATTCATGAGCCTTTACACATGTTTGCATATAATCTTCAAATTTCGAAGTTAAGGCCAAGGGATGGATTGTAGCTGTGGAAACATTCGCTACGGAAGACATTGTACAAGAGGGAGGGACCCACTCGCCATGCCCAGGGCTCTCCTGACAGCATCAGAGGCTTTAGGGAAGAGGGGCCCGGGTACAGTCATTTCATAATCTTTAAAAAAAAAAAAGACCCTTGAACAGAGGAAGGAAGAGATGCACCTAAGATATTCAGCATTACACGGACATGTGCAAAAATATGTTGAGAATTTAAAATCTGCCCTTTTCAGGGTGGGGAGGCAGGGGCCTGACATTTCTGGAGGACACTGTGGGAAAGACAGAGGAGGGTGTCAAATGGACACAAGTGGGAGGTGGAGAAATAGGATGGAGGGAAGGGTATCCTCTCCTCTAAAGCTCCCCAGGGACAGAAAGGCAAACAAGCACTTTCTCCCCTTCTTCCCACACCGAGCCCAGAACACTGAAGGGAACACTGCCATCCCTGCTTCCTCTCCTACCCTCACCACTTGAGTGGATGGGGACTCACCTAGAAGGGAGTTCAGACGTGTTCTGAGCAAGCCTGGATTTGTGCCAGAGCCCCAGAGGCTGAAGATGGCTGAACTTGAGTCATTAGACAGAGTAGCAAACTCTGGGGCAGGCGTCCAGACAGAGAGACAGCCTCCAGGGGAGGGCTGTGAGAAGGGCAAGTCAGCTTTCTAGGAACTCAAGTACCCAGGCAGGGAATTCACTAGAGGCCCTGTCATCTCTGTGGGGGACAGAGGTAGGGCTGGGAAGACCAGATGACTCAGAGACCTATGACACGATCCTTTCTTGTTCAGCCATGCCAGGGGTTTGGGGGGACACCTTACCCACTAAGACTGGCAGTTAGGATGTCTTGCTGTGTCCCTAGGTGGGGAGCAGAGTGCCCTCAGCACCCGGCTGTTCAGGGCTCACAATGCCTCCCCCTCTTGGTCCAGACTCTACCCCAAGACGATGCAGCCCAGCTCTCGAGGCTGACAGCCTGACCTGTCCCCTGGGGCAGGAACCTGCACTTGCACTCTAGGTCACCCCACAGACCCACCTATGGCTCAGGAGGTGGAGCTCAGGCACACGGCTCCACAGCAAACCCACAACCACCAGAAATTAAGTGAGAGACAAGTGTGGGGGTGGCACTCATCACACCCGAGACCACCACCGCACTGGCTGAGGTAGAAAGAAAGCAGTGGACACGTGGGGTCTGGGACAGGCATCAGGGCCTGCAGGCGGTGCAAACAAGCTGAGCTATCACCCAAAGGCAATTGCCTGAGGAAAAAGTCGGTCCCTCACCTCCTGCTGGTCTTAGGTGACAAGACACGTTGACATCACAGGGAACCCAGGTGGTACGCACACCCTGTATGACCTCACCCCAGGCTGCGATGACCAGTCCCGGGCTGTGGGTATGGCAGTGGGGCTGAGGGACATGTAGTGCTTTCAGACCCCCAAGCAAGTGGAGTCAGGACCACCTAAGAAACTGAGTCACTCACCTCCAGCCCCAGGACACTGGCCTGCCTGTGTCCAGACCCAGGTCCCTCTCCCACCCTGTTGTCTGCTGCATGGGCGCGGCAGCTGGCAGGGCTGACCACGCTCTAAGGAAAGGGAAGTCTGGACAACAGGCAGGAGGGAGGTGGGAAAGGAAGAGGGAAACGTTTTGGCTTTTATAAAGTCAAGGAAATTTATTTCCTGAGGTCATGACACAGGAAGTCGACTCCTAGCCACACTGCGGAGCTCTCGTGGTGAAGGTCAGCGTGCTGACATGCTGGGTGGACCAGGAAGCTGGAGTCTGTGTTATTATGAAATGCTCGATTACTTTTGCTTAGTGTTAAAACGGTGGAGGCCCAGAGCCACGCGCCAGGGAGCTGATCCTGAGCGGGTGAAGACCAGGCCCCAATAAGTAGCCGCACACAGCTGGCCACACCAGGCTTCACTGCAAGACCTCGGGAAAGGGAGAGTGCCGACAATTTACGGAGCGTCCAGCTGCTGGATTGGATGAGGCACACCACTGTGCAGTTGGGTTCAGGTCAGCAGGCTGGAGAGGTTCTGCTTTTTGATCATTATCGTTTGGGACCCCACGGGAGGGTCTTAGGGGCCACCTGAGCCCCAAAGCTGGGAAATTCCTCAGAGCTGCTCATGTCTGGAGCCTGCGTGGGGAAAGGGTGCTGTGTCAGTGGTTGCTCCCCTGCCCCCCCCCACGGCTCCTGAGCAGCTGCAGCCCTGCCGCCCCCACCGTCCTGCCTGACCTTCTCACTGCTGTTTGCGGTCCAGGGAGCATCTCGCACCACAAAACCTCTGGACGGTGCCTTAGACTCCTCGTGCGCTGGGGGCTTTGCATAAACCTGAAGCACCTCACTATCCACCACGTCGGCCAGCTGCAGGGCATAGGGTGTGGAGACCAGGCCATCAGCTCTGAGGTTGCTCTCAATATACCCTGGTAAGATGTGACAGCCCCTGCCCAGCTGTCATTCCTGCACCTGGCCTGCCTTGGGAAGCACACAAGCTGCCCAGGACCAGGGCGCCTCTAGACCGGACTGGGCCCCCAACTCACGTATTCCTCCTCCAGGTTGAGGATGTGGTCTATGGCCTCCTCCACATTCTCGGGGAGCCCCGTCACACTGACGCAGTTGGGGTCTGGGGCCCCACTCTGTGGGAAGCGAATGTCCACCTGGAAGGAGCACCTGTCAGCTAAGAGGCTCAAAGCGCAGACTCTGACCAAAGCGTCACCACTGTATGTCTATTTCTAGCAAAGAGTTTTCCCTCTGACTTATAAAAATGTAGCAATCTAGCTTCAGAGCTGTTTCTTCCTTCAAGTAAGTCACCTTAATCACCAGGTTGGACTAATTTCTGGCACTTCTGAGGACAAAGGGCACTTTGTCCTCAGAAGACATAGTGGGCCAGGTACAGGCTGCTCACTCTTGTGTGAAACTCACCTAGTCCCCTAGGTAACTGCCAAGTTTAAGGGCCGGTCTTGCCCTCCTGATGGCCCATGCCACCCCTGCCGAGGTGTCACTGTCTGTGCATGCCAGTTGGGCTGCAGCCTCACTACCACTGAGCCAGGAGCCTGAGGGAAGAGCACCCCTGCCCACGCCTTCTAGCCCTGCATTGAACATGACCCACAGACCCACCTGTGGCTGAGGAGATGGAGCCACCTCCGTCTGTGGCCCAGACAAAGCGATGCAGGACTCAAGTGGCCCCCAGGCAGTGTGGGGTCCTCACCTGCTATGGCCCCCACCCCGGCTGGAGCTCACCTTGAATTCATCCATGATTTTGCGAATGGCTTTGCCGCGGGCACCAATGATGCGGGCATGGACACGGTGGTCCAGCGGGACGTCCTCAGAAACCATCTGTTCAAGTTCACCCACAATTCTCAGTATAGCGTCCCGGGCAGCTTCTGTGTTCTTCTCGTATCCTGTGATGGTGATTTGGTCCTGAGGCTAGAAAGGGTGTGCAGTCAGAAAAGTGGGGTGCCTCACCAGGACCTCAACAGGCCTATGCGGCCGGGAAACAAGCGAAGCACGGCGGGTACCAGCACCCCTCAGCTCCCGCCATCCCCGAGTGTGAATGGAAAGAGGGCCTCCCAGCAAGACCCGGGAGACGCATGCCTGTCATCCCTGCACCTGGCTTGCCTTGGGAAGCACAGCATTATGGACACAGCGGGCAAAGGCCTCAGCCTCCTGCTGCTTTGCCCAGGTGACCTAGGGTGTCTCTGTGCTGGAGGCTGCCCGTGGGCACGCACTGCCCACAGCAAGACCCTGCCTCCCTCAGAGGCCCTCCAGCTTGGTCTCCGGTGGTCCCAGGTTGACACACTCAGCTCAGGGTATGTGGGAATATACATCGACACAAGACAGCACCCGCATCCACAAGGCAGGAGGGGACAGTGCCATAGTGAAAGGACAAACAAGGAGACAGATGCACAGGAAGACCCAGCCTGGGAGTGCAGAGAAGACCCCATAGGACAACAGCCTGGGAGCAACCACAGTACAGACTAAAGCAAGATGCTGCGGGCGGGCACTTCCCCAGGACCGGTCGAGCAGAGCTGAGACACCCGCAGCCAGTCAGCACACATCACGCATCAAGCTCCACCAAAAGAAAGATAAACTCTCCCTGGAGAAAGCTGCTCATAACAAAGAATATACTTGCCCTACTCTACCTGAATGACTACACTAATGACTTTAAGAACTCATAATTACGTGAAAAAGTAGATAGAAATAAAGGGTAGTGAGGGTGAGGGGTTTCAGAGAGCTAACCTCTCAAGATGGAGATGATTAGTTAAGCAATGTCCTGCGGGTGAGGACTCTGGGAGCAAGGCTGCAGGTAGATTCACCCCTCTGGCCTGCTAACTTTTTTATTATTATTTCTTGCCTCAGCCTCCCGAGTAGCTGGGACTACAGGCGCCCGCCACCTTTTTTTTTTATTTTTGAGACAGAGCCTCAAGCTGTCGCCCTGGGTAGAGTGCTGCGGCATCACAGCTCACAGCAATCTCCAACTCCTGGGCTCAAGTGATTCTCCTGCCTCTGCCTCCCAAGTGGCTGGGACTACAGGCACCCACCACAACGCCCGGCTATTTTTTTTTTTTTTGGTTGCAGCCGTCATTGTTGTTTGGTGGGCCCAGGCTGGATTTGAACCCACCAGCTCAGGTGTATGTGGCTGGGCGCCTTAGCCGTTAGAGCCACAGGCACTGAGCCGTGGCTTGCTGACTTTTTTTTTTTTGCGGTTTTTGGCCGGGGCTGGGTTCGAACCCGCCACCTCCAGCATATGGGGCCAGGGCCCTACTCCTTTGAGCCACAGGCACCACCCAGCTTGCTGACTTTTAAAAAAGTGTGTGTGACTCGAAAGATTCCAAAGGAAGAGGCTGGGGAGACACCGGAGGTCAGGCGGGCAGGAGCCCACCATGTGTCAGCTACAGGGTTCAGGGAGGCGTTTCCAGGCAGCCAGAGAGCCTGGCCACTGAGGCTGGCTGATGCGAGACCATGGCAATCCGTAGTCTTCAGCAGAGCGCGCCAGGCCTGAGGAAGGGACCCACGCATGTCAGAGCCAGATGGGCAGGGGTGGGGCTACCTCCCCCTCGCTATACGCAGCAGGAGGCAGGGGATGCTCCATGCCCACTTGCCTCCCAGGAGCCCCAGGTGTGTGTGTGTGTGTGTCTGTGTGAAGGGGCTACACCTGCAGGCCCAACCTCTCAAAAGAACCAACCAGAGCCCCCGCACCTCAAACCCCCCGTACACATGGCGCTGAGGACAGCTCTCCCAGCCAACAAATGCCAAGACATGGCCCAAAGCCCAAGATGGCCTCAGCTATTCAGGGACTGGTTCTCTGAAGTCGGCCCTCCTGTCCTGTATACAGAGTACAGCACGCACGTTGGCTTGGTCACTCACTGCTCCCAAGGCAAGTGAAGGCCAACAAAGACCCAGCTGCCCCAGTGTCTCGCCCGGGTGTCATTCTCACCTGACTGCTATCGTCCTTATCAGGAAACTGGATGTTCACATCATGTTCCAAGCGGATTTGGGTAATCACTGCCCCCTTTCTGCCAATAATTTTGGGATGATATTTAGGGTCCACAGTGACACTCAGCTTAAAACTCCTTAAAGCCTACAAATGAAACAAATGACCATGAGGCAGCTGACAGGGTTCCAGTGACCACCCATCCTGGTCCAGCAGGGCACCTGTCATCCCAGAACAAAGCTCTGGTCCTCAGTTGGCCCCTGTGCTCCAGAACAGTGGGACTCTCTCTAGCCCAAGAGTCTGAGGTTGCTGTGAGCTGTGACACCATGGCACTGTACCCAAGCACTGTGACCCCTGACACCTTGGGTCATCTGCTAATTATGAAAACCGGCCACTCCATACAAGGCACAGAAACCTTTCAAAAGGAGGCTCAACAGAGTTCATCTGGCAACTGATGGGAAAACAGGGCCTAGGAACTGGCACAGCTGGGCAGGGAGGCCCCAAGCTCAGGACTTTGAATCTGTGAACAACGGGTCTGACAAATGACTATAAAAAAAGAGTCCTGGTCTGGCAGTGCCTGTGGCTCAAGGAGTGGGGCACTGGCCCCATACGCCGGTGGTGGCGGGTTCAAGCCCAGCCCTGGCCAAAAACTACAAAAAAAAAAAAAAGAGTCCCGGTTTTTCTAGGGCTTGGGCACAGAAGTAGGTAGCAAAACTGTCAAAGAGACAGAACCCTGGGCATCAGTAGCCAAAGCTATAACCTGGTTAGAGGACAGAACCCCAAGTCCAGGCAAGGCAGACTGTGTGAGCAGGTCACAAACTCTGTCCCCACTGGTTCCCTGCTGAACAGCCACTCCCAGCACCACCTGCCCTCACCGAGCAGCTTGCCAGTCCTGCTGAGGCCATGTGGGGCCTTCGCCCTCCTCACCAGCACCCAGCGGGCTGCATGTCCACCCCTGAGTCTACAGGGCATATGCTGGGGGCTCCCCCAACCTTTCCTATAGGGTCTGAGGCACCATTCCAATTTGGTTTTAAGAGAAATACCAAATTAACACAAAAGCCCGACTTTGTCACTACTCTGTTAAAAAGAGAACAGTGTTGGCTAGGTGCCTGTGGCTCAAGCGGCTAGGACACCAGCCACATACACCTAAGCTGGTGGATTTGAATCCAGCCCAGGCCTGCTGAACAACAATGATGGCTGCAACCAAAAAATAGCCAGGTGTTGCTCAGGAGGCTGAGGCAAGAGAATCGCGTAAGCCCAAGAGTTAGAGGTTGCTGTGAGCCATGTGATGCCACAGCATTCTACCTGAGGGCGGTACAATGAGACTCTGTCTCTACAAAAAAAAAAAAAAAAAAAAAAAAAAAAAAAATTGCCAGGCGTTGTGATGGGTCCCTGTAGTTCCAGGTACTTGGGAGGCTGAGGCAAGAGAATCACTTAAGCCCAGGAGTTGGAGGTTGCTGTGAGCTGTGATGCCACAGCACTCTACCCAGGGTGACAGCTTGAGGATCTGTCTCAAAAAAAAAAAAAAAAAAAAAAAAAGAGAGAACAGTGCCATGCCCCCAGCCTACTCTATAGCAAGCCCTCTGGACGGTGACTGCACCCTGGCGCTGTCAGGGTCTCACCCCAGCTGCCCTGTTCTAACTGGGATGCTGACATCTCTAAGGATTTCCCTTGATCCTGAAGTGTGCCCCGGGGCTGAGAACCACATCCTGCCTCTGCCCCACTGGCCCTGCTGCACTCACCCGGTCCTCCTGCTCAGCCTGTAGTTCCTTCACTCGCTCTAGCAGCCCTGCCTTGGCACGGTCCAAGTTTGCAGTGAGGCCCGTGATGGCGATGATGTCGGACTGCAGCTCAGGTGCGGGGACATGTATGTTCACCTGTAGGGAGAGGGCAGACTTGACAACCCTGCAGGGCGGCAGACTCAGACGAGGGACAGGGAGGCCCTGCAGGAGGTAGCTGGCACCCCAGACAGGGTGGGAGGTGGCTAGATGACTCCAGCTCCCAGGAGAGGACAGGACATGGCAGCACCAGCCATGATGCAGCCCAGGGCCCTACCTCAAACTCATCCATCATCTTGCGGATCCCACTCCCCTTCTGCCCAATGATGTATCGGTGAAGGTCAAAGGGCACTTCCACCTCGATAGTAACAGGAACCAAAGCCTGCAAGGATGACGGTTGCAGTCAAGCTGTGTTGAGTGGCAGGTGGAGTGATGGACCCCGTAACGCCAGCAGCATGCCACCAGGACCTTAACTCCAACACCCCACGTGACCAGCCTTCACGTCCATGATGTGCACCACTCACAAAACACAGAGCTCTTGCTGGTTGTTCACTGAGGCACACAAGGCTCAGGGTACATAGGGCTCAGCAAACTGAGGCTGGAGGCCACACTCGGGACCCCTGTAAGCAGCACCCTTCCACAGCCTTCACACCTGTGGGGCCAAGAGCTTGGACTTCATGCCACTATCCAAGGAAGGGGCCTCCATAGGCTCTGCTTGCTGGGCATGGTAGACACCATGGCACTGTACTTTCACAGCAGATGCGAGGGTCCACTGCCACTCCACCTGCTTCCCCCCACACCCCCGGCCTGCTGTCCGGCCCTACAGTGGAGGACAGGGAGCCCCGACGCACCTCCAAGGCCTCCTTGGCAGCCTCACACTTCTCTCTCCGGCCAGAGATGGTGATGATGTCACACCTCCTTGGAGAGCCGGGCTCGGCCTCCTTGGCCTCTCTGCCGTCACCAGCTTCGTCCCCGTTCTCCTGGACCACAGGCTCCATGCTGTGAACTAGGGATAAAGAGGAAGGGGACAGTTGACAACTGCTCCAAGACACCCCATGCTTTGCACAGAACACGGCATCTGTGAAGCACCTATTGCGTGCTGGGTAGTAAAAGAGAGAGAAGACTCAGCCTGTCCTCCAGGAGCTGAGGTCTGGGCTGAACGAGTAGACAGGATGCGCCCACACAGCCAGCCTCGGGTGGGGCTCCTGGGCCTGAGTGCAACCTGTAGGCTCAACACAGTGACTGTGAAGTCTGCATCCCCACGTCCTCACCTAAAAACAGAGCTAATAGCAACTAGGGCGGAGGACCAAGTATGCTCAGACAAGTTACATCTGTAGAGCAGCACCGTGCTGGCCACTGTGTATGGGACATGGCTGTGCAGGCTCTCTGGGGAGGCTGTGTGGTCTGGCCTCGATGAACTGGCTCAGGAAGGGCAATGGATAGGCTGAGACATAGTCACAGAGAGGCCACTATACCCACACCAGCCCCATGTGCCAGAAAGAAAAGAGACCCTCGGGGATAGGGGTATCTGCAGGACACAGATGCCAGCTGAGGGGGCCCTGGGCTGCACTGGGAGACCACGTGACCACATGACACCACAGCCACACTTGTCCCTGATCCAGGAGCCCATGCTCATGGGTGGGTGAGTAGGGAGCTGGACAGGTTATGTCTTCCCAAAGCAACCACGGCCCTAAAGTGGAAGCAGAGCTCTGAAGGATGCTTTAAAAACTGTACATTTTAAGGCCAGGCATGGTGGCTCATGAGGGCAATCCTAGCACTCTGAGAGGCCAAAGTAGGAGGATCGCCTGAGCTTGAGATGTCAAGAAAAGTCGGAGCAAGAGTAAGCTCCATCTCTACTAAAAATAGAAAAACCGGGGCAGCACTCATAGCTCAGTGGTTAGGGTGATGGCCACATGCACGAAGGCTGGTGGGTTCAAACCTGGCCCAGGCCAGCTAAAATAACTACAACTGCAACAACAAAATAGCCAGGCATTGGGGTGGGTGCCTGCAGTCCCAGTTACTTGGGAGGCTGAGGCAAGAAAATTGCTTAAGCCCAAGAGTTTGAGGTTGCTGTGAGCTGTGATGCCATGGCACTCTACCGAGGGCGACAACTTGAGACTCTGTCTCAAAAATAAATAAATAAATAAATAGATAAAAATTGAAAAGCTAGCCAGGCATGGGGCAGGTGTCTATAATTCCACCTACTTGGGAGGCTGAGGCAGGAGGATTGTCTGAACCTCCTGTGAGCTATGCCAGCATGACACTCTACCCAGAGTGACAGAGAACCTGTCTCAAACAAACAAAATCAAAGAAACCCCAGCGAATTTGAACATTAACAAATTAGACAGTGTCACATAACAGGAAAGCTGATTCTAATGCACACACCATAATAATGCAAGGGGATGTCCTTGTTCTTAGAACACACCCACTATCGATAAAGTGACATGTCTAAAAACTACACTTGAAAATTCTGCAAAAACAAACGTGTATGTGTAAGTGGGAGGTGATGAGAGCACATGGGTGACCTAGGACATTGGGCAAACAGGACACAATTGTCTTCAACTTTTCTTCACAGTGCAATTACATAAAAAAAAAGTTTACAATAAGTATTCAAGTATGAAACACAAATAGCGTACAGTAGGACTTCATTATGACTTGCTCCCTGGATGTCAAGACAGGTGACAATGAATGAATTCAGCAGTAATTTTAGTCACTGGCTAGATCAGATACCAACACATGAGAACATGCCCCTCATTCCACTCGTGCAAAGCCAGCAAGAGAAAGGAGGCTGGCCCTGCAGCTCACAGGTCACCTTCCCGCAGCCAACCACTCTCTTCTCTGTCACTGGGTTCACAAGCAGAAGCAGTAAGAGGGATACTTGGAGCTCAACACTTCGATGGTGATGGTGCCCTCTAGCCAGTCACAGGCAGAAGCTGACCTAGCCCTACAGTGGGGCTGTGGAGAGAGGCAGCTACTCTGGGCAGGGCCTGCAAGGCCTCATCACACATTCAATGTAAATGATGTCATGAGAACTACCGATCTCAGTGAGGGAAAAAGCTGCCACACGCTCCTTGCTCTTTTCAGGACTTGTCACCATGTGTCTCTAGGACTCACTAAGGGCACCTTGTCACCGTGTGAATAACTTGACACAGCACACCCTTCAGAACCAGGGCAGTCACCCAGAGCCTTGGGCAGCCCTGAGTATACAGGAGGTGTTCAGATGGAGAGGTGGTCAGGATGAGTGCTCACAGTGCTTCCCCCACAGGGACTCCTACCAGCAGCGGCCACCACCCACAGCCAGCCCAGGGCTGACGGGGACCCACCTGGGTTCTCTTCTCTGTCTGGGAACTTAATCTGAACATTGAAATCCCGGGTAATCTGCTGGATTCTGGAACCTTTGGGGCCCATGACAGACCGATGGAATTTCTGGGGTATGGCACATTCTACTGTAACCTGAGCTTCCTGGGACACATGGAAAAAAGAAAATAGCAGAGATTAAATTCCTCAGTGTCAATTAACTTTTCAGACCACCTCCCAGTGCCTTACAGCCCCTTGTTAGCAAATGGACAACCCCCTTTCCTGAGGGGGTGGAGAGTTGCAGGTGTGATTGGGTGGATGGAGGGGGTAGGGCAAGTCCAAAAGGGAGGCCTTTTCCCTAACTGTGTCCCAGAAACCAGGTGCTGTCCCTGGAGGTGGCTGCATTAGCCATGAGTGGAGTGGGGAGTCCCGGGCCCACAGCAAGAAGCGCCAGAAGAGACGAGGAAGGGGAAGCTCTCTAAAAGCCATGGAGGCACATGGGCACCTTCCTTCCCTTGATTCCATTTTCTTCTTCCTAGAGAAGAAATCTGATCCCTGTATAGATGGTGCTGCCAATTAGAACAAAGTTGCTTCTCAGTGGGAACATCTCAGAGATGACTGACCAGGAAGGGCTGGGCATGTGCCTCCTCACTGATCACCAGCTCTGCTGAGTGGCCGCTGGGGACAGCAACCCCACATGGAGCCTCCCGGCACCCACCAGGTCCTCGATGATCTCCTGAATGCGTCTCTTGGCTGCCTCTACACAGTCCTTGGCGCCCTTCAGGGTGACTCTGTCACTCTGTGTGCCAGAGCGCGGGAAGCTGACCATCACCCCACCGTATTCTTCAGCAATCTCTCGTAAGACCTGGCCTCTTCGGATCACAAAGTGGCGGTGGTGCTTGGGGTCCACCAGCATGTAGTCTTCAACCACATTGTCCTGTGGAGTTGAGAGAGGAACAGAGGATGAGACTCTACTAACAGCACCCAGCAGAGCCGGCAGCCATGGCCCTGATCCCTACCAGGTTCTGGATCAATGCCTCCAGCTCCTTCTGGGCCTCCCGGACAGCGTCCTCCTTTCCTACAATGGTGATCAGGTCCTGGTCCTTGTCCTCGGCTGCTGGGAATATGATGCGGGCTCCAGTGTTGTCGCGCACCTTGCGGATTTTGCCACCCCCTTTGCCAATGAGGAATTTGTGGTATTCGGGCTTGGCACGGATGTCCACGGTGAAACTCTTGGTTTGCTGCAGAAACCAACCCCAAATAAGTTAGCCTGAGACTACAACACAGGGGGACAAGAGAACTCAGAGGATGGTGGCATGCGTGCAGTTCCCCCTTACTGTGCCCCCCAGTGTCCTGACATTTCGCCTACACACCCCCCAAACATGGCTAATCACACTTCACCTAACCCAACACAGAGCCACCCAGAAGACGCCAACAGGGAGAGCACAGATGGAGAACCCGGGTCTTGTCACATACAGGCGACAACCCAACTGCTCCAAGCCACTCTTGATCTGCCCAGAGTAGGGTGACAATGGGCAAGATGAGGTACCAGTGGGTAGGAAGCCGTCCCATGCCTGCGCCACAACATGCAGAGTGCTCCAGGGCCAGGTTCCTGTTCCCACCACACATGCTACAGACTACCCTACACAAAACAGAAACTTCCAAGCTCAAGCTCAGACAAACACGAGCCAACCATGGGCACAGTTAGAGAACAGCCCTCAGAGGTTCCATGGTAGCATCAGGGT